>NW_026692655.1:1622500-2070000 GCF_021218885.2 Marmota monax
TGGGTGAAAGAGAGTTAAAAACGTAATAGAAATGTGTCCTCCAAGAATTAATAACTAAAGCTGTGTCTTTACTCAGTATGGGGGTCAAACATTGTATAGACACATACAGATTTTATTTAAAACCTGGCAAACTAAAAAAAAAAGAGAGAAAATGAGTCACAGTTTCTTTAACCAAATAAAAACAGTATTACTGCTATCTTTTTTTTCTATCCATACTTTTTTGAGTCTAGTTTATTTTTTCTTCATTTTTATATTAAAACATATTTTTAAAATAATTTTATGTACTGAATTTCCACTAAACTTAATGAATGAGTTTTGTCTCCATGTTGTAAACCTTGCAAATGATATTTACAATGTCTATTTTTATTCTATCTACTGTGTGCAATTAAACAAAATCCTGTGTCAGGCACTTAAATTATTACCAATGTTTGCAATTAGAATAGATATTATGATGGACCTCTTTGAATATAAATCTTTCTTAACATTCAGGATAGATTCTTTAAATTGAAATTACTTGGTCAAAAAAAAAGGCCATTATGAAATTTCTTGACACCCGTTGTTGCCAATTGCTTTCTAAAAGAGTGTATCAATTTCCATTCCTCTTCTCTTTGACAGGATTGGGCAGTCATTTATTAAAACAGGTTCCTGCACCGGTTATGAATTTAGGGAGCTCTTCTGAATCATGCACTCTTCCTTCTATGGAAGGCCCTGCCCAGGAGTTACCCATAAATAACTGGCAGGCTTAAGGCCATGAATCTGAAATGGAGAAGGGAAGGATAGAAATTGAATGAGCCACAGCCTGTCACTGTGAATCTTGGCAATAGGAATCTCATAACTCAGAGATCCCAGATATAAAAGGGATATTAGAGTTGTAAATAATTTCCAATTAGCCCTATTATCTGTTCTGAGCTGTTTAGCTCCCAGATTTCTCTAGATAACAGAGGAATTGAGATGCCGCTTCACCTTTGTGCAGAAATGCCCCCGGTTCTCTCTGCCAGAAAAAGGGAATGATCAGAGCTCAGCCCAAAGGTAATCCTTGGGCATTAAACAACTATTTCATAAATTGAAAGCACCCATCGTTTTTGGAAGAATCCTGCTGCTTAAATACATTTATGAAGATGGATTTTTTCATTATAGAAGTGGAAAGAGCATTGGATATAAGGAGTACTGGTTTGGAGTTTAAATTTTTCCCAAAAGTAACCATTTGACCTTGGATGGACATAAAGGAGATGATGATGATGGTGATCATTTTTTTCAACATATATTTATTGTGTGTCTACAGTGAACCTGATGTTGTTGCTGAGTCTGGAGATATATCAGTGTCCAAAACAGATAACACTGCCCCAGTAGAACTAGCTTATGTTATACCAGTGTGAGATAGTAAATGTAATGAATAAGTTGACTTGCAGAGTGGCTTAGAAGGTGATGTGATGGTTCATTTTATGTGTCTACTTGGTTGGGGCACATGCCCAGGTATTGGGTCAATTATTATTGTGTATGTTTTTGTGAGAGTGTTTCTTGATGAGATTAATTTTTAAATCAGTAGATTTGAGTCAAGCACATTGCCCTGTTGTTCTCACCCAGTTGTTCTCATCTAATAGAATAAAGACTTGCTTCCCTCAAGTAAGAAGAAATTCTGCCAACAGACTTCCTTCAGCCTTGAATAGCAATGTTCTCTTCCTTGGGTCTTGAACCTACCAATCTACTCTGAAGATTTTGGACTTGCCAGCCACCATAATTGTGTGAACCACTCCCTTAAAACAACACACCCCCTTTTCTAGCTATAGACACCTATCCCACTAGTTCTGTTACTTTAGTGTTGGGGCAGGCCTCAAAATGGCTTTAATTAGGCTCCCTGGTCAAGACTTCCAGTGGGCTATTTTGTTTTCAGTGTGTAACTAGGGCTTGGAAATGGCTATGTTATGATTAGTCAAGGCCAAAAACATGTGCTTCAGCATATAGATTCAAGGTCATAAACATTACTGCTGAGCATGCACCCCCACTTATGTAACTGTTGGCATCATGCCTTCTTTGTTTGGCCTGCATATAGAAGGGGTCTAAGGAAATGGGCAGGAGAAGGGGCTCAAATGGAACTGGCTGGGGCCTGAAGCTGAATCTTCAGGAGGCTGACAAACGGCTGTGACCACCGCATGTGTACTATCCTAACTGTATCTGGTATCTTCTTTCACCTGCTGATCCCTGAATCTATGTTTCCTAGGTCAGAGCCCCCCCATGACATCTAGAAAACTCTGACAAATATGATTGGTAAGCATTCATATTTTCATATTTTCATGAGTAAAAGTGAACCCAGAAAAGGGCATTTTCCTTTGAATTTATTCACCTTTTCCTGTTCCATTCAGATTTGGAGAAATCAGTTTTAACTTGAGAATCTGTGCTTTAGTTTTGTGTTGTTGTTTTGGTATTTTTTTTTATCATGCAGGTAAATTTAATATGCAGCCACTCTTGTTGGGCTCATTCATTTAAGAGGATGGAGTTCAATCTCCAAGGTTTACTTACACATGGAAATGATAATTATTATTTCTTCAGGGGCAGAAACTGACACTTTTTTTCTTTTGTTAGAGTTTCTAACATCTTTGAGTTAATAGGAATACTTGAAATTTTGCAGATTGAAGATCTACAATTTTAATAGTGATGAGAACCAGCACCAGTGATGGTTAAAGTTTGGATCCCTAGGCAGGAGCCCTAGGTTGGTGGTGTCTGGGTTTGGGCCCAGCATCCAGAGTATCTCACCTTCAAATGATCAAAGAAACTCCTGTGCTGAAGCTCAAAAGGGAAAAGGGACATATTTCAGTTGACAAAGTACTCCTATGATACAATCCAAATCCTGTTTGCTTCTTTTTGAGCTTTGGTCTTTCACCCTACAACCGTGTCTTCCTTGGGCTAGCAGAAGCAGCTGCTGCTGTAATCTCATAAGTAAAGAATATGCAGGCCCATTGCATCAGAAACCCTAGGCCCAGAAATCATTCAAATTCTCCAGGTGATTCTGATACAAACTAGAATGAACACCATTGTCCAAACCTGCATTTCTCTGAGGCCTGATGTCTTTAGTGCATGACAATCAGAATGTGCCCATGTATTCCTTATTAATGGTGTTGGGATCTTGCTAATTAGATAGCATGGCCTACCCTTCTTTAGTCAACCGCTGCCCACAAGCATTTCAGAGTTTCTGTTGTGACTGAAGCCATAATGGGCTCTGCTCTTCCAGCCATTCCTTTTCGGGGCTCTGATGCCTGTCGCTAATGTGTCCCTAAGGTGTTTCTATCTATAGTGCCAACACCAGGTAAGGATCTTCTGGTTATTAGATGTAAAAGCTATGTCATTTGAAAAAGGGGATGAAGACTTGAGTCAGTACCTGGTCTAAGAAATTCAAAGCATTCAGAGGAAACCTGGGCTCAAAAAGTCAAGTATCAAAATCTGAGCTGAATTTTCTGCTATCAATGGATAGGAACCAATCCGGTCATTTTTCTTAGCAAGGAAGGAGGGTGCAGAGGCTGAGCTTTGCTCATCCTGAACAGTTGCTTAATGATAATGATAACGAGCTGCATTTATACGATGTCTTTCATCCAAATAACTCCATCGGCTGATTTATACTCACCATTGCTTAAAACATAACTTCAGAGTCCCAAGGGTATATCCCTTAACATAGTAACCCCTGCATTTGTTAAGCATTCTGCAGCCTCTCTGCTTACACAGCCTGCAAAGAAAGACAGATAATGAGCAACGGTGGTGCTGTAATTAAGGCCACTGACTGACAGAAGGGAGATTAAGGCCACTGACTGACAGAAGGGAGATTTGATCTATTGCTGACTTTGTGGTGTGTCGCGGATCCACTTCATTGATGTGTTCTTCCAATTTTACATCTTTGTCAGGGGTTCTCTAGGGAAGGATTGCATTAGAGGGTGGGAGATGTGCAGTTGAACTACAAAAAGGAAATCTGAATGCTTCAGACCATTTGTAGAAGAGCAGTGTTCCATGGGCTAGCAAAGCTCTGATGAGCTTTATTTCTAGGAATTGACTTCCAGCATGCAGCACTGGGCAGAGTTGAAATGTATGAACTCAGAAAATTAGCAAATGAGAGTCTGTGACCGCAAAGCACTTCACTCTTCCAAGTTTCTTATAATTGGAGGTAGTAGTGATTCGGGCTGTGATGTACCTGGCTTTGTGCTGAGTCATGGGGGAGCCCTGTAGTTGGGAAAGCTATCATGGTTGGTGGGGGGGAACACCTGCCTTCAGCTAAGGTTCTCACAAGAATGGGCTGTTGAATGAAGAACAAGCTAAAGGAGCAAAGATGAGGGCAAATGCTATTTGAATTTTACCTTTGGGGTTGTAATTTCTTTTTAGAAAACAACTCCTGGAAATAAATATGAAAGTTGTTTTAGTGCTAGAGATGAGGTACGATTTTTTTTTTTTTTTTGCAAACTTTGTGCTTATCTCTAACTGCTTAAAAAGCTCGAAATTAAAAACAGGTTTCAGTGACTGCACTTAGACCTACCCCCAAGGTCTCTTTTTCTCTTATTATATGAAACAGGGAGTCATTAATAGCTCCTCTGGTGTATCTGAAGGATGTTCCTAGGTAAGTCTGGCATTCAGTCCATGGGAAACTTATTTCTGAGTCTGCTACTTATTACAGCTCTGAGTCAGGATTTGTCCAGCAAGTAACTCTATATCCATTTTTGATTGGACTGTGTCATGCACAATCTCTCAGTCACTCACATCTGTTTGATTCCTGACTTAGGCCTATCAATAGAATGGTAAGGTTATTGGCTACATTTCCTGAGCAATTGCTTTGAAGCAGGGTTTGTGTGTGCTTATGTGTTTTCACACTTAACTCTTACAATCATACATGTTCTATTTGAGGAAACGGAGCTTAAAATTGTTCCCAGTTCCATGGATAGAAAGAACTGAAGTTAACACGTGAACCCAGGTGAATTTGATCCTAGAGCTTGTGCCATTGATGACCATGACATATCAAGAATCATTTACATGTGATTTCTTAATTAACAGATGGAAAAATTGAATCCAGAAGAACAGAGGGAGGGTTCCAAGGCCAGCATTGTTCACATCAGTTATGGAACATCTCTGGTTCCTCCTCTAGCTCTGAACTCTGTCTTCAGGGTGTTTGGCCTCTACACTTTTAAGGCCGCTGTTGGCTCACCGTGGTCTCCTCCATTTCTAGTCTTATTTTCTGTAAGAGCCTGATGGCTTCTTGTCCACACAGTCTGTTGCCTCCATTCTCCATCCCAGCATGGAAGGGTGGTCTCTTTGCATTCCTCACCTCCAGTTCCTTTAGTAAGATGTTGCCTTCCAGTTGTCCTGGCACAACCTTCTCTGCAAATAAATGACAAGGCTAGGAATTGGTGCTTTCTCAGATGGCACTGTTCACAGGAGACAGTCTGACTTATACAATTGATTGCTAGGTGGGACATCATTAAATGGGGAGAAATATGACAAGGTATTCATGAGTCATTGGTAGTTGGTTTCCTGGAAAGTTTTTCTATAGCTCTTTGGAAAAGAGTTAATCATGACTCCATGATAGAAGATGTCCTTGACAAGATTCCAAAGGCCGTTTTCCCATTGTGCTTGATTGGTGGATTTCCTTTAAACCAGGTGAAACCTTTTTGTCCCTGTGAGGTATTCAAACAACCTGGGTTATGGCAGACAGCAGGCACATGCTGAATTTATACATGAATTAACGAAGGCAATATTTCCCAAAGGTGAAATCTATACCTCTATTGAGTTGGGATAATTTATGAACATTTCCAAACTTTGTTATTCATTTCAATGGGAATTAGAAAAGAAAGAAAATTAAAACATTAAACTGTATTATTGAGGCATAATTCAAGTAAAAGTGAGATTATTTTGTAGAAAATAAATGATAATATTGAACAAACATGGAAAATTATTCACAGTTTGCAAGTGGAACTATAACTTCAAAAACAGATGAATTTGTAATAGGTGCAATTTAAATTGGGGAAATTAAGGTGAAAGTAGGAAAAGTCTTGTACAAGAGGGACCTCTGAAATGAACTGCCTGAGCCTGAGTTTATGGAACACTGATCATTTCCTATTTTGCCTAAAGATCCACTCTCTTCTCTCTCCCTGGAGTTCTTATCACTCTTTAGTAGTCCCTCTTTGTGGACTAGAAGAGTGCTTTAGTTGCTGTTTGTTGATTGAAACACCATCCTAATCGCTTAGGATCATAGAAGCAATTTTTCTTTTTTTCTTGTGGGAGAGAGTTACATGAAGGGGAAGGGATTCCAGGAAATCTGATGGAGGGTATTTCATTCAGTCATGAAACAGGGTGGGTTGAAGGACAGACATCATTTGTGATGACTTGTTAGTTTTATGCAATAGCAAGAATTGCCACAGAAATCGTTTTGTTAAGGTCCATTTGAGAGACTCTGAGGCTCACAGAGAAGCAGTGATTCTGGGAGGGCACAGTGATGGGCAGAATCCCTGCTTCACCATGTGGAAGGTGATGGTGGACTCCACATAGCCCAGTTGCTCTAGAGAAAGGAGAGAGAGAGAAGTAAAACATGAATAAATCTCATATTGGCAGTTGAGGAAATTGGACCATATATTCTCCAAGTACCTTCCAACTTAAAAAATGTATTCCTTTTTCAGCTCCTTTATTTACTAAAGCAGTGTTTAAATTTTTGGAATAAAGGACATTTTGGGACTCTAATAAAAGGTACAAATCTTCTCCCCAGAAAAACACAATATTTTGCTTTAGTATAAGGAGATGTTACCTTCCCTTAAAACCCAAGTTAAGACCATTGTGTGCTGAAGGATGGCTCCCTGAATTGTATCCAGATCCTAATCCCAGGAACCTGTGTACATGGGTCTGTTCAGCCTTCTATAACGACCATGAACTGGGTAGCTTATAAGCAACAAAAATTTCTCTCACTTCTAGAGGTTGGGAAGCCCAGGTTCAAGGATCTGGCAGAGTTGCTGTCTGGAGAAGTCCTGATTTCTTGTTCGTGGATGTTGTCTTCTTTTTTCTCATGTGGTGGAAGGGAAGATCTAGCTCTCTGGGGTCTCTCCATGACAAGGAGATTAATCCTGAAAATAAGAACCCTTCCCTCAACATTATCACCTCCCCAAAGTCCTATTTATTAACACCATATCTTTGGGTTTAAGTTTCCCACAAGTGGATTTTGGGGGAACACGTACATTTGGTCCATTATACTATATAGTGGGCATTCTTTGGTAAGAATGAATACAACCTGATATGGGAGCAACTGAAGTAAGGATTTTAAGAGAAGGATCTGATCCTGGGTTATGTGGGTGAACCTGAAACCCAGTCACAAGCTCCTCATGAGTTAAACAGGGAGATTTGACAGAAGAGGCAGCAGTCATGTGGCCAGTGGGCCATGAGTCAAAGTTCGCACCCACCAGAAGCTGGAGGAGGCAAGGGATGGATGCTTCAGTCTCCAGCAGGTAAGCCGTCTACTGCGGCTTTGTTTTCAGACTTCTGGCCTCCATGACTATGAAACTATCAATTTCTGTTTTAGTCACCTTGTTTGATTTTCATATTAATCACAGGAAACAAATATATTTTTCTACCCTAGCAAGTAAATATGAGGCTCAAGCATCCTCATGACCATGACTAAGAAATATAGATTCGGAAGGCCACAGCCCAATCTCCCTATAGTGGTCCAACCTACAAAAATTCCCTACGCCCATGATCTTAAATTTAAACTTTTCTATGGATCTCATTCCTTCTTCCCTACCCAGACTTGTTTTTTTTTTTCCCTGATACCTTCTTACCCACATGAATGGAGAATTTTTTAAAGATTATGTCCTTGTTTCATTTGGAAGGGTGAAGATGAGTTACATGGAACATGGTCTAGTTTAATGATTGCATGGAGACATTTTAGAGATTTTTGTATCATTAAGTGAGACTTTGCTGTGAAATAGCATTCCTATATTAACATTACTTTTGACATCCCTAACTTAAGAGGTGAGCTGTAAATTAGATCCTGCTTCTATGAGAAAATTATTAGAATAAAATGTTGCTGTGCTCAATGGGGGAAACGGATCAAGGAGCAGTGGCATCTGCTGTTTCTGGATGGAATTAGAGGAGAAACTCTGCACAAGATTGAGCCCCTGTCAGAAGAAGAAATCAATTTGGGGTTATATATTGAAACCTGGTCTGATCCTTTAAGCCACTGGTTCCCTAGTTTAGTGTGTTGAGGAACAACACAAGAGGTTTAAGGACAGATTACAAGGCCTTTCACAGCTCTCCATTGAGTTGATATTAGATGACCAGCCAAGGAATATGCATTTTTAACCAAGCTGTCAGGATGTATTTTTTTTTCCAGACTGTCCTGTAGCATAATTTTAATTTCTTCTGGAGAGTTGTCTTGATGGGACCCAGAGAAGGAATGTTAGGTTTCATATAGAAAGAAGGCATTGACCTTATACCCTCTGCTAGCCAGGCCAACTAAGCAAAAGGACCACATCATAAGATTATCATGTACTGACACCAAGTTGGCAGAGGAGCAATGTGAGGTTGTTGTACCTTTCTCTAGATCATTGAACCTGTCTTTTGGGCATTTGGTATTCAGTGGTTCTATTTGTTGACCTGAGAGGTCCTATCATGTAGATTTAAGAAAAAAGATGCTCCTTCTCCCTTTTCTTAGCCAGGTAGGATGCCTCCATTGCCTAATTCTTCTATCTGTATCATATCTTTGGTGTCTGTGTATGTGCAACATTCCTGCTTCATTCAGGATTGTTAGTAAAAGGCAGTAAGGACCATCTTTAGTAAGTTTAAGTAGAAAGATATGTTTATTAAAATGATGCATAGTAGCTTATGGAGATATTTAGGAGATTTAGGCAAGTTTTGAAGCCATGAAGTCAGTAATAAGGCCCCAAATATGTCTCCAACTGGTCTCTAGTAAAGGTAGTTGGAAGTGGGCCACTTGGTAAGCAGCCCCTACTTCCTTCAAGATCCATCCTCTTGGGATCCAACTTTTGACAGTTTATGTACAAGCGTTCAATGTGGCAAAACCAGGACATGTATCCATATTTAAACTTAATGCACAGATAGAAAATAGAGTGTGCCATTTTCAGTCTATATATTAGTAGCCCAAGTCTGCCTTATAAAGTAAAGAATTCCTCAGACTTTGGGAAGAAGTTCAAATATTGGGTTGTCAAGCCAAATGTGATGGTGCACCCCTCTAATCTCTATGACTCTGGAGGCTGAGTCAGGGAGATCACAAGTTCAAGGCCAGCCTCAGCAACTTAGTTAGACCCTAAGGAACTTAGTGAGACCTTCTTTCAAAATTAAAAAAACAAAAAGAGCTAGGGATGTGGCTCAGTGGTAAAGTGCTTCTGGGTTCAATCTCCAGTACAAAATAAAATAAAATAAAATAAAAAATTTGGTCAAAAAGAAATGAAAAATCCTAACATTTTTCCCCTTTATACTGTTATTACCCATTCTTCAAGTGCCAACACAAATTTAGCCTCCTTTGAAACTTTCCTATTGACTCAAATTGTATTGATCTCTCCCCTTTCTGATCCATCACACTAATAGACTGAGTCACACAAAGCAAAATCTAATTATAAACCATTTTGGTTTGTTTGCCAATCACCTCATGTGCATACGTCTGTTATCACCAAATCAATGGTAAGCAACTCCAGAATAGACTCTGTATCGACTTAGACAGCTGGGTATCAGGGAGCATGTGCAGCCCTGTTGGAGGTCATCAGCTAGTACTTACTGCTTGGTTTCAGTAATTTATATATTTGTGTATATAACAAACTGCCCAAGGTCTGTGAGATGAATGTAATTGTAATAAGTATAATGAAAACAAGAAGCTAAGAAACAGAACATGGCCTCAGTCATAAAGAAAATCCATGTTGGAGAGAGACTTAGAAAAATGTCACCTATTCTAAGAGATCACTTTCAAAGTGACTCAGATATTTACATATGAAAAACATGTTTCTATCCTAGCAACAGACCACTTCCAAAATTTCCTCCCATTAATTTTGTTGTGCTCCTAGGATGGACACAGATGAGGCACAATTTAAGTGGATGTACTATGTAAAAGTTAGTGTTTTTCTAATGTGTCTCTTTCATAATGTCATAATCTATCAGATTCAGTCATTAGTGAAATATTTAAGTAAATGTATCCCTATCTTCTATAGACTTGTCATTGTTTTTCCAAATGGTTATCTCATATCCCAATTAAATCTATCATTAGTAAAGGACTTGATAACTCAGTAACATTAGGTTCCTGGGCCATCTGACTAAGAATATAAATGAGGTCATCAACTATTATTTGACACATTCAAATTTTCCCCCAACTACTCTCCCTCTGAAAAAAATCAACCATTGTTCTCCTCTAGTTACCTGTATCTGTTGGTCCTATTTCACTTATGCAGAGGGGTTTCACAAATCTCCAGGGTCTTTTTCTAATTTTCTACAGTTTAAAGTGATTTTGAAAATTGTTTCTCTAGACCATTGATCATTTTGTTTTCAAATTTCTTTGCCACTCAGACAACAGAGAGAAGCTGAAAGTATATGTCCCATCTCTATTTATGTCCCTCTTTTATTTATTTATTTTTATTATTTTTAGTTATACACGACAGCATGGGGATTTCTCTGTATACTCAGTCCTGTGAAGTACCAAACTGCAAGGAGAAAATTAGCCACTGTGCTGGAACCTCTCTGCCACGTGACACTGCAATGGTGTATGTTGAAGTTAGAGGAAAGCCTTCTGCTTTTGGCATTCTCCATTAGATGGTCCTCAAAGTAATGCTGCTGTAGCTTCCAGTACACAAATCACATGTTGTTGTTGTTGTTGTTGTTTAAATTGTTGTTGTTGTTTTTATCCTCTAAGGTTAATTTGGAATCTGTATCTTGTCCCTTTTTTCCCCCTCCTTTATTCCCCTCCCTGCCATTTGGGGAGTCAGGTTAGTCTAGATTGATAGCACTTGTTATAGTGCATGCACACTTCAGACTTCCCCAGTGTTCATGTCGTCGCTGAATTGACATGTTTCTTCTTGGCTTCTTTATCCCCTGGAACCTGCTGAACTGCAGTCGGACCCTCATTCTTCTTCCTTATATATCTTACCAAAAAAGATTCAGGCGTGGGCAGGTTAATGATCATGAACTGTGGGCATGGGAAACAAAGTGGGAGTAGAGTGGTGAACCCTTCTGAGCAGGGCACTGAGCCTCTAAGTAAGGGCATCCCTTCTCAAGGATTTGCTTAGCCACATAGCTAACTGGCTTCTAAATCTGATCAAAGATAACAATAAGCAGAATAACCAGTTAATAAACAGCTGCTTTCATATCTCTCCAACTTATTTTGCCATCTTTTAATAAGGGTCTAATGCTAAAAATCTTTAATCCCAGGAGGCTGCCATGAAGATCTTTAGCACTGCAGTCACTGAGACGGCAAATCTCATCAGGAAGATGTCAGGTTTATCTGTCTCATTTCTCATGCTTGGGCCACATGGCCATTTAGTATTGATTCTTTGGGCTGAGGGTTTCTGTCATCTCTGTATTCTGGCATTTGCAGTTATCTTTTCTCCAGGAATTCAATGGATTTGACACCATTCACGGCAAGGCAGGGAAGCAGAAAGACTGATCCCTCAGAACTCAGCGTGGCGTAAGCAAAGGCAGAGTGGGCTAAATAGACAAAAATCTGATAGTTGGCCTTGACCCCATTCTCACAGGGCTGTAGCAAAAAGCAGGAAAAAGACAAGGTAGGTATATCACAAATTCATTTAACTGAATAGTGATTTTTTTGTTTTTGTTTTTGCCTTTTAAAATAAGGATAGTTATGTTCTGCTCAAGTCTATGAAATCAATTTCTCTGGAGCTGGAATCTGCAGATCTCTGTGATAAAACAACCACAAATTTTTGTGATTAAAAATAACCACACAAAATCCTGCACAGTTGAGTCTATGCTCAAGCCTACTTAAGAGATTTTCTACTATGGAATTCAAACAGATAATTCAGTACCTGTTTTGGGGGTGCCAAAAAAACCAACAGGAGAAGGTTGGGAATGCAGCTCGGTTTAGTTTGCACAAGGTGCTAGGTTTGATTCTAGTATCACAAAACAAAGGGGAGACCCATATCTCAACGATAGCAGAGTGATTGACTTTAAAGGATTAGAAAGCACAAGAATAATGTGTTTATATTTTTTAAACATCTTTTTGAGTGCTTGTAAATGAGTAAAATCAGTTGTCATTTCTAAAACTTCCTTTCTCTGGTCTGGTATCAATACCAGTCTCAGAATTGGAATTTTTTTTCTTTTTTTGATCCTCTGAACCTAATAAGATTAAAAAAAAATTATCTGCTCCTTGCTGATTGGTGTTATGTGGGGTGAATTTTTTTTTTAACATTTTCTACGGAGGTGAAATTGGGTGAAGTATTTTTAAACATTGAGCTTAAGTTGTTTTTGGCTTTTTCTAATTTTCTACTATTTAAAGTGATTTTGAAAATTATTTCTGTGGACCATTGATCATTTTGTTTTCAAATTTATCTTTGCCATTCAGTCAACAGAGAAGCTGGAAATATATGTGCTATCTCCATTTATGTCCCTCTTACTTTTTAAAATTTTTTTAGTCATACATGACAGTAGAACTTATTTTGATATATTTATACAAACATGGAATATATCTTATAAGGATCCCATTCTTGTGGATGTATACAATGTTGAGATTCACTATGGTGTATTCATATATGTACGCTGGAAAGTTACACCAGATTCATTCTACTGTCTTTTCTATTCCCCCTCCGTTCCCTTCATTCTCTTTTACCTAATCCACTAAACTTCTATTCTTCCCTCCTCTCCCCTCTTATTGTGGGTTAGTATCCACATGTCAGAGAGACCATTCCACCTTTGGTTTTGGGGGATTAGTGTATTTGGCTTAGTTCCTTTTTTCCCTCAGTTTTATATTCTTACTCATTTTTTACCCAGTAAACCCTAATGAAGGTTTGGGTACTTCCTAAAGATAATGCTTTTGGCTTTTCTTACATTTTCTCTCACATCATGTTTTCTAGTAGAATAATTTATGGCATTATCTCTTTTTAAAAATCCTTCATTATCCTCCTCACCCCAAATTTAGCTTACTATGCACTACTTCAGTTTTTGAAGATGAATGCTTATCTCGTTTATTAAACTTTTCTTTATTAAAACAAAGTTCAGTGTAGCTGTAATTTTACCTGTCATTTTAGCTATTTTCTAGATATTGCAATGCATGATGTTTGGATTATCAGTTCTAGGAAAGTCATTTCCAGTTTTATTTTTTTGTGTTACGTGAATTATATTAAGGTTCCAAACCATTTTAAGAGCCTCTTTTTCTTGACTTCTAATTTAAATGTATTACCAATAATCTTTTTGTGACAAAGTTTACACATAGACATGATTTATGTATATTTCATCAATTTTGAAAGCACGTATGTTCACTAGCTATTGGATATGTGGGTATCTACATTTAAGTGGATTATCAAATTTTCTCAAAAAATTTATTGAAAACATTATTTACTTATTGAAACTAAAGTAGACTAAAAATCTATCACTTTTGTGTTTGACTATACATGTTCAAGAGAATGCAAATTCTAACTTTTTATTTCAAAATGAAATTTCCAAAAAATTCTAAGAATATAAAAAGAATATCAATATAATTCACTTATTTTCACCAGTTGCTAATAGTGCTTGTATATTATATATATTAAATATACATATATATTTACACACAAATTTTTTCTAAACCATTTGAGAATAAATTACCTGCATCTTGGCCTCTTGTAGCTGAATTCTTAAGTACATATTCTCTAAGAATAGGGGTATTCTCTTAAATAATAACAGAGTAGTTAACAACCTTCAAAAATACAACTTTGATACAATTATTTAATATATTTTCCATATTCCATTTTTATCAATTGATCCAATGTCCTTATAGCAATTTTGCCACTTTAGTACAGAATCCAGTATAAGTTCAAATTTTGCATTTAGTTGTTTCCTTTAAAGTTGAACATTCCTATAGCTTTTCTTAGTCTTTTATGGCATTGACATTTTTGAAAAATAGTATTTGCACCCCCTCCTGTTTTTAATAGGATTTTTCCTCAGTTTGGATTTACCTGTTTTTTTTTTCCCTTTGAAATTGGTTTTAAATTATTCATTGTCAATTGGAAAACGATAGAGGTGGCATGTCATTCTTAGGATATTACCCTGCAGCTATAATAGTGATGTCAATTTCTATCATCCAGCTAAGGTGTTTTATTTCTCCACTGTGTATTATATTTTCCCATTTACAAAAATGGCTTGAAAAGGGGTAGGGAAAGAAGACTGTTTGGATATTTTATTGTGGTCATGGGGTGGACAGGCGTTTGATTGCTGATTCCTGCCGGTGCCAAAGAAGGGAGCCCTAGGCTTTATTAGTAGCTTACTTAGATGCATGGCAGAAAGAGAGGGGCAACAGGGGTGAGGCTTAAAATTTGTCAGTAAATATCCAATTATGAACTCAGGTTCTTTATTACAGAAATCATATGGTCATGACTCTCAGAATAATTACCCCTATTAGTGATTCTTGCATAAATTAGTCTGAATTATGATGTTTAGAAAATGCTGCTTTTCTAAATTTAGTACACCCTCTACATTTATCTCTCAAACCTCTATATGTCACCATAAATAAGAGCCCTCTCTTGAGCCTGTCCTTTCGTACAACTAAATAGTAATGTACAAGTATCAGAAAATAAACCTTAATTAAAGAATACTATACATAGTCATTTTTAAAATCACCTGAAAATTGCCAGAATGTTTAAGTCAAGATTGTGTTCACTGTATTCTTGGAAATTCTATGCCTTCCTTTTTAGTTATTTTTTTCCCTTTAATCGTTGTTTGGATTTGGATAAATTATCTGAGTTTTTGTATGCCCAAAACTCTTTTTTTTAAAGAAATTTTTTATTTTTTTAGTTGTAAATGGACACAATACCATTATTTTATTTATTTTTTATGTGGTGCTGAGGATCAAATTGAGTGCCTCACACATGAGAGGCAAGCACTCTACCACTGAGCCACAACCCCGGCTCCCCCAAACTCTTTTTTGTGGATTTTAAATGATGGTTGGGTAACATTTTTGAGTTGACTATTTTTGCTCTGCATTACATAATTTGATATCCATTGTGACTGATAAGAAGTCTGCTTTCAATTTAATTGTCATTCTTTTGAAGATAATTGGTCTTTGATCCATAGTAGTTTATAAGGGTTTTGTTGTTACTGTTTTCCTTTAGTCCTTCTGGACTGTGATAATGAAGTCTATATATGTGGACTTTCTTTATTTGGCCTAATTGACAACTAGCTGTTTTCTTTTCATCTAAAATCTGATTTTTTTTTTTCTGGAAAAGTTTTATTCAAATACTGCTTTTTCCTAGTTTCCCCTTTGTTCCTTTAAAAGATATATTCTAATGCATATTAAGATCCTTAACCTACCTTCTCTATCTTTTGATTGTTCTTTCATCTCTTTCCCCCTCATTATCACCCAGTTGTGTTCTGTATGGATAGTATTAAGGGCAAAATGATGTTTATAATACCAAAAGGTACATTGCCCTCTTTTAACAATGGGGAAGGTTTTTCTTTTTCTTCTTTTTGATGTTTATTTATTTTTTCCTCAGATAATGATTCATTGAATATTTCATCTATATTTTTAAATTTTATTTTTCATGGTACTGGAGATTGAACCCAGGGCCTCATATGGTTAGTGAGGGCTCTACCTACCATTGAGCTAGCCTTCATTTCATTAACAAAAATTTCCAGGTTAGCAAACAACTCTAATAGTAGTTCTTTTATTGCTTATTTTTCTAAAATTTTTTCCCTCATTATATTTTTTTCTCAAGCCTTCATATTTGCATGGCTTATTTCTTTAATATATACTTAGTGTGAAATATTTTTCAGGGGGAGGGGAACCACATCATTGACACTTTTGCTGTGAATATTTTAATTCTCTGATGTGAAAGCTGTATTCATGAAATTTCATTGTTTTATGTTCACATAAATGTCAAATTCAATGATTTGTATGTCACCCACTTTGAGGTTTAGACTAATTAGAATTTCAAGCCCAGTACAAATAATGAATCCAGTTCTAAATTTAAGCCATTACTGATAACTGGCACTGTGAAAGACATTCTTCATTTTAGCTACTACTTGAAAAAGTTAAACAAAACCATGAATATGAATAAAGAAGCATAAAGAACTCTTCCACATATAATGAACCCAGATTAGGTGGCAGATAGGTAGTGTAGGTAATACCAATATATGTAAATTTAGATTCTTCTACATGAGAACAAATGTTTAACTCTTCTGATCTGAATGGCAATTTCTGATCTGAATGGCCAAACTCTCAAAGTGTTATATAAAGTCTCTCTATTCATACCGAGGTTTTCATCCAACTAAGTATGATCTGTCAGTATAACCAATTCTATATTCCTTTTCTACTTAAATTTCTGTTTGTATATAGGTGTCACATCATGCAGGAACCATCTTTTTTTATCTTTGCTGTCAAAACTCTAAGTGACAAATATTTACCTAGTGTTTGTGGGAGGGCAACAAAATCTAGAATATTTGGTCAGAAATTTCTTTAAAAGGAAGGAGATTTTTTTTTTTTTAGTTGTTTTGGTACTGAGGTTTGAACTCTGGGGCATTCAACTACTGAGCCACATCCGCAGCTCTATTTTATATTTTATTTAGAGATAGGGTTTCACTGAATTGCTTAGGGCCTGCTGTTGCTGAGGCTGGCTTTGAACTCATGATTCTCCGTCTCAGTTTCCGGAACCTCTGGAATTACAGGTGTGCGCCAACCTGCCCAGCAGAAGGAGTAATTTAATAATATCATAAAACAGAAATGCATTCCCTCCCTTTCCTCAATCCCCCCTCAGTGCCCATTTTGAATCCAGTGATGGATCCTTCTTGATATGAGTTTAAGCAGCCTGATATAAAACCCACATCTTTAGTCTTTTTTCCCTTGAAAGGTATTCTTTTTTTAAACCTGCATTCAAGTTGCACCTGGCTTTGTTTACTCAGTTATTCTTGCTGCTGTTTGGGCTGGTAGCACTTCTCAAAGTGGTGAAGATGGCTTTTACGGAGGCGGCTGAAGTCACAGTGGGAAAGGGAGACCACAGAGCATTCTGAAAGCCAGGCTCTGTGGCAGGTGAAAATGTGATTCAGAAAGGTGTGGTGGCAATTTTGAAGCATCTCCTACTCCCCAAGTGACCATGTGCACCTGCGTTCTCTCTCCAGATATTTACATTTTCTCAGAATATTGCTGTTAGGGAAAAAAATAGCAATACCATGTGTTCTGTCATATTGAATTGAATTTCAGAAGTGACTGGGGCAAGGATAACAATGGTGATAAATGTGCTAGAAGGAAGCAAGCTGTTTTGTTGTGTTTTTTTTTTTTTCAATACAGTCATAGGATTTTCAGTGGGAAGGTGTTAAAGAGGTTCATTGCTTGCCCTAGGGAGCCCTAATATTCAAACAGAATCAGGCGGAATTGTGCAGAATCAGAGGCCTTTACAATTTGACCTCTCTCTCTAATCTTGGCTGATGAATTCTCCTTTCTCAAGAGCCTAATAGCCCAAATGAGAGTCCTTTGTTTTCATTATTGCCCCTTCTAATATCACAGGAGGGACCTTGGAAGCCTTTGCATTTCCTTTATGCTGGACACCCTGACATACAGGACACAGTTAATGCGGGGGTGGCTGTGGGAAGCCTCCAACATCTTTCCATAGTATAATTATTATAATGGTCTTGATAATGATTGTTGGCAGTTTTGCCAAGCTATGTCTGAGTGATTTGCACACATACTCACTGAATCATTTATTTAAAAAGTCATGAAGTTGTTATTATTATCACTGCTTTTCAACTAGGGGAAAGGACCCTCCACCAGGTTAAGGAGCTGCCTAAAGCCATATTGCAAGTCAATGGCTGTGCCTATAAGTCACTCATTGCCCAACTCTGTAATTGGTCTTGTTAGTATTCATTTGACATTTTTTCCATAGTATAGTAAATACATTTATCCTAAGACTTTGAAGTGTGAATATCAAAAATTGTGGGTAGAACTCATTTTAATTTACCAAAAGTCTGGGAACCCTCTAGAGGCCTCTGGACTTGGGGTTACTGGTCATACAATATCCAAAGAAGCCAAGCTAAACAGTTATGAGTAACACTAGTTGCCTGTTTTTAAGAAACTTATAGTTTAGTAAAGGGAACAGATGCTGACCAGTTTGACTACCATTGCTCTAAGTATCCTGAAAGAATAAAGTCGGTCATGAATGTTTCACCAGGGAGATCTCAATCTTGTATGTCTTTCTTAGTAGACTGTCTCTAAAATTAGAGACCAAAATCGGGAACACGGGAAAAGGACATGTGACCAATGCCGATCACTTAAAACTGAAGAATTGGAGGTGCTTCTAGGAAATGCTTTACATCCTAATGAAGCATGGAGAGGATGTGTGTCCCCCTGTGAAGCCCGCTACTGCTGAAGCTATCTTATTAACATTAAGGGGAGAAGAGAAAGATGGAAAGAAACCTGATGAGATTGCCGAACACTTGAATTAACCCCAGACTGTAATACCAGATGGTGGTGAGGAAATGCATTTCTCATTGTTTAAGCTGTATAAAATCGCTTTCTCTTGCTCAAGCTAAAAATATCCTAAATGATAAAGAGTTTACCCTAAGGAAGAGCTTTAGTGTACTACATAAAGTGGAGGAAGTAGTTAACTGGGTAATGAAGGTGTAAAGAGCCCCAAGGAGAGGGTTTGGGAGAATGGATGATCACAATGTTGAATGGGTCTGTCCTGTGCAAAGTGGAAATTAGTGTACAATAGGGTTTTGAAAAATGAAAGGGAAATGTGTGTATGAGGAAATTGGAAAAGAAGATGCCAGACACTGCAAATATTGCAGGCCATGACAAGGGGTTTGCACTTGATCCCCAAAGTGGGGCATTTAAAAAATATATTTTAATAATATTTTAAATATATTTCGTACCTGCACAATAATTTGGGTTAAATTGAATCATTGGTGGTGAAGCAGTTGAGGAAGACCTGAGAGTAGAAAATGTAAAAGAGAATGTGATGGCTTGTGGCTGCTGTTTGAAGGGAGATCAAGCAAGAACCTGGGCACTGTGTTCAGGTTAAGAGCAGTTCCATCCACATGGAAGAGGCCTGGGGCTCTGTAATTCTGCACGTGGATTTTCCTTTCATCCTCAACATCAGCTCCACGGCACAACTTTGTACCTGTGTAATTATTCAGAATACTGATCTAGTCTAACTTTCTTCCATTCCAAGTCCTGCTTTGTTTTAGGAAACAGGGTTACTAAGATGTAGAAAGGGCACATGGCAAATAGATGCCTGAGGTCTCAACTGATTTAGACTGATCTGGCTAAGAACACTTGTCTCTTGAATCCGGTTCAGTGATCTTTCCAGGTGTTTATCTTTCCTAGGTACAGTTTATAGAAGATCTATAAGACTTGAGTGAGATCATCCAATGTGTGGCATTACTGTAGGTTGTCTACTGCATATTTGTGACACCCATCTTATCCCTCTTAGGCTTGCTGTAGCTGAGCAAGAACAAAAGGAAAAGCAGAATAAGGAGCCCCAAAGTGATAGGAAAAGGATAGTGGTAAAGATGAGAAGCTGTCAACTCTCACCACTCAAAGTCTAGGTGGAGAATGTGAGTGGGTGAGTGGGGATGGAGAAATCCTATCCCTAACTGGATAGCTAATATTCATCAGCCAAGTATCATTTGGGGATATGAGCACCAATATTGGAATATATGGCCATGGTAATGTGTGTTAGGTTTTCAGATGCCCCCCATTTTTATTGATTTTTTTAAAAAATAAATGACAGCAGGATGCATTATAATTCTTATTACACGTATACAGCCCATTTTTTCATATCTCTGGTTGTATATAAAGTATGTTGACACCCAATTCATGTCTTAATACATGTACTTTGGATAATGATGATGTCCATCACATTCCACCATCCTTGCTAATCCCCTGCCCCCTCCCTTTCTCTCCCACCCCTCTTCCCTATCTAGAATTTACCTATTCCTCCCATGCTCCCCTTCCCTACACCACAGAGTCAGCCTTCTTATATCAGAGAAAACATTCGGCATTTGTTTTTTGGGGATTGGCTAACTTCACTTAGCATTATCTTCTCCAACACCATCCATTTACCTGCAAATGCCATGATTTTATTCTCTTTTATTGCTGAGTAAAATTCCATTTTGTATATATGCCACATGTTTATATCTATTCATCCACTGAAGGGCATCTAGGTTGCTTCCACAGTTTAGCTATTGTGAAGAGAAAAAAATTAGTAATATTATGTGAGTTCTCAAACACACATAGCATCCCAAAGAAAGATGGACAGTCTATGTCAGCTTCTTGTGGCTGCTCTTACAAATTACTGCCAAGTTAGTGGCTTAGAACAACAGAAATTTGTTTGTTCACAGCCCTAGGGACAGATGTCCAAATCAGAGTGCTAAAGCAAGATATTTTCAGGACATGACCTCTCCAGGAGCTCAAAGGGAGAGTCTTCTCTTTCATTCTTCCAGGTTGGGATGATTGTGGGGTCCTTGACTTGTGGCTGCCATACCTATCTTTAAAGTCTGCACATTCACAGTTCTCTCTGTTCCATTTCCCTCACCTTCTTCTCTGTCAAATCTCTTCCTTCCTCCCTCTTACAAAGATACTGTGATTGAATTTATAGCCCAGTTTAATAACCCAGGAAAATTCCCCCTTCTCAAGAACCTTAATTTAGTCACATTAGCAGAGAGGTTCCTTATATACAAAGACTATTTATATGTTCAGTTGATTAGGACATGAATATTTTTGGAGGGTCATTTTTCAGTCTATCACAGAAGATGATATTTTTGCATTATTATTAAGATTTTATAATTTTATTTCAAGTCACAACAATAAGCCCTTTGCATCCAGAGATACATTCTTAGGATCAACTGCAGATCAGAAATATTCAAGATTGTGTCTGTATTAAACATGTTCAATTATCTTCTTCTCATTCCCTAAATGATATAATCGTCATTTACATAGCATTTCCCTTGTATTAGGTATCATAGGTAATTTAGAGATGATTTAAAGTATATGGCAGGATTGCATAGGTTATACACAAGTATTATGGCATTTTATATAAAGGTCTTAAGCATCCTCAGGTTTTGGTATGAGGGTCCTGAAATCAATCTCCCATGAATACCAAGCTTTAGCTACCTGTATACACATAGGATGGCATTCAATGTTAATCACTCAATGGTTATTGGTATAATTCCATCTTTCAAAAGACGAAATTTCTTAATTTCATTATATTTTACTGACCTCTTATTAGAACCAGGTCGATTTTCACTGCTTCTGTCTCTGTGGCAAATGAAGAGCTCCATAGAAGAGGCAGCTTTGTTATTTTTTTAAATGTTTTCTTGTACTTGGATCATCAAAAGTATCTTTAATCTGTGGTTATTCCCCCCCGCCCTAGGAATCTCTTAAAGCCACTTGTTCCTTCTTCAAAGTTTAGTTCATCCAAATCTAGATAAGGTCATCTATAAATCCACTTAACCAGTCTAAACGTGACCTTTTGCCATGCACTGACAGCCAAAAATGAAAGAGTCCACCCCTGTCAGTGCCTCCGTGTCACAGAACTCCCAGTCCTTTCTTTGATTGCACGGATTCCATAGATGACTTACAGCACCTGACATACAGGGCTTGGGGAGAAGGCCAGTGTCAACACAAGTATTAACTATCAGGAAAATTCAAAGGCTGAAGTTAGATTAGTGCTGTATTTAGGTCTTAGGTTAGATTGCCTGGAAACAGACCCAAAGATGGGGATCCTTGGCAAGTAACATACAGAGGGGGTGCTCAATTGGGGGTGGGGAGAAAACCTGTAAGGGAGGGAGGGAATCGAGAAATGACATGATTCCAGAGGAAGTCTATTCTCTGCCTACTTTATTGGCAGTTCATAATGGCTCCGCACTGGTGGTCTACCTCAGAATGAAGGAAGTTGGGGATGTCATACCCCAGTGTCAGGCGTTCATTAGGATAGCCACCCCAAGGAAAAGCATGGCCTGGCTTGCATCCTTTTGGCAAGGCAGCTCCTGCTGGGAGAAAAGTGCAGGTGGGAGCCATTGGCATCCATCTGCAGCAGCTGGGGAACAGGTGCATCTAGTAGTTAGAGAATCTGGGTGGGTCACCACCAGTGTGATTATCAATCAATAGTAATTTAGGGTTTTATATGAAGAGATGGCATTTCAACCATGGTGCTGTTGACATGTTTGACCAAATAATTCTTTGTTGTTGGAGACTGTCTTGTGAACTGCAGGCCCACTGGATGTCCATATCCACCCACACCTCCAACTGCGACAGCAAAAATAGTTCCCATGTGGGGGAAAACGATTGTCCACAGAGACTGGTTCACATCAATATGGAAAGAAAGACAACTGTTTTATTATGCACAAATGTCTACATATATGTAGCTAATTTTTAAGACTATGAAGTCACCGGGGGCGCAATGGGCACACCTGTAATCCCAGCAGCCCAGGAGGCTGAGGCAGGAGGATAGAGAGTTCAAAGCCAGTCTAAGCAAAAGAGAGGCACTAAGCAACTCAGTGAGACCCTGTCTGTTAATAAAATCCAAAGTAGAGCTGGGCATGTGACTCAATGTTCGAGTGCCCCTTAGTTCAATCCCCATTTAACCCCCTTCCCCACACACAAAAAAAAGACTATGAAGTCTATAAAATATACAGCAAAGCAGATACAAAATTCTCTTTGGATTTAAGATATCTATTTATTGTCCTCTTTTGAGAAGATAATAAAGCGACTTATCTCCCCAAAAGATGCCTTGAGTCCCTCTGAAAGACAGTTGAATCTTGAGATGGGCTTCTATGTTAACTCTATAAATTTCATTTTTGTTTCCATCTCAAGAGGTTGAAGACCTATGGAGGAGTTGGAACTATAACCTGGGCTATTCTATTCCCTGGAGAGGGTTGTCCTCAGTCTGTTAGAAAAAAATCAGATCCACTACGTCATCGAAGAGACTTTGAGCAGGAGGAGTTAAGACATCTGCTTCTTGTCTTTATAAACCAAATTTATTTTTTAATAGTTTTCCCTGCATCAGATGTGTGATGGCTGGAAAGGGACTGAGTAGATCTCAGTCAAGGATCACCAGCCTGGTGCCAGGAGTGTTGTTTAAATGAGGTGACAAGTCCAGCAGTCAGGTGATGACATGAGGTCAAACGAAATCTGGGAGAAAGCCCTGGGCAGAAAAATAAGCTTTGCTTATAACACTTTTCTGTTTTGGATTAAAATTGCTCTTGTGATTATGGGCTCATTTGGTTACTATAACATCCTAATATTATCATAAAGGCCTAATAGTAATAGAACAGGAATGAACCTCAATAAAGATATGAAAGTTTTACAATCATCTCCTTCATCCTCTTTTTCCAGTTAGGAAACAGACCTCAGAGATGATTTTGTCCAGTCTGTAATAGGCTGAATGGTATTTTATTAATTATCTTTATTCTCTTTGTTTACTTAGGAAATTGCTTTTGAAAATACTTCGAACCCTCTAATTTTTTTCTTCCTTTATTAATGCCATCTTATGACTACCTGATGGAGTCCTCGTTTGCTTTATGTGATGTGTAATATAATACTGCATTCCCTTTATTTGGATTTTTCTCTTTTTAAAAATAATAAATTGAATTGTATTTTACTGAAACATTCTTCCATTGATTTAGTTTCAATGAATAAAATGAACATTGTACTAAGGTTTTGTGAGAATCTCTGTTCAGTCTGAAAGATTCTAGGAAAAAATTTATCTAAACCCAAAGTTGCACAACTGTCCCACCACATCTCCAGGAGCTTTGGTCAGGGAACCCAGGCCAAATCAATTCCTTGTTTGCTAGATGGATTTTTATAGTATATTTAACTATTAACAATCAGATTTAGTAATTTATTTATTTTTGGTACCAGAGATTAAACTCAGGGGCACTTTACCACTAAGCCAGATGCCCAGCCGTGTGTGTGTGTGTGTGTGTGTGTGTGTCTGTTTTGTGAGGCTGGTTTGAACTCTCAGTCCTCCTGCCTCAGCCTCCTGAGCCTGGGTCTATACAGGTATAGACCATCCCATGCCTGGCCATATTTTTATATTTTAAAGCACAATAACCATTTTTAAACATAGCAAGAAACTGGTAAATCTAAAATGACAGGCAGTGATTCCCACTCCCCTGAATTAGTGTTGTGTTTCATAAGAGGTCAGATAAAGCCCATGAAGATCAAACCAACAGTCCCTTTACTTGAGCATTATGAGACATGGATTGTTGATGCGAGGAAGTTAGGAGGGAATGAGAAGAGAGTGAGGCTGAGCAGTGAGTCTCCTGCAAACTCCTCAAGGATGCACTTTGCTAGAGATAGGCTTGATAACAGACAATTGTCTTCTCTGATGTGCCAATAAAATCTCCAGGAACACAATTTTGTCTGTCTTCACTTCTGTAACATTGAAATGTCATAGCCGGACTCCATGTGCATTTATGTTTCTCTTTTATCTTACACAGCTTATAACATCTGAATCATTAACGAGTTAAAGGAAATCTTTAACACGTGCTCATTTTTGTGTTTTGGTATCTGAGTCATGATGTACCCTTTTCTTAAATTATCTTTTAAACAAATGATTGACCTCTTTGGAGCTCTGGAGTGCTGGAGATATCTGTTCTCTAGTTCATCAAAACCAGGGTTAGGCTAGAATCTGGGTGTCTATCATTTGGGTAAAAAGAATCAGAAATTAGGTTTTGTTGTTCATCCCCCAACCCCACACTAAGTTTAGGTATGTCCATTTGCCACATCTCATCCGAAGCATTTTTTTTTTGTTCTATCTACCTGAATGGGCAGTTTGTTTCTTATGAAACTTCCTATAAATAGAGAAATCATGAATTTTGTCCCTTTTGTTTGCATGTTGAGAGAAATTGGAGCCTGATATTGTTTAGGAAAACTAGGTTTTATGACTTGATAACAGTCTGTTTCCTGGAAACAGACTTACCTCAATTGTTTTCCTTTAATAGCATGCATAAAACCAAATACTACTGAACAATAAATTCACTGGCTAAGGTGTTTGGCATAAAGGGAAGATATAGGTAGTGACACTGAAATAAACAATTTGAATCCAGTATTTCCCTGATTGACAGAGCCATTTATACAGAATATTGCAGGGTCAGTTCAATCTGTGGATATCAGAAATGTCATTCTAGTCACACTGCTTCTACAAAGATCTGCTTCACTAAAGGATTAAACCTAAATCTATATCTATACATAGATACAGATATTACATATATAGATAAAATCTTCTTGGCAGGGCTATTATCTTTTACGATTAGATATGAGCATATTAGACTTAAGTCTTATGAAATATGCTAGATTGAAAGAAAAAAAGAATTTACTTCAAAGTAACAAGATGTGGCATCAAAGATGTGAAAGATCAATGGATATAATCCTTAGGCCTTGTTTTTAATACATAAAGATCACAAACACCTGGGAGATGTCTCATGTTCAGGTGGAAAGTAAAAGTGCCATATGTTTAGAAATATCTGGGGGCCTGATTGCAATCATTTTTGGAGGATGAGGTCCTGTTAATACAAACACTGGTGAATCAGGGTGGTTTCACATATGAAACTTATCCCATATTTTCAGCTGTTTTTGTCTGGGTAATATTTTATAATATTTGGTTTGGATTCCCTGCCTGGACTGGAAGTACAATTTTGATTCTACTGAACCAGAAAATGAGTAGAACCTTCAACCATTTGGGGGAAGTCTTTCTTTCCCTTTCTAGGTTTCAAAGTCTTATTACTTTTCTTTATCTAGTATTGAGTGTTACATTGTCTGCTTGTGTACTAGGTTTATCCTGTGTCAAGGCTCTGGAATGGATTTGCTGGGCCACCGTATGCATATTGCTCATCAGAGAAGGTTGGATGAAAGACAGTGGAAGGTGGTTGCTTGTTCATTTCCCTCCCCTAAAAGGAATGACAGTGAACAGGGAAGAATAGTACCAGCAAACTCAATTCCTTACTCCTTCGGGACTTTAATGTATTTATTGAGCACCTTATGTGAGAAACACTGATAAAAACTGAGGATTCATTGTTGAACCTTGAGTCAGTTCTTGTTTTCATAGAGTTTGAAGGTTAATGGGCAAGTCAAACATCAAGCCAACAGCTTATGCACAAATCACTACACGTCTACTTTCCTCCTCTCAGTACAAACAGTCACTGAAAACTGTCTTCTCAGCTGATCATTTAAGGGTCCATATAAAAATTATCTGGAGTAAACCTGATGTTAGCCAAATTTTAGCATTTTGAATTTTCCCTTCCATGGTTCTTTTCTCATAGAACCACTGGTGATTAAAGATGAAGATAGAAAGATAGCCAGTAGGAAGGGGGAGCCAGAATAGCCAACAGAAATTGGGGAGGCACTAATACCTAGAGGGAAAAGTATATCAGGAGATTGACAATCTGCAATGTTGTTTTTCTTGACTTCTGTTGTAAAGAAATAAGATGTGAAGTTCTCAGTGCTGTCATGATGCTTTGCAATAAAATCAGTAACGATTATACCATTATCTTAAAGTATTACCAATAAAGGGAAGAGAAGCATTTCTGTTAAAAGGAATTACCATAGCCTTTAGGCTGTTCTTAGAAATTCAGGGCAATGAGTGTGTGATTTTTTTTTCCTCTGCCAACATTTGTGTCCTGCAGCAGAAATAAGAGCTTCATTGCAGAAAAGGAACATGTGAGATAAACCAGATTCCTTATGTGCTCTTGATTCTTTATTTTGCTGACCAATCAACCTGGTGACACAGTGAAACAGAAATTTCCTAAATTGGGGACATTGGCATCCGTCCTTTTAGAAGGCCTGTTGGCAAGATACTGTTAAGTGCTCTTATATAGGTGTAATTCTGGAATAATTCTTCTCCTTTAATGTGGCCATATAAATCAGTCTAAATGCCCCATTAAAAGAAATGAACATGTGTTAATGACATCAACTTAGTCCTGTTTCCTGAATGGCAATTGAGGCTGGGAATATGGAGCTATTCTGTGTCCAGTGGAATGTGCCCATGGAGACTGGATTGCTCACTGTCATGGGCAAGCTAATCAAATACAGCTCAAACAGAAATCCAAATCAATCTCTTAATCAGTGACTCACTCCAGCAGTTCCCAGCCCCTGCAATCAACTTGGTAATTGCTTCACCTGGAACTGCCTTGTTGGCACTGTAAAGTTGGTCTGGAGCATTTTACAAAACTTGATGAGTTTTAGAGAAAACTATTTTGCATCATTGAGGAGAAGTTTAACCCTTCCTGTTTCCTTTGGTGTGTGTGATTTCAGCTTTATGAGATGTTATTTTCTCAGAAGTTAGAAAGTTTTCTCTTCCAGCCACATGGCCAGAATTCAGAGCCCATCCTGTGAGCCCAGACCCTTCTGTCTGTATTCATCCTTCAGCAAGGTTCCTTGACAATGAAGTTGAGATTTATGGTGTGTGTATAGGTTTGTCAGGTGATACCAATTTCTGTGTTGAAAGAGGATTCCAAAAACTCAGATCTGTAGCTGTTCATGACTATTCATTTATATAATGTGTTTGTACAGATTGATGATGAAAATTAATCGCCTGTTAGGAGGCTGTCCTAGCCCATTAACCTCCAAGGATTCCCACTTAGTTCTGGTGATTTGCTGTGCTTCCCAATCTCTTCTTGTATTTTCTGTGCTTTTCTCATATTTTTAGAATTGACCTGTTGAGGTTTAGATATGAGGTGTCCCCCCAAATCTCATTTATGAGATAATGCAAGATATTCAGTGTGAAATGATTAGATCATTACAGATGTGACCTAATCATTGGATTAATCCACTGATGGAGATTAACGGGGGTGGAGGGGGGGTAACTATAGGCAAGTAAAGTAACTGGAGGAGATGAGTCACTACGGGAGTAAGTTAGGGTTCTGATTTTTATCTCTTGTGAGCAGGATCTCTCTCTCTTTCCTAGACTTGATCTGATTTCCTCCTCCACACCCTTCTGCCATGATGTTCTACCTTGCCTTGGGCCCAGAGCAATGGAGTCTGCTGTCTGTGAACTGGGACCTCTGAAACTGAGGGCCCAAGTAAACTTTGCCTCCTCTGTTGTTCTTGTCAGCTTTCTTTGGTCACAGCAATGAACAAATTGACTAGAACAACCCTGTGGTTAGCATTTCTCTTTTTGTTGAATTAAAAAAGAAAACTGTTTCTCCCCCTCCCTGGCATGGCAGGATGCTAGACCTCCTTTTAAGTGAAAACAAGTAAAATGATATTGGCATTTTTCAAATTTACTCTTTCCTTTTTGTTAATGGAATCCAATCATCTGTTGAACATCACATCTCACCAAGTTCATGAAACCTGATGCCTATGTGGAGAGCTAAAGTTTGAAGGGGGGACAGCATCACACCAAATAGTACATGCTAGATACATCTTACAAGGAAACTAGTGGACCATCCTAAGCACCTGCTGTGTGAGGTTCTCTGTGGGATATAAGGGGCTTCAGTGAGGCAGAGCAATGCGTCCTCACCATTGGACACAGTTTACCCCCATGACACATACCTGTTACTGTCATTACTTTCCCTTTGTGATGTTTGTCAGATTACTTGTTGGTCTGTCTAGTCAATTGTACATCCCTGAAGGTGAGCATTGTGGTCAATCTGTTAGCCATGGGGCCCTCAGCATGATGCCAGGCACAGGATTCTACTTGCTACTATATTTTCACTGAATTGAGTCCACATTTTCATCTGAGTAGATTCAATTATTAATTGAATGCTAACCTTATGCAGGCTCAAATGCTTGATGTTATAGGTTTAAAAAAGGCATTATAAATCCCTTTATTGTGAACTCACAATTTAGTGAGAGGACTCTTAAGATACCTAATATTTATTACATATTGAATCTGTGATATTACATATTAAATCTGCACAGGGTGATAGTAGTTATTGTAAACGTTCCCTCATTGATTAAAAAGCTAGCTCAGCAAGTTTGTTACATGAATCATGTGATCCAGATGTATATTTGCCTCAGGCTACAACCATCTCAGTTTTTATAGGTGACAACTGGGACTGTTATAGACCATATGATCACTAATTGGCCAATCTGAGAATTGAGCCTAAGCCATCTAACTCCAAAACCAGTGCCTTGGTTCCAGAAGCATGTCACTCTAAGTAATAATCCTCACACCTCTAAAAGAATGGAGGTTGGAGTCCAGCAATTCTTTTGGACACAGTGATGTCTCAGGGAAGTTTTGAAAAGGTTAAAATTCAAGCAAGTCAAACTCTTAAAAAGTGGGAACTGCTCATTAAAGGAATAGATACAGTATTGCAGGAAGAGTGGGTGGAGGAGGCAAGATCAGATCACAAAAGGACATGCTAGATGATGAAATTTATTTTCATCTCCAACTCCAAGAGGAATTGGAGGGCTTCATGTAGTCAGATGTTACTTGCAACCAGGAGATTGGGGCTGAGTGAGGTTTGGTGGAGAGGTGTAGCAGAAAGTTCATCCACATAGCATTCATTTAATTGATATTGGTTAAGTTTGTAGGTGCTTCCCTAACGAGCAAAGCTCATGCTCTATGGAGACAGACAACAAAGAAGTGAGGACATAAGAGATTTGAAGGCTGTGATGCATGTTGTGTTGAATGAACAAGAAGATGGATACCAGGATGGATGTCTATGTTTGAGGCCTTCATGTAGAGAAAGCTGAGTATTCACATGAGGAAATACTATCAGAAGTGACATCCAAAGTATGGGAAGGAGCCAACACACTGTCTCAGCACTGACAGCAGCAAGAGTAAAGGGACTTGTTTGAATGTGCTTGAGGAACTAAGAGGAGGTGCCCAAAGGCATGGTGAAAGGATATTGGGTAGAGATTGGTATAAAATTCTTCAGTACCACACTAGCCAAATAAGTGGGTAGAAATCTCAAGATTTCCAAAGGCTAGTGAGTTGTAGGTGGGTGGGTTTGCCTTTTAAAATCATTACTTTGCATACTTGCTCAATAAATTTTGGGGGGGTTGGGTGGGTAATGAAGACAGAGATCCAAGCATATGAGGGTTCTTCCACAGGAAAATGAAAAGATTAAGGTCAGCCTGGGGCCAGCAAGGCAACTCTACAGAATCATCAGGAACCTATACCCCTGTCTGTCTATTTTTGCTCTACCTTAGCCTTGGCTTATGTTCTCAAATACATAAGATGACTGTTAAGACTCCAGCATCCCTCCTGTCATCCAGACAGGAGCCAGGAGGGACAGGAGAAAGGCGCATATGACAGCTGTCTATTCCTTGGTTTAATTTTGTAGAAACTGTGCCTACAGACATCCAAATAATTAGCTACTTTCAACTGCAAAAGAATTCTGAGAAATATGGCCCACTACAGCTGAGCCCATTCCTACCCAGGAAAAAAATCATATTTCTGTTACTAAATAAGAATACTTGGTGAGAAGGCAACCAGCAGTTTCTGCCACACACCGCTGTGTGGAGAATGGATTGGAGAGGGCAGAGTACTAACAAGAAAGGAGCAATTGGAAAGATCTAGTTGAAATTACTGGCACCAATTAGATAGGGGTATGTGTGGAGGTGAAGGGGTAAAAAGTTAGAGATAAAGAATGATCCTGAGAGCTATTTTGAAGCGAAAACTCACATAATTTCCTTCTTCGTGAAACACGCAATTGAAGAACTGTGGCTTACTCCATTTTCCATATATCTCTTTCTTACTGGTGTTGAAAGAATAGATGCAGAAAATGACCAGACAGTGTGGGGAGAAATATGAGATTTATTTTATTTGTAAATAGCACTTCTTTTTCATAAAGGATGCTAGCAGAAAGCCAAGTTACCTGCAGATCTAAGTGCTTCCTCTGTGAAAGGGCTCTCAGGAGAGAAAAAGGACTCTTTTTAATCCTTTTTTCAAAGCCTGAGATTTGCACCATGCTGGGTTTTATGAATTTGACAGCTTCACACTGTAGATAAACTCTGTAATTGCTTTGATAACAGACTCACCAGAGTTAAAAAGGGAAAAAAAAAGAAGAAGAAGAAGAAGAAGCAGTGCTATGCAAATTTGGGGAGAGGGGGCCGTTTTAGCAGCTTTCAATCTATTTGACTAAATGTAATATAAAATTTTCTTATGTCAAATACAGCTCAGAAAATACTAAACAATATTGTCATGAAGCAGAGGAAATCAGGTTAAGCCAACTTATGAGTCTGGGTAGATTGACAGGCCTCGAAATTGGAATTCAAATATTTAGAAGCAATAAAGCACTTACTTCCAGATCATGATGGCTCTGAAGGGGTTTGCGATGTAGTAAACTGAAATATTAGCCAAGAAATTAATGCACATGCAGTACAGCATAATTTGTTTTCAACACAACATTTGTCAAGCTTACACCTAGGGACCTACAAGACCAAATAGAGCCTTTTTCAAGAACGAAGATTGCACACAGAGCCCTCATAGATTTATGATCATTTAAGCCAAGTAATTTCAGCAATACCCTAGATATTTCTCAGTCATGAAAGAGCAATGAGTGAGCATTCAGCAGACTTGAGTTTGAGACCTGACTTGACTACTTCCAATCTTTGTGACTCTGAAAATGTCAGATTAGCTCAGTTTCCTCTTGTGAAAATTGAAAATAAGCTTTTCTTACTTATCTCTAGGGCAGTAAGCTCACCAGGGATGTTTTGGCAGTGTGAGGCAATATTGAATTATTGATGTTGTTATCGACAAACAACTTAAGGCTAATCAGAGAGAGAAAGGCCCACTGAAATAACTAGTCGTCCCACCTCTGTTGTCATTTACTAAATGTGCTCATAGCTTGTCTAATGGTTAGAATGAGAATAATCGGCATCTTGATCAGTGAAATTATCCTACAGACACATGAATACACACATATGTGCACACATACTATATATTTGCAAAATATTTATATAATACATATATAAATAATACATACATAAAAACAAACACATAGATTAAATGTGATATATAATCAACTGAGCCATGCTTTTACACACATACATTTATGCATGTGTGTGTATAAATATATATTCAGGTAATTTCTTTTCCCATTTATGGTATTACTTTGTAATTTTTAAAATTGAATCCATTGTCAACTAATTTCATAGGAATATTCAGACTCTGGGGTTGATTGGGAAAAAGTCACATCTTCCTGAATGACCTCAGCAAGAATGGCTTACTTTTTGGATCTAAAGTTTACAGTTTCACCATAGTTACTATAACGTACTGTGGATTTGCCTTTGCCTACTGAATCCCTGATGACATTTAAGGTCTATATTCTTAGGATAGGGTAAGATTTGATATGGATATGATGCCATTAGTTAGATCTGTTCTTTTGATAATGTTAACAGGTCTTGCCAGTCATTTTTGAAATATGTGCATTCATCACAGGATGGTTGAATGAGACCAGTAATTTTACTCTAAAAAGTATTTATTTTTATAATATTGAAAAATAACTTGAAATGACCCAAAGATATTTTTCACCATTGTGAAACATTAGCTCTGTCACATTTCAGGACTGAACATTAAGGGAAATGAGCTTGCTAAACTTTCTTGAAATAGGTATAGATTTGTCTAGGAATGGGTATGCTCTGCTATGTCCTTCCCCTTGTTGGGTAAAAGCTGGAATCTTCTGAAGCTAACATTCATGGTGTTTTAATTAGTGACCTTGACTGACTGAATCCTGCTTTTTTAAGCTTTGAATCAAAGTTGAAACAACAGTCTCCTCCAGCATAGTGAATTAATATTTGTGTAGAACAAGATTTCATATAATCAAAAAACATAACCTAGGGATTTAAATGTATAAGCAATAGCATATATTTTTTTTCTACTAAAAGTGAGTTTATTTCACAACAAGACTTGTGCATATTTAGCATCTTTTAAAATAGTGGTTCTCAATTGGAGGTGATTTTGCCACCCAGGGGATACTTGGCATATTTGATTGTTGAGACTGTAGAGGTGCCATAGGAATTTAGTTAGTAGAGGTCAAGGGTATTGCTAAACATTCTGCAATGCAAAGAGCAGTTCCCATACAAATAATTGTCTGGCACAAAAGGTCAATAACGCTGAGGGGGAGAATTTTTGATTTAAAAGATGTATGCTTTGAAGAATTCTTACATTAAAGGAGAATGTTAAAGCAGGGATGTTCTCATAAGTTTGCATTTCTGAAATGTAATTCTGTACTGCATAACATTCCCTATCTGAGTTCAAATTTGTAATTGTCATCTTTGTACTTGAACTATGCTTCCTGGAATTCCCCCTCTTGCATAGCTATGGACTAGCACAGGCCACAAGATCCATTTTGTGCCTTATAGATTCGTTTATTTATTTTTTTTTTACTTCTGTACTAGATGTATGTTGGTTTACAATGAAGGATGCAACTATTTTCATTTCTTTTGGGTCCACATTGCAGGAACAGAATCAATGGATTATACAATACTGTTTAAATTGTTAACGGCCATACTACTTTTTCAAAAGTGACTGTATATGCCATGTGCCCACTAGCAATGTCAGTTACTCTCTATAACCTCACTATTTGTTATTGTTGATCTTTTGATGATGACAGTTATAATGGGTATAATGTGACACCCTTACTGTGATTGTGCTCTACATTTCCCTGATGGCTGATGATACTAAGTATCTTTTCATGTGCTCATCAACCATTTGTATGTCATCTTTGAAGACAGGTCTTCAACAAGGATACTTTGCCATTTTATTGAGTCATTGTGTATTTTTTAAAATGTGCTGCAATAATTCTTTATGTATTCTAAATATGTTCTATCAAATGAATGATTTGAAATTTTCTCCAATTCAGTGAATTCTTTTCATTTTCTTGATAAATGTTACTGTTCAAAAGTTTTGAACTAAGGCTGGGGTTGTAGCTCAGTGGTTGAGCAATTGGCTGGCATGTGTGAGGCACTGGGTTTGATCCTCAGCACCACATAAAAATAAAATAAGTAAAATAAAAGTATATAAAAGTTTTTAACTCTGATGTTACTTTTTTATTGTTTGTGATTTTGGTGGCATACCCAAGAAATTGCTTAATGCAAGGTTGTGAGGATCAACATCAGTCTCCGTCTATGTTTTATACATTCAGTTTTACATTTAGATCTTTGGCACTTCTCAAGTCGTTTTGAATACACAATGAGGTAGAGATGCAACTGCACCATTGCACATGTAGATATCCATTTGTCTCAGAAACATTTGTTGGAAAGACTGTTCTTTATCTTCCTTCAATCATCTTGGTATCCTTGTTGAAATTCAACTGACTATAGACTTGAGGTTTTGTTTTGTGCTCTCTCAATTTTATTCCACTGAGCTCTGTCTATCCTTACATTTGTCTTGATTGCTATAGTGGTATAGTAAATTTCGCAGGTGAAAATTGTGAGTTCTCCAGTTTTACTTTTCAAAGATTATTTTGTCTGTCTGTATCACTCAAATTTCCATAGGGTTCTTAAGATCACTTGTCAACAATATCTCCAAAAAAAAAAAAATGGTGTATAAGACAAAACCTCTGAGGCTTGAGATGCTTCACTATGCAGCAATAAATAACTACTGCACAATGAATTCATAGCTCTTCAGTTTCAATCCTCTTTATGTATTGAAAATGAGACATTCAGCTAAACAAGCATATCCATGACATCTGCAGAATGTGAGGGCAAAAATCATAGGGGTAATAAAAGTCCTAAACAAGGAAGCGACCTCTGCCTTCTGTCTCTTGAACATTTCTCCTCCTCCTCCTCCTTTTTTTTTTTTTTTAATTTCTGAACCAAAAATTGTAAACATAGTTAATACGTAACCTGGATAGTCATTATTTATAGACTTCTGTTTATTGTGCATTTAGATAATAGATTGGAAGATGTGGACAGCAAACCTCCTAAGCATATCTGGTAATATATTGAAAAATTTACAGGTCAATAAGAAGGCAAGAACTAATTCTTATCTCAAAGCCTTGCGTGTTTTCAGATATCTAATGAAAAGACTTTTCTTAATCTTCCTGAGGATATAGAATATTCATGTTGAAGTCTCAGGCTCTGAAGCGAGAGCTAGAAATTGATTCAATCCCATTTAGCATTGACTGGATGTCTGATTTAGTTCAAATGCATAGCTTCTCTAAACCTCAGCATCTTCCAGTGTAAAAGGGGGACTCTAATCCATGTTGAGTATCACTTATTTGGGTGTGTTTCAGATTTTGGAGGTTTTTTTTTTTTTTTTCAAATATATACATTTGCCTAGATTTAACCCATTGAATATCCCTAGTCTCAAAATTTGAAATCTGAACACTTGAGGACTGAAGCTCAGAATGTTTCAGATTTCAGAACAAAAAAGGTTTTCACTTTTCAGGTTAGGTATGTGCAACTTGAAACACCAACTTCAAAGCTTTTTTTTTTTTTTTTTTAATAAATATCGATTCAGATAGTGTTTGAAGGACCTGGCAGTTTTCTGGTAAGTAAATAATAATGCCTATTCATAAATATCAGCAAACTTATATAATCAAACTGAGATAAACCCACTTTATGTAAACCAAAATGGAGTAATATGATCTCATGAAAGAATTAAATTTGAAGATGATTTGCATAATCAAAAGACACCTTTAGATAGGAGACTTTATTTTAAATACCATTGTTATCTGATATCTTATTTCACGAACATGAAGCTGTTATCTAGGTTCAATCTCCAAGCACATTTGAAAGTCACTGAGGGAGTAGGGTAGCAGGCATTTCTTTAGGTCCTTTCTAGTTTTAGGGTGCTATAATTTACTTTGGGCACATGGTGGGTAGGGGTAGAAATAGATGGCTAAAGCATTGGGAGATACTGCCTAATGAAGAATCATCAAAAGTACAAATAAAGTGTTGGGAATCCTAAGGCAAGTCAACTTTTTCATCCACTTATTTAACAAAACAAACCGATACTGGAATGTTATGTAATTACCTGCCACACACCTCATAGGAAGTATAACAAGTATAATTTTAATGGGATCTGACAACTTGAGTAGATGAAATGTTGACAACGTGGATTTTCTGCAACATGGATGAATGATTGATGGGTAGACATTTTCAGAGACATAGACTCAAAGAATCAGGGCCCTGTCATCCCTGCCTTCTGCCACTTAAGCATATCTGTTTTGCTCTATTTTTTTTAATGCTTACTGTTTGAGGCTAGGTTTATTTACTACCAATCAGGAGGACTTGGAATGAGATAGAGGACAAGGAATTATTTTAGCTATCAAACAATGCATTAGATTAGAGTCCTTTTTTTAAATAAAAAAAGAAAGAAAATGAGACTATTGATTTATTAACAAATATGTAATAATATAAACTTTTCAGGACAGATTTGGTTTACACTTATATTAGCACCAAAAAATTTCAGAGTTCTTCCGACAGAATTATGATTCTTTGTCTTACAAGAGTAGAGGATAAACTTCAACCAGTGTATATTCTTTTTGTTAGCTTAAAAAAATAACTATTCACTATGTAATTATATACATTCTTAAGAATTCTTGACTTTTTGATGGTTATGTCCAGATCAATTTATAAATAATGAATTCTATATTGGAAGGAAAATTTCTAAGTGTTCTTTGTTTTAAAAAATTGGCCTGTAATCTCAGTGGCTTTGGAGGCTAAAACAAGAGGATCATAGGTTCTAAGCAAGCATCAGCAATGGCAAGGCCCTAAGTAAACTCAGTGAAACCCTGTCCTAAATAAAGTACAAAATAGGACTTGGAATGTGCCTCAGTGGTTTAGTGCCCCTGAGTTCAATCTCTACTACCCAGTCCCCCCAAAATTGGTAAAGTTCCAGGTACATACTTGTAATACCACTGACTTGAGAGGTCAAGGGAAGAGGATCATAAGTTCAAAACAAGGCTTAGAAACTTAGCAAAACCCTAAGCAACTTTGTGACAACCCTTTCTGAAAATTAAAATAAATAAATAAATAAATAAACAAGTTTGGGGATTGACTCAGTGGTTAACTGTCCTTGGGTTCAATCCCTGACCTCCCCCCAATGGTAAACTAGATATCGTGCAAATGACAACAACCTTCATTATAAACTCCATCTGGCTTAAGCATCACAATAAAAGAAATTCATTTAGGCTTATTCTTTAATTTGTTTTGTTTTTAAAATAATATGTTCCTTGAAATTTAAACATAGCTAGGATTACAGATGAATTATGTGACCAGGATTACAGATGAATTATGTTAGGATGTCTCATTTGCCACCCATCATATATTTTAGTTCTTTCTCTTTGTACTTCATTCTCAAGTTGATTCTCTCCACATAAAGCATTAATTTGCCTTGACTTAGAATTGTGTGGTCACTAAACCAATTTCTGGGACTGTCTCTCTCAGCCTGATGTAGGCTTTCCCTGAAACTGGAGATACAAGGCTAAACTATTTTTTCCTCCCTCCAAGAATAGCAGAAATTACTTGAGAGAAGATTCTATTGACAGGAGATATGAATACTGGCTGATTAAAAACAAGGTGAAGAGAATTACATTTGAAGCCCCCTTCCAGAACTTTTTTTTAAAAAAAAGACTAGTGGACTTTCATATGCTTTAGTATATAGGGTGAAATTATTAACCTAAGGCTGAACTATATTGGGAGAGATGGAAAGCAAATTTACCTGTGATCCCTATTTTTCTGCCATATCTCAGTGTCTCCATCCAGACAAACAAAGAAATTTTCTTGTTTTTTTTCCTCCCCCTGAGGGCCTACTGATAATTCAGAGCATGTGAGACAAGAGTGATAAGGATCATTAGAAACTAGGATAACATTCTATGCAAGGAATAATAAAAACAACTGGAGGCATTTACTTGAGACAATACTAGAAGGTGGGGGACAGGTGAGAGGAGAAATTAGATAGCTGAAGGTCACTGTTGTAAGGATATCGTAGAGCCTCATGATTCCCAATGCGTAAAATTTACAGAAAGATGGATTGTGGCTGAACAGAATGAATTGCTTCCTTGGAGTTAGGGCTGTTGGCCAACAAAATAGAATATTGAAGATGGTGAATATTCAATTGGTAGTGGTAATCAAGAAGACATGGGTGAACATTTATCAGGAATTGTATGAAATTGTATCATCCAAAATAAATAGAACACAAACCACTTAGGTAATTTTAGGTTTTCTAGTGGACACATTAAAAATAAATACCATATTTCACCACATAATTATTGCAGATTTTATGCCAATTTTTGGCAAAAAAAATTATGTGAAGATTTTTTAAAAATGAAAATTGTGCCAGTATTACTTAAAAATGATTTAATAATACTAAACTGTCATTGATGCAAGGTCTACTCATGAATATACATTATTATGTAGCGGTAAAAATTATGTAGTTAAATACAGTAAGTGAAATGAGTTTTTGAAATAGATTGAGCACCAAGATACCCAAAACACCATTACTTCATTGTATAATAACTATAGATCTCTAAAGGAGATTTTTACCTTTTTTCCCCCCTCAGGACTAAATAGCAAAATATATTGTTTTTTATTTTTTTATTTTTTTTTTTTAATTTTTTTTTATTGGTTGTTCAAAACATTATAAAGCTCTTCACATATCATATTTCATACATTAGATTCAAGTTGGTTATGAACTCCCAATTTTACCCCAAATACAGATTGCAGAATCACATCGGTTACACATCCACATTTTTACATAATGCCCTATTAGTAACTGTTGTATTCTGCTACCTTTCCTATCCAGGACAATTTAGTTTGAGCTAATGGCATCTCAGCAGTATACAGTTATTGCATTGACTAGTGTAGCTGTATTTTTTCATTGAAGCCTGAGGCCCAACAGAGGGAACATTTCAACCCTGCGTTTGAATCTGTGAGAGGAACACCTATGGCTGGCCATGCCATTCACTTATTGAAAATCTGCAGCAGATTTCCAGTATTTAAAGAAAAAAAAAATTAGTAGCAACTGCCCGAACCCTCTTATTCAACATCTATTAGTCCCTAAGACCCTGTATCTATGTCTATTTTGTTCATCTTTGTTCTCCATAACTAACCTTCGCACTGGTAAAACAAAGTGCTGAATTATTATTATTTTTTTCTGTTTTTGAAGTGGTGACCTGAATTTTGGCTTGCTCTCTAGTTTATATCCTTTTTTTTTTTTTTTTTGGTGGGGGGGGAGTTGGATCCTGTGTTATATACCCAAAGGCACTTCCCATTATCTTACTCTAATGAGAATGGCTTTCTTCAATTTCTTTGAGTGGAAGAAATATCAGTTCCTGTATACAGGCAAACTTTGATACATAAGCAAAAATCAAATGTATTTAGAGACTCTGGCACCAAGGAGTTGGTAGAGAGCTCTGAGCTTCCTGTCTGCATGTTCTAGTCCCAGCTCTCGCTTGCACTAAAGCATGTTGACCAAGCTTAGGTCTGGCGTGATGAGACCTCTCTCTTCACCTAGAAACAGAATTTTAGACTAGACAGTCTCTCAGGATATCCTCTTCTCTCAAGTTGTGCTAAAGTGAGAAGCCTTGGTCAAGTGGAAAAATGAGTTAGATTTCAGACACTCGGGGATTTTGATACTATTTTAACTTCAACACTAGAGACTGTATGACCTTGAATATAACTTTTAACCTCTATGGATGTCATTTTCTGTCTTCATATTGATCGTAATAACAACTTTTCAAACTAAAACAATAGGACCAGTTTATATTATCTCAACAGTGTGTTGCTGAAGTTTAAAGCCAAATCTAGAGTCACATCATTTGGGTTCAAATCTGTCTTTTTAGCTGAATGATTGATCTTTTTTTAAAGTAGGAAATCATAGGTTTGTTGCCAAACTAACTATGGGAATGCATAACATGCTTAGCCTAAATAAATATCTCTTAAAATATGCCCTATGCTTTGTGGCTGTTCTTGTAATTGAAAAAACATATCTTATGTGACTTTTAGTCAGTTCTTTTAGGCTCTGAGAACCTCACTTCCTTTATTTAAAATTTGTTTCTATTGTTTGGGTTTTGGGCAGTGCTGGGGATCAAACCCAGGACCTTGCCTATGCTAGAAAAGTATTCTACCACTGAGCTATAGACTCTCACTTCCTCTATTTTCTTTTAAACAGAAAATCTCCATATTCATTTTATGTTTAGTGTCATTGGGAGGAAGAAAAAAAAAGAAATATGCAGAAGGACTTTGTAAAATATCAAATGCCACAACACATACATTTTCAGAGCAAGCAAACATTTTGGGGATGGATGAGCTACACATGTGTTCGTGCAAGACAGCCCACTTCAGTAAGGCGGGCCCTTTCCACATGGGCTCTGTGCCTTGTCCCTCCCTAGTGTCCAGAACTGTGCCTGCCACACAACCTGGGCTGGTGGAATAAGCATGCAGCATGATTTGCAATTTGCAATTTGGCAGTAGAGGTGGAAATTTCTCCCAATACAAGGAAAACATCCAGAATCTCTTGTTATTCTTTTCTCTGAAAGCACAATCCCATCATGGGAAGAGCTACCAAAATAGAAAATGAAATCATTTAAGTAGAACACTTTCTATGTGATTAGAGACCTTTGTTTCAGGTGAGCTGACACCTATTGAAACTTTAAGAGGGAACTATTTTGGAAGCCAGGTGGCATTATGCGGTCTCTTTGCTTATCTTTTCATTTCCTCTCTTTTTTACAGTCTCAAGTTATTTGCATAATAACAGATTCTTTGTTTTCCTGGAGTTCAGGTTTCCACCTTGGGCCACTTATGAATTCAAAATTCTGGGATTGTGATATCAAAGTCATTTGTGTGGAAATGCTTTGATGGCTCTGAGCAGATTTGGGCCCAGTCTGACTCAGATAGGGTTTTCATAGTAATGTGGCTGGTGACTTATCTTGCTTTTCATTTTCTTAAACATAGCTGAGGACCTGGCATTGGCTTTCTTATGCGTGTTTGGAATAAAGAGGGAATAGCCATGTCTTTTTTCTCATATGTATGTCTTATAAGAAAACCATCATGTAGGGTCAAAACAGACTGCTACAAAGAGCAGTATATGGGGGAAGGAGTGGGAGACAGTTTCTCCTTTTTTCTAAGTGTTCATTGTTTATGAATAGTTTAGGTTTCTTCTGGTTATGGGAAATAATATTACAAGTAAAGCTTTTAGTACAGGCCATGGCTATAATTAAAATTTTATCCATAGTCATATTGCTACCCCATCCATTCTAGACATTTCCTCTGTTGCGTTCCTGAATGAAGTTTATTACAGTAGCAAACAAAAAATGTTTGAGTCCTTATTCGCATCTTTGACACTGTACTGTGGGGTGAGAACCACAGTGAACAAGAGAGACATCTTCCTAGAACCCATCATCTGGTGAGGCAGGCAGGCATTAACCAACAGTATCCTGGTATAAAAACAGAGTGCAAGATGCAACTAGACAGAGGAGTCAAAACCCATAGAGCAGAGGGCCAGAGGTAGGCAGAGGCCAGCTGAGGCAAACCAAGGTGGGGGCTCCGCATTTCCTTCTCGGCACGGTGGGGAATCTCTGGAGGGTGTTAGAAGAGGACAATGAAATCAAATTTGGTCTATAAAAAACCTCAGGTTGAGTCCCCCTCATTGAAATGACTACTACCTGGAGAATCTCTGACCCTTCTCAAGCAGCTTTTCCATTATTAGAAAGCTCAGTGGGGACCCACACTATATTCACTTGGTAGGGTCCTCCCTTTGTGCTGGGCAGCAGTGGTCCTCATTTTGTATGAGTCAGGATGGGCCCAGCCCTGGAGGGAGACAGACTCCAAATCTGCATTTTAACCAGGTGTAGGTGCCTTAAGCTTCCTGAGCTTCAGTTTTCTCACCCCGTTAAACAAGTTGGTGTGGATTTAAAACAGCTGTGCATCCAAACAGCTCCACATATGTAACAGGAATCAGTGACTTCTGCCTGTTAGGGTTGACCTGAAGGCTTCACGAAGTCGTCTCACATCTCAGCCTCCCGGCTGGTGTCTAGCCCAGAATAAAACAGAACTCTAAATTGTCAGGTTGTGTTGTGAGGCTTCTTCTCCATGCCTTTACTCTCTGCACATTTGCATTGACTTTCCATGCTCCCAGCTGGGGTCTCCATGTGGAATTCTTTTCTTTTCCTCCTTCTTGGGTATGATGTGTTTTTCATTTCCTTAGTGTTTTCTTGGCCTCCCTCTTCCTCTCCTTTTTCTTCCCCTCCTTTTTCTTCCCTTCCCATCCATTGAGAATTTGGGTCCATGCTAACAGCCTGCCTGCCTGTTCCTCAAATGTATACAACAGAAGTGGAACAGCACAATATTTCCACAGAAAACCACTGTATATAGCTCTTGGAATCTTTTGCTTTGATCCATACCATATCCAATCATGGCTTCTTTAACACCAGAACAGATTTATTTTTCCTAGTTTTGTAACAGTGCCGTAAATTCTTGGAGAAAATAAACTGCATAAATGCACAAAGGGAAATTATTTTAGTTATTTAATTCCCATTTCTTTGAGTTAAATATTAATATTTCTCAAACAGAACACTATTTTTTTTTATTTTCAGAAAATACTGCTAGATGTTACAGATAGAAGTTCATGAGACATATTTTCTCAAGGATTTTGGTATGTGTATGTTTCTTTGTATTTTCGAGAGATTCTCATTAAATTGCTCAGGCTGGTTTCAAACTAGAGATACCTCCTGTATCAGCCTCCTGTGTAGCTAGGATTACAGACATAAGCTACCATGCCCGATTTGCATAGTTTTCATTTTAATTCAGAGATGATGAAGGGTATGTAAGTGATGAGGAATCTATCCCAGTCTTGAGAGGTCAGAACATATCTACTTTGAGAAATACCACTGAACATAAATTAAGAACGAGTATATGAGGGGCTGGGAATGTAGGTCAGTGGTAGTGTACTTGCCCAGCATGTGCAAGGCCCTGGATTTGATCCCCAGTAAAACACACACATATACACATAGACACACACACACACATATACAGAATGGTATGATAGGAATCCTAAAGGAACAATACTAACAATGGCCAAATGTGAGCAACCCTAAGGGAATAAGAAAGTACAAGGGGGTTTGGATTTGGGATATGTGATCCAGGGGAGGAGGTGATTTTCAGGAGGGATCTGTGGCGGAGGCAGATTCTAGATTATGGCTTCTAAGACCTTTTCTGTACAGGCCCCTCATCTGTCAATCCGGGGTCATACAAGAGCCCTTCAGTGCTACAAGATTAAGGACCAACCACTGAAGGGATTCCGAGAGGAGGGGTGAATGTGAATCTGAGCAATGATAAATTATTGCCACGAAGCTTCTGTACTCCTTCCTGTCAGCCATGGAGCACAATTAAGAGAGACTCCCTTTCATTGAATGGAGAATGAGAGCTTACATTCCTAGAGATTTGGTACTACTTAGCCCAAGGCAATAGAATCCCAAAAATTGATGGGGGAAAAAATAATAATGTGCATTTAAAAATAAAAGAATAAACTACATGAGCAGCTGGAGAAAGTTTGAGTTTCTATGGAAACCTCTCCTAAGATGTCTCCCTCAGGCAATGGAGCCAACTTCCCAAATGCCAAGGAGAAGTAAATATGAGCTGAAGAAATTGTTGGGCTGTGACTGAGCACAGCACAGGTAGCTGGAGGGAAGAGGGCCTTGAAATGGGCAAGGATTACTCAGCTGGCATTTCTTTTTTTAAATTATGGGGTGAGGGGAGGTGGAAGTGGCCAGGTATTTTCCTGCCAGGGGCTAAGGAAAGATTGACTTGAATGAAATAAAAAGAGAAATACAACTATTTATGTAGTTAAGCCACCAGGAAGTGATAGATGGGTTGATGGTGAAAACGGGTATATGCTTAGATTTCTTCCCAGATTGAAGTTCTAGGAGCTATGGACCCTGCCCACCCTCCATTATCAACCTGGATCACTTTCCCTTGTCCCTCAGCCCCTTGTCCTCCCGGCTGTTCACCAATGACAGAAAGTAGACTCTTCCTTCAGAGTGTTTGAACTGGTCTTCCTGTTTTATTCACTTTGCCTGTAATCACTTTTCCCACTCAGGTCTGTGTATAGCTGGCCCCTCATCTGTCGATCCTGGGTCTTCCAAGAGCCCTCCATCCAATGCACCTCCTTATCCTTCCCACCCAGACTATCTGTATTATGTCACTTTGTTAATTCATTTATACCATTTGTTATGGATTTTTATTTTTAGTTTATGTGCATACCTGTTGATAGGCTGTCTCTCCTCAAAGCATAGGCTTCAAAAAGGCAAAGGGAGCCACCCTGCCCCAAGTCCCCAGGTCCAAGGCAAGTGTCCAGCCTAGTGAAGGTACTCAGTAAATATTGAGTGAGTGATTCTCATTCTTGCCCTCAAGAAGCAGATAATGTAGGATACATGAACCTGACATTAGACATAAACAGCACTGGAATATCAAGGGTTAACTGATCCCCTGCCACCAGGGAAAAGTCTAGAGATCAATAATGATAGCAACAGAAAAAATATATTAAAATCAACAGTAATGGTTCCACCTTTCAGACAATCTCTTTAAATAAGGCATTAATGGTATTTTACGTTGTCCCTTGCTTCCCTGTGAAACAGTCTCTGGAGTAAGTCATATGGTATCAATTTTCTGGTAAAGGAAACAAGATCAGAGACAGGCTTAGTTTGTGAAACTGGATTTTAACTAAACTTAGTCTAATTCTTGATTCTAAGAAAATGCAACTTTAAAAAAAGTGTATACAATTTTAGGAGATGAGACATGAACCTCTCTCAGGACAAAGGATTTGGGTAGAGAACAAATTTCAGGCTAGATCTGATGGCAGCATGGCCTACATGGAATTCCTACAGGGTTGGAAGCAATAATTCACATGGGACTAGATGAGAGGCACATCAAAGGGCTCAGTTGGTGAGTGGAATTCCAACTCCAGGGCCTCCTGGCTCTGGGGTGGATGTGACCAGGTTCCAGGTGTGGTTGGGGAGAGACAAGGTAACAATCAGGTCAACTGAAATGTTGGACCATATGACTTAAGTTCTTTGAACTCCAAGTGAGGAATAAATTTAATACAAAATATTGTGAATATACTTATTGATATTTCAATCGTGTTAACCTACCTTACCTTCTATTCATGTTTGTGAACATGTTTGGCAAGTTGTGAAGAGTTTGTAAACACCTTTCTCCCTTTTAACGCCCAGGTATTATTACATCCATTTTTTTAAAAAGAGACAACTGAGGCTAAGCATGCATTTGTTGTAAACTAGAACCCGATGTCTAGACTTTTGTTGTGAGATTCTTTTGTTTATGTGAACAGTTGTTGATACTGCAAAATTCTTCATGTTGATCTAAAACAGTATCCTGTACCTTTTTTTTTCATTGTAGTTCTATGTCAAGAAAAATCATGAATCCTTTTTATGAAATAGATGTAGATGTCAGTACTTATTCTTCAAAGCATAAGCAAATTTCTCCAGAAACAAAAATCTTATTTTCTTCCCTCTAATCTATTGAATTTCTTTTGTCAAAGTATATTTAGAGGATAAAAAATGCACCAGTCTTGTGTTTCCTATAAATGATAGTCAACATGAAAATGTCCCCTTTTTTCATAAACTGATGAGTCACTTTTCCCTCTACCTATTTTTTTAAAATGATATTGGCAAGTGTATAACCTCTGAGCCATCATTTATATTCATTCATTCTGGTTCTCTCTCTCCCACTTCCTCCCCACCCCTAATTCATGGCATTAATAACATTTTTAAGCCTACCTTTGGAATTTAATGTGGGCTCCAATGACACAGTAGATGCTAAAAAAGCCATGTAAACTAGAAGTCATCATAAATTCTAAAGAATAGTCCTTCTTTCATCACTGGCTCAGACCATAAACAGACCAGTACGTCTGTCTCTGGACATATTCCCTGGTGAATACGGTTTCAGGTCCCTTTCCTGTACTTTCATCTTGCTTTTCAATGTCTCCCTTAATTGCCAGCTTTCAAAAGAATTCTTTATCACTCCACCATGCATAGGAGAAGAAAAGGCTCAAATGTCTATCACAGAGGTTTCCAAGTGACTGGTCTCATCATGGTGTGAGATCCAGAGAGATGTATTGCTCAGTCACAAACGGGCAGTCTTTGGGGGCTGATGGGAACATAAGAATGTGCTTAATGTGGGTAGTATATTTAATCTTTATCCTTGAATCAACTTCAAAAGCCAGAAAAATATACTTAAGCATCTATCATTCTGGATTAACTTGGAAAATTGGAGCATCTGACAATACTGTATTTTTATGCCTATTCCTTATAGCTATCAGCCATTACATAGCTCTTCAGATGGGGTATGAATTCTGCCATCTCCTAGACATCCTACCATGTCCAGTTGTCTCCTTAAAACCAAGATCCATTGTCAAATTCTGTTCAGCATATCTGCCCTGTTTCTTTCCCTACTGGGACATGCAGAGATAAATGAAAAAGGCTGCCATGTTTCCAAAAAGTGAAATATACTTTGTGGAAGGATATTTGTTTAAAATTTCAGTACAGTGTCTCTACATCTTGTTTCTCTCATAGCCGGCCTATTTGATTCATTTACTGTGGTTTTCTGCTTCCTGGAGGTGTTGGATTTCCTCACTCTGCTATAATGTTTCTGTCATGTTCACCTTTTTCCTTGGGGCTGGGGGATGCATATAGTCTGCTATATTTGTTCTCCCACCCCCGGAAGGTTACCCTTTTAACTGTGTCATGCCTCATTGCCTCCAGATTCCCTTCCGGAGGGGCGTGCCTGTTTCCAATCCGCAGCTCTGGAACACTTATTCCACCTCATTTCATCCCTCCTTCCATCACGGAGAATGTGGGGCTCCGTTCTCTCTGGATACTTTGCAAGAAATTGTCTCCCTTCCTTTGTTTCAACTTTAACTCTGGGGAATTTTCCCATAGCCAGGGCATCTCCTCTTCCTGGACCCCAGGCCTATAGGTGAATTATTCCAGCAAAGCATCTATATTCCTCCCTGGACACACATTCAGGAGAGAACATTTTTAATGTCCAATATGCTAAAATGGTTTGTATCTATGTTTTGTAGGCGTTGAATAGAGGATGTGAAGCATACTACAACAAAAAAGTTACCTTGGTGAGAAGCTTTATAATTGAAACTATTTCAAGAGAATCCAAAATACTAGGTGTACCCCCAACAGTAATTTCTTCTTGGGCTCACAAACTGAATGGAATGTATATTGTTTCTCTTTTCCTTGAGATTTATTTTCTAAATTAACTATAATATTTACATAATATTTTGTAATCAGAAAATAAAACTGATGGGAAAAAATTGAAAGTAGTTTGCATATCTCATTTGAATACTATTTTTTTTTTTGGTATCTTTCTTGTTAGATCCTGAACCATTGTCCAGAATTTTGACTTCCTAAGTTTCTGGGTTTTGTTTTGGATTTTTGTACCTTTTAATCCAGAAGACATTTCCATTGCTAAAACATTACAAGGTATAAATAGCATAATCATAATAATTATGTTGTTGTTGTTATTATTGGCATTGGCTTTCTGCATTCCCTGAAGGTTCAGGTAGGTAACATGACTGAGTGAAGAGAAGGCAGGAGTGCCAGGTGCTGAGGCAAGCTGGGCAGTGTAGGCTCTGGCTAAAGATAGCAGTCAGCCTGGCACTAGCAGGACACAGCAGAAATGCAGGCTTATACTAACTTTGACTTTGTGACTTTCCAACTTCACGTTCAGATCAGAAATAAGAAATTTCCTGATTATTTTGCATGTTGCAATCACTAGCAGCAGTGTGTGTAGCCCCTGGTACATGCAGCAAAGAGATGCTTGCTGCCAACCATGAGACTATCACTTAAATCCTCCAGGCTTTATTTCCAACCTGTTGGAACAAAGAAAAAAGGAGATACTCCCTCCCCAGCAAAATCAGCATGGGGTAGGATGGAGTCCAAGAGAATAATATATTCAAATACAATCATCCTTCATTAATCTCAGGGAATTGGATCAAGGACCCCTGCAAATAACAAAATCAGATGCTCAAGTGCTTTATATAAAATGGCACATATATTTGCATGTAACCTATGGAAACCCTCCTATATAGGCTAAATCATCTCTTGATTACTAATAATACCTAATGCATTGTAAATGCTGTGTAATTGATAGTTATATTAAAGAATAATAAGAAAATCTGTACATGTTCAGTACAGATACATTTTTAAAACATATTTTCAATCCCTGATTGCTTTTTTTCATGGACGTGGAACCCAAGAATATGGAGGTCTAAATGTAAATATTTCTTGAATGCTTCCTCTGTTGGAGTAAGAGAAAGAAACTGAGTTCTTAGTTATAAATGGCAAAAACAAACTCTCTTATTGAACTGAAAGGAATTTAACAGGAAGGCAGAAGAAGTAGCTCAGGGTGTGCAGTCAGGAGGATTATCTAAAATTATGACAGAATCTGTCAATATGCTATCATTGGGCAATAGGTGTTCTACCTTCAGCTGTTAAAAGCTGTGATTTTGTATTCTGCCCCTTACCACAGTGACCAGTATTGCCAACCATGGCAGGATGGTCCCATTGCTTACTGTCACCAATGTACACTTCAACATTTGGTGCTAAGGAGTCCAAATGGCAGAGCCAGTACCTGCTACTCACACTGTAGCCTAGAGAGTGGGTGAAAGAGGTAGACTTTTAGCTCCTGAGAAGGGAGAGATTCAAGTTGGGCTTTCTGCAGTGCAGGATTCCCTAACTATAAGAGGGAGGTTTAGACACCAAGCACCAAAAAAAAAAAAAAAATTAAAATTAAAAACCCTAGACTTCTGATGACCAAGGAATCTAAACATAATTTTAAAAGATGATTATATTTTAAATATACTGTACAGTGTAACTCATAGCAATAATATATTAATAGACATTTAACCAGCTCACTCTTCTGAGTTTGTCCATGAAGATTACCTGATAGAGAAGCTGTCACAATATTTTGGTCTTGCAACATTTCTTTTATTCCTGGTGTCTCGGATATGTATTCTCCTATTACCTCTGGTCTTTCCTCACCTGGAAATACTGAGCTGACCAGGAGGCAGTGATCATTTCTAAGAATAGAAAGATAAAAATACCCTGGGGAGAGAGCAGGCTTCCTCCTGGCTGTGGATGGATCCACAATCCATCTTCCCTGTCTACCTTTCATTCCCACACCTTTGTCTTTCCCTGGAGCACTGGGAGTAATGACACTGTTTTGAAAGTTTGCAAATTAATGAGAAAATCCTCAGATTGCTGTGGTTTATGGATCTTATCCTTATTCTGTGCTTCTGTGAAAAGTTGAGATTGAACTTTAGGTAGTCTCTAAGTTTTGCTCTTACCTACTGCAGAAATCTCATGACAACATCTGAAACATCCCAAGGGAGTATAAACTCCTTGAAGTCAGGTACAATGTCTTTTATTCTCATTTTATTCCCAGTGAGTAGTACCCTGCATGGCTCATTATTGGCAGTGAAATATTGTGGAATGAACAATGTATTTTAAAAAAACCAAACTCTTGCAAATGACTAGTAGGTGAAGCAAAGGGGGTTCTAGGTGGAATTTATAACCAGAATCTGAGTGCCTTCAGGCATGGTGGTTCCAGGAAGCTTTTAGTCTCTCCCCACCCCCTGAGTCTTCTCTCCAGAGATGTCTTCTTTCTTGGATCTCTTTCCTCTAACTTTCCTAGCATCTCCAGGCTTACTTAGCAACTTCAGGATGAAATATTTTATTACAGATATTTCTTTTAAATGACTCAAGACTGAAGCTAATTGAACAGTAGGGGATGGAGGGAGATCCTAGAGGTGAGGTTACTGGGAAGGGCTGTTGATTGGTTTGGCCTAAGGGCAGAATTGCCCTTGCAGTACAGGGGGGAACCTATACAATCTATAGATTGGGATTGGAGGAATTGGGATTCCCTAAATCAAAACTGAGGTGTTATTGTCTATGGAAGAGAATGGATGATGGTTACATTGGACTTAATAGTGTGCCCCACAAAAGATGGATCTACCTAGAATCTAGGACTAATCTTATTTAGAAGAAGGGTCTTTCCTGATGTAATTAAAGATCTCAAAATTCTATCATTCTTAAGTAGGTCAAGTCCAAATTCAGTGATTCAATATCCTTAGAATAGGAGAGGGAACACATCAAAAAATCTGTGTAGAGATGAAGTTATGTGTCTACCAGCAAAGGGTTAAGGAAGCTTTCTAGAATCTACCAGGAACCAGGAGTAAGGCATGGCAGAAATTCTTGTTAGAGTCTCCAGGAGGAACCAACCTGTTGATACTGTGAGTTTTAAATCTCTGGCTTCTGAACTGTGAGAGAATAAATTTCTGTCATTACCAGTTTGTAGTAACATCTAAAATCAGCCCTAAAAGCTATGCTGGATGAATAAAAACCAACTTGTGTTCACTGCAGTGACCAAGTGTGAGCTGTTCTCATTTTGAGTGTTAACCCACATGCCAAACCATGGCCCAGACACTGGCTTAGGATTTGTATTTATTTTAGCCTGTATCTACTTGGCTTTCAAGTCAGTCCAAGGGGAGTCCAGCATTGCCGGGAGCCTCTATGTATAAATCTCCTTTAACAGACGCCACTGAATTCAAGCTACCCATTCACCAATGGAAAACAGATAACAGGAAGGCCCAAAGAACTGGGCCATTTGTGTGGCCACTGGCATGTGGCTAGGGGCTGCCAAACAAGGCTGGTATCTCCTCTTACCACCACAGTGCTTTTCACCTCTAGCCACATGACTCCAAAGATAGAGAAACTTCACCTCTATTCAGCATTGACTGCAGATTCTGCAAGGTGGTTAGAGTTGGTGCAGTTTCTTCAAAGCCAGGTGCTATGGTGGCTGGGTTAGTGAAAAGAGGGAGAGGCATGAACCCACCTTGCTACTAGTTGTCCAATGAATGTTCTGTGGGTGGTGGAAAATCTTTTCTTGTACCCCCTTGGTGGTAGTTGTTTTTTGCTTTCCTTGTGAGTAGGAAACAGCTAATCTCTGAGCTGATTCTTACAAATGTGTTATTTTTTCCAGCTCATTAGCTACATTTGTTTTCCTTTTCTCGGGTCCACACGCATCACTTCCAGAAGTGAGGACGCTGGCACCTCTTCTTAGAGGCTCACAGCCCATGCGCAGACCAAAGCCCAGTGAGAAAGGGGCTCAGGTGGCCTATATGTGGCTGTCAGGGGGAGAAAGACATTAAGGTGAACCTGGTTTTTGTTGTTTTCTTTTGGGGAGTATAGTGGAGGGACATCCTCAAAAATGAACTTATAGAAATGGTTAAGCTCAAATCCCTCCTTCATTATTCAGATGAAATATTGTTAATTTGTTTTATATTCCTTATAAGATAGAAAAGAAGGAGAGAAAAGGAAGGAGGGAGAGAGGGAAGGAATAAAAGAAGTGACCTTTTGTGAGGGTGAGGTGAGCAAAGTATATACTGCTACAAATAAAAACACACTAACCTGCTTTTCAGTTTCAGTTAAAGTCAAATCACAACAACCTTTGTCTGTGATGTGCATAAGCACCAAACACACAGTGAAAACTGTTATTGAAAATAACCACACAAGGGAATATGACTGGTTTGTCCTCTTATCAGAGCCTCAGTTTAAAACCAAGTTTAAAAAAACTGCCTTTAAATATGTCAAAGAGCAGTCAACTAAATAACATTTAAGTTGTGTGTGGTGGTGCTCATCAGTAAACCCAGAAACTCAGAGGCTGAGGCAGGAGGATCACAAGTTTGAGGCCAGCTTCAGCAACTTAGAAAGGCCCTAAGCAACTTAGAGAGATCTTGTTTAAAATTGGGAATTTTAAAAAGTCCAGGGATATGACTTAATGGTTAAGTACCCCTAGGTTCAGTCTTTAGTCCCCCACCAAAACTAACATTTCATTTTGTATCTTTAAATACAGTGTTGAATTGATTTGGAGTGTGCATGTTGAGGAGGAGTCCTTATTGTACAAATGAAACAATATTCAAGTCACCTGGGTACTGTTCATAGCTTGGCCTTCAGCTGCCTGAGTGTCTTAAAATGCTATGTTCCTCCCGAAGCCCTCTTGGGTGGATTACTTCTCTTTCTTCCTGATATTCTAAACTTGTCCCATTTCTTCTACCAGTTACATTTACCTTCTTTAAAAATGTGTGTGTGTGTGTGTGTGTGTTACTCATGTGCAAAGCAAAAAAAAAGCTGAACAAAAGACTAATCATATTTTGGGGAACCTGTGAAAAAAGAGATGTTTCCAATAGTGAGTCTGAATTTGTTTTCTTTTTATCTTTAATATTCTGTCTTAAAGCAGCTCTATTCCTTTTACTTGCTGTGCTGTCTTGAACTCTCTGCTTATCAAGTGTTTCTAAGTAGATTTCTGTATGACTTTGATTTAATGAAGCCATTACATCCTTTCTAATGACAGCTTCCTTTGGGCCCTAAGGTGCTAGTATCTGTGAGTCATTTGTGGCAGTTTCCTGCATGAGACAGGTGGCTGAGTGACCTCAGAGAAATCACTGAACCTGTTTGGACCCTTTTCATTTTCTGGAAAATGAGGTGCTGCATCATATGGTTCTTAAGGTCTCCGGGAGCTCAGAAATTCTCCTATGACTTGAGTTATTCCAATGACTATCAGTTAGAAAGAAAGTTTCAAATTGTTGCTACATTCTGGAAATTGCGCTCCATCTTTAGTAATCTTTGTTCATTCTAATTATCATGCTATACCTGATTAGGTAAGGTTCTCTTACATTTCACATTTTATGTGTGGGAAGACTGAGGCTTAGGGAAGTTAATGGACAGGTCCTTCTTCCCAGAAGTTCATGTTCTTCACAGCTGCTCTATATTGTAAATTTCATTCTAGCTTATGTTCAACTTATCAAATGGGATTTAAATTAATGAGATTTTACTGAACTGGGGGACATTTCTCTCTTAATGTCTTCCCATCCATCCTGCTAATTGGTCTTATAATTTTAGGCTCAGAGGGCTTTTATCCTGCTCGACTTAGAGGAATGAGGGGTGACAAAAGAGGACACGGTACCTGAAATGCTTATTTTGACCTTTCCCTTCAGGATCTTTACTCATAGTTAAATTTCTCCATATCGGACAAGAAGGAAGGTCAACCCCTTGGACTCTGTGACTCCACAGGACTGTTCTCTTCTTCTAAATACTAACATGCCTGCCTCCAATTCCCTCAATGCATTTGTTAATGACCTCAAAAAAAAAAACAAAAACTGGCATCTTATTTTCATATCCCAATCGGGACTTCTAAGTAATGGCACTTTGGGGCATCTACTTAATGTACTTTTCTTTCCTGTGAAATAAAGAGGAGGATGCATTATCGGCACAGGTGATCCATTACCCACTTTTTTAGGGAAGAAAAATATCCTGCCGGTTAACCTATTTAGACAGCAGCAGAGTTATTCAACCTTCCATGCTCTCAGTTGCTACTTGCTTTATTTTTCTCACTCTCACATCTCTCCTTCTTGGGTTCCCTCCCACTCATGTTTTAAATGTTGGCATCCTCTGATAGCATCCTAGAGAGAGCCTTTTCAGTTTTCATCTGGCAGCCTCGAGAAATGTGCTGCCTCTGGAGGGGCGAGGTGGCTTTTGCCAGGCTGATGAGGGCAATCAGGAGCTCCCTGGAGGTTTAATGCAAGGCAGTAGGTGTTGCCTTGTGGATTTCTTTGCCACCCTGGGTTCCTTGGGGTATTTTTTCAAAGATCCCCTATGATATGTTCTTTTTTTTTAATGAAAAGAGAAAGGAAGGAAGAAAGAGCCCATACATTGTCCTGGAGCAAGAATTAAGCAGGGCTCACTGCAGTCCTGTTAGTGCTGCTCTCTTACCCATGATATTTTCCTGTATCCTTTTGTGAAACCTCATTGCAGTAACTCTTTGTTGCTAGTTTCTCATGATGTATGTTTTTGAACCTCCTGAACTATTATGAAAGCACTTTGGGTTCCATAACCTGAAGGACAGAAGTTAAAGGTGTGGGGATGCTCGCCAAGGGCTCCTTAGATGCTAGGCATTATGACAACTGCTGCATTGTTGCCTCTGGTCCTAATAGCAGGACTATCAGGTGATAGTAGTCCCATTCCCATTTTTCCTATGGGAGAAAGAGACTTGCAGTGAATATATGTCCTAAGGTTACACAGGTAGTAAATGCAGGAAACAGTAGCAGAGTATGTCTCTGTAACTTTACCCACCATACCTGCACCAGTCGGGATCACTCCGTCTCTTCATTAGACCTTCTAGGAAAAATTGCTGGGCTTTAGGTTCAGAGGTAACACTGGTTGGAGCATTATATCTTCCGATAAGAGGAGTGAGCCTTTTGGTGCAGCACAGGGGGGGAACTGGAACATCATTCACTTAGAGCAATTTGGCAACATCTAATGAAGATGAAAATGTGCATGTCCTCTTGCCAGATACTGTACTTCTCAAGTTTGTATCCTAAAGTGACTGACACACTGAACACAAGGAGATTTATCTAAGAATGTCCATTGCCTCATTCTATGCCATGGTGAAAACTGGAAACATGTCCATTAATCAGTGAAAGGATTAATACATCATATAACTTCATAGAGTGCCATCCTTTATGGCATTTGTAAAGCAAGTATGTCCTCATGCATTGATAAAATCCCAATTTAGTTGCATTGTAAAAGCAAGTGGTGATATGTGCCCCTTATGAAAAAAAATTCATATCCCAAATATTCCATTTAACATCTCTTAGTTATTGGTACATATATGTAATTCATGGAAGGACATGGGTGACATAAATTTCAGGATCATGGTTCCCTCTAAGGCAGAGAACAGAATGGGGGTTGTTGGTGGCAGAGAACAGAGGACCCCACTGCATTTTTACCATTTCTTTTCCACCTGGTGGAATCTCTGGGGGGAAAATATGAGGAAATGTTAGATTTGTTAAGTCCAGGTAATAGACAAATAATCATTTCTCACTAGGCTGATTTGGTGCACTTTCCTGTGTGTAAAGATTAATTTAAAACTGATTTTTTTTTCCAAGTTCAAAGAGAAGAAAAGGTGTGGGAAGGGTTTTCAAAGGTGAGCTATGTGTGTGTTAGCAATGTCCCCAGACCCCAGGGTGTTGCATGCTCCAGCCCACTTGCTGGGACTCCAGGCAGATAACAAATGTGAAGAGTGGGTCTCTGGAGTTTTTGGCATTCCAGATGATCTTCCAGCCTCGTCTTCATCTTGGTGCCAGCCAGAATGGCTCCCCACAGATGACCTGCTAATGCTTTCTTGTCTAACTTTAAAAGCCAAAGGTTCCCATCACTCCTGTGGGGCAGAAAATCAGCCATTGAGTTCATTTCTCTTGATGTCTAGACTAAATGTTGTGGCTCCTCTTCTGCCTGCTCTAATTCTGTCTGAAGTGCTTGGGCAGGTCTGAGCTCTCTGTAGCAAGAAAGAGGCTTTGCCCAAGCAGAATCAGGCAGGGTCTTTGTGGCTCTGTCCACTTACCCCCTGAAGTTCTCCCTGACCATTAGTGTCTGGAGCAGGCGAGGCCTGGCGGTGGGGCTCCCTCCTGGTGTCTGCTGCCTACCAGGCATTTCACTCCATGCTCACCTTCTTCTTCTTCTTCTTCTACAAGCACACCTTTTGTGTATTCCAGGTGAGATTTTGCTTGGTTATTCTCAGCCATCTCTGTGCACCCTACCCTCCTCTCTCTCCTTCCTCTCCACCCTTCAAGATACTCCCCTTTCTCTGTCCCTGCCTTCCCCTCTTCTCTCTACCTGTTTCCCTTTCTCCTGCTCTTCTCCACCCTATTTAATTCCTCCTCTATTTCCCCAGAGGCCAGACTAAAGAACTCTAGTAACTTGTCCTGCTTCCAGTCCACTTAGATGAGCTCATAAAATTCTTATCAATTAAACCCTGCTCTAGTGCTGTTCTTTTCCGTTGAAATAGTTCTAAATGTCACAGAAGCTTTGGCCAAAGTACTAAAAAATGTATATTCAGGGCTCTGCTCAGTCTTGAATTAATTATATGACCTTGGGCAAATCAGATGAGTCGATTAAGTAGGCATAGTACTCCTTGTCTCCTGCCAGGTATTATGAGGACCTGTGAGAGTGTTTGTGAAACAACTGAGATAAACAGAAGGAGCTAAAAATGTCAGGTGTGGCTGGAACTTCTTTGTCAGGTCCTCAGGGCTAAGGACTGAGAGTCAGAGCTTCCCCTGCAAAGGAGCCCAGGGAAGTTTCAAGTCAGACCCTTGCTTTTTCATAGCAGTTGTCCTTTTCCTGTGAAACTAGGCGGGTGAAGCATTCCTAAGAGGGGATCTCTTAGTTATATTTATTGAAGCAACATTTCTTTCTCGTCTTTGACATAAACCAGGGAGAATTTAGTTTATTCGTAGTATATGAAGATTTTTAGATCAGTGCAAGAAAAACATGTCTCCCTAATAAGTCTTTAAGTGGTTCCTTTTTGCTCATTTCCAATTCACTAAGACTTATTCAAGTAATAATCTCTACAACAGGGTGAAAAACGAGGCAATAAATGCATAATGCAATTGATTAAATGGAAATGCTGAGCCATTTGTGGAGCATGAAGCACAGAGCTACGGAAGATGATTCCTTGAGAAAGTGAAATATTTTTCTTGGCTGTTCTCTGGGCCTCACTGGATTCAAATGGGGAAGGCCAGCATCTGCCATCCCCCAACCTCAGTTCTACAGCAGACAGTCTCCCAGGAAACCCCGCATACGGATCCAAGGGGCTTTGGGTTTAGTCAACACTGCCTCTTGTTCATTTGTTTAATGCAGTATAAGCTTCTGGGCAGTCCCTAGGGCTGAGATGCAGGACTTAGGTTCCACTCACAAGGCTACATGGGGTAATTTGGCCTTTACCTCTCCAGGTCTTGGATTCTCTACTTGAAAAATAGCTAGAATAAAAAAAGATATTTTAAAAATATTTTTCTTTTAAACCTGAGAAAAATAGTGGAACTATAGCTCAATGACCACCTTGTCCATTGTATGCAAACCTTGATTATTAATGGACTATTGCTGGGACTTCCATGCCAACCTTCACCAAGAGGGACTTGGGGTGACTTTGTGAGAAGGGAGTTCTAGAAAAGATGGAATAGGGGGTAGATAACAGACAACATTGAGAATGACTGGGCTGAAAATGAAATGGGCTGAAAAAGAGGAACACAGCTGAGAAATATCCAAGTATTCCGAAGATCATTTTCTGAGCATAAGTTAGAGACTGAGTGGAGTGTGATAGTCCTCAGAAGCTTTGAGGCTTACGTCATATCAGAGAACTCCTTCCATAGTCTTTGTGGAACTTGGGCTAATATTGGATTGCTTGTATGTTTGCCTGTGGGGATATGTACCTTTAAATGTCATTCTGTCCCTCAGAGGACCACAGGCAGCCCTGGGACACAACAAGCTTCCCCAGAAGATACCTACCCTGTTGTTGAGTCCTTCTAGATCTTCAGGGTTTTGATTGTAAAGTGTGGTTTTCTTCTTTCAGAAGAAAGTGTTCTTGATAAGGATTAAGTCCAGCTTAAAATCTGGGAATTCTGGGCCAGTTTACTCAGAACCATGTCAAAGATCAAGATAGTTTTTTTTTTTTTTTAATATTTCTAGTTGGTTGGGGAAACTTTGTTATACTTTATATATCTTTGCTATACTCTCTATATCTGCATCATATAAATACATCCTTTATCTGTGGTTGTTTTCATAGAAAGATGGCATGGTGAGATGGTTAAGGGCTCAGGCTTTTAAAGTGTTTGATCTGAGTTTATTTCTCAACTTTGCTACCTCCCTTATGTAGGAAAAATTACTTCAACTCTCTAAGCCTCAGGCTTCTTATCTCTAAAATATAGTTACTAATTCAATACGGACTATATAAGATATAGTGAAAACATGAATAGCAGAATTTGAGACAGTACCACATTGCAAAGGGAATTTGGCATATATAAGAATTCAGTATGTATTTGCTGATTCTACTTTCTATTCAAATTTAACCTTTAGGTATAGGTGTCTGTGTTCTACTGAATTCCTTTTGAAACATGTGGTTCCTGTCTTGACCCAACTAATGGGAAATGATATTTGCTAGCACTGCTGAGAGTTAGTTATGGGAGTGACTGGGTAACATTCTTTTAGCCTATATTTGTGGTGAAGCCATGTTTTAGGTACCATATTTAGTAGTCAAGAATCACTGATATACAACATATAGTTCTATTCTAAATGAACTTAATTTCTAGTGATGGAGACCAGAAAAATCAGATCCATGTCTTACTCAAGAGACCATATTTCCTTTATTCACAGTAGCACGGGCCTGACACATAGTAGAAACACTACCATTATGTTCCAATTTAATGAATGAGTATCTGGCCCACAGAATGCGCAGTTGATGACACTGGGGTTTTATAGTCCCTGATGATACCATGAACTAACATGCCTCCCAAGGAAAAAATGCAGAGGGCAGCAAATCCCAGTTCTATTCCAGATCCTGCTACAGTTTGGTGTTTTCCTCAAGTGGGGACTTAGACTACATGACTTTTCATAATAATTATCTCTTATGAGGCTGGGGAGTTTGTGAAGCGTTTACACAGTGGGTTATCTCAGGAATTGCCTGACTCTAATTTGTGGATAAAGTTTTTGAGATTCATGTAGGTTAAACATTTCCCGGACAATGAAACATTGTGACTTTGATTTCAGGATTCCTGTCACCTAGGCAATAATTTCTCAGAATGTGTATTCACTTTTGTCACCATCTTGAAAATGGCCTTTGTGCCAGGCACACATTTAGGGGAACAAAAATGAATGACAATTGATGTGGTAACAAGGTGTCAGTCTAAAGATGAAAGTGTACAAATAAATCTTTTCTAAACAAGGTGGTACATATTACTTGGCAGTTAAGATCAAGGTCTTAGAGGATCCAAAGGCTAAGGAAAGTATCAAGAAGGGAAGAAGCTTGAGTAGGTTCTTAAGGATCAGTAGGAATCATCAAGATAGTCAGAATTTACATGAAGAAAAATATCTAGCCTTCCACTGCCTTCAGAACAACCTTTTTGGTCAGATACTCTTTTTTGATAGTACAGGCATTATTAACTAGAGTGGGAATGTCATACATGGCAAGAACTGTCCTCACTTAGTCCTTTCATCTATATCAGTTATTAAACACTTGATTGACCTACTCCACCAACATCAAAAAGAGAGTTTTAGTCACTCCTGTGTCCTTGAATACTTAGCTTGCAGCTGGTATCAAAATGGCAGTGAACTTGGGTTGTCTGCACTATCTCATCTCCAAACTCTGATGCAGGCAATATAATCAACTTTCCTATACATTTGTTCAAATTAAGAAAAAAAAAAAGAGTTGAGAGCTATTTCCAAAATACATGTAAAAATGCGAACTTTGATATAATGAAAATCCAAAGTTGATCTTTATGGTTAGTTTTGTTCAGCATTAACTTTTTCTTGGAAATGAGAATGAGGAATGCTTGATGGTATAAGAGAAGACTAAGTGTCCCATTATTGACCCTGTCATTCAGTGGGCTGTATGCACCCTGACTGCAATCATTTGGTCACAACATTTTGGATTAAAAGAGAGAAGTTTGTTGGACAAAATTAGCATGAATGCATTAGAATGCTGACCACCTCTTTGCTCCAAATCCTCGCCTACATTAGATAATTTCAGGTTTTCTGTTTGCCCATCTCTTCTGCCTCAGTTTCTCCCCCTTGAGAAGAGTAAGTTTCACAGGAACACTGAGGTTTGTCACACACTGAGGTCTTGGGAAGCAAAGTACCCTGTGAGATCCAGATATTATTAGAAGGTACGGTTCGCACAAGCAGGTACATTCTCACTTGTTTTATATGCACTCTGAGGTGAGGAATGGCAGAGAAATCCTGCTAACCCAGCATGACCCAAAGCAGGACTTTCCCTCCAACCCTTTCTTTCCCTTCTTCCTCCCTCCTCCTGATCTCTTCTTCCTTACACTGCCCTTCCTTCTCCTCGTTGGAATTTCAGAATTTATATTGTTGGTGATTTTCTTTCTCTGTGCTATGGATATCTGCTTTAACATCCTCTTATATTGGACTTTTCAGATGTATCATCTCAAACCTATCTTATTCAGGTGGTTAAAAAAAAAAAAAAAACCCAAACAAACATGGTGGCCTCTTTAACACAAGCTGAAGAAGGCTTCCTTGAGCAGGGGCTAAAGAAAGAGAAGGCAACTTACACCATGTGTTTAACTGGACATCATATTATTTTCATTATATCAAAGTTTGAATTTTTACATATAGTTTGGAAATAACTCTCAATCTTTTTATTAAAAATTTTAACAAATAAACAGAAATGTTGACTATGTTGCCTGCATCAGAGTCTGGAGATGACATAGACCAAACAACCCAAGTTCACTGCCGTTTTGATACCAGCTACAAGCTAAGTACTCAAGGACATAAGAGTGACTCAAATTGACATTGATAAAAGATCTAAATGAAGACAGTTCTTGCCATGTATGACATTCCCATCCTAGTTAATGTCGTACCATCCCTTTTTCCACCCCCAAGTCATATGGATCAGGAAAATTTGTTTTCCATTACTGGTTCTAGAGATGGAAAAGATGTTCTGGCCAACCAGTCGGTCTGATTCATATAGTGATGGCTTTGGAGGTGGAAATGTGGTCCTAGCAGTGAAATGTAATTTTGAGACTAGAGTTAAAAATAGAAAAAATCCACTTTCTGCTCTGGTTGCTAAGGTAAGAAGATGTGAGCCTGGCCTTGAAGGAGGTGGGGCACCTACCTAAGGATAAAGCCTTCACAGAGGCAAAGCTGACATATCCGTTCCAGTCATTAAACTTGCTTGTGGTGTCTTGGGGCCACATTGACTTCTCCCTATGTCCAGATCTGCCACGATCAGCTTCCCTTGCCAGCTGACCTGTTCACTGCATATTTTCCTCCACATAATCAAGAGAGGAAATCCTATTGATTTGTCATCTAGAGCCAATCTATATCATAGATCTCTGCACAGACAATGTATCAACAGCTGTTGTGTCCAGTGTCAGACTGTGCAGATAAGTTTCAGCAGTATGTGCTTTAATAAGCCCTCTAGATGATTATGATGCATACCAAAATTTGAGAATCACTATTCTAGGATAAAGGTCATATGGCTTGATCTTCCTGCCCCATCTGATTTTTTCAGTATTATTTTCCACAAGTTCATATAACGGGCCCTTTGTTTCAGAGTTATCAACCTCTTCATTGTCTTACAAGCATGCATTCTTAAACAGTAGTTCAGTTTTAAGTCACAAAAGCATAAATAAAGTGAACTGGAGATATGTATAGTCAGGAGTGAGATAGTGAAAGGGCCACTTTACCTAGTTTTAAATCTGGCTGGTTGTAGTTTTTTTTTTTTTTTTTTTCTGTTGTTGTTTTTTTTTGTTTTGTTTTATTTTTTAAATTTTTTTGGTACTAGGGATTTAATCCAGGGGCACTCTACCACTCTGGCTGTATCGCCAACCCTTTTTTAAAATTTCATACTTTGAGATAGGGTCTCACTAAGTTACTCAAATGGGCATTAGACCTGCAGTCCTCCTGCCTCAGCCTCCCAAGTTGCTAGGATTATAGGTATGAGCCACCACACCCAGCTGATTCTAGAATTTGATCATCAGAAATCTCTCTGCTCTGATTCTTTTATTCATCCCCAAGCCAGTTCTCTGTAGGATTGCAGCTCTCACTATCTCCAGGTTTATATTCCATCAGCCTGGCCACATCTGTAGAAAAGTGTTTTTCTTTTCTAATAGTTCAGAATTTACTTTCTTTTTGGATGGAGTCAAATGGTCACATGAAGGATATCCAGTATTTTATTTGTGGCCAATGAGAGGAGCTAGTCCTAGAATCAAGGTCATAATATTGCCTAAACATGAATAAGAGGACAGTTCCTCAAAGGAAAATCAGGCCTGCACACCTGAATAGAAATAGAGCAGGGGTAGGTAAGAGAACAGATACCTACCACCATGCATGGTCATTTTTAGGTTTGAAACATTTGCTTGTGGTTTCTCCCTGGCTGGACTGAATATTCCCATATTCTCTGCCTTTTCAAATAATATCTACACTTATATAAGAAGCCCTAATACTATCTCCTGCCACAAGTTTTCTCTGATGGCTCTGGCTCCTCTGTGCCTCTTTAAACTGTTTTCTCTCCTGTATGTACAGTGCCATATGTCCACATGAGTCATCTGACTGTGCATGTATCTGTATACAGTCAACCCCTTCAATCGGTGGGCACCCAAGGCGGGTACCACTTCTATAAGTACCATCCTTACTTGTGAGTCCTCCTGACTTGTGATGAGTGAAGGAATAAATGTATGAGAGTGTGAATAGGATCAGGAATACATGAATCGTCAAGAGAAGAACAAAATGATAAGGAAGTACAGTAGGACAGGGGATTGTTGGAGGCAAGCTTTCCTGCCTTGATGGACTCTGAGAATTCTTTCTGTGGTGAACCATTTGTGGCCTGCTCTATCATGACACTGTTCACATGATAAAATATTAAAAAATAGTGCACCCGGATAAAATGATAGAGGCATATATGAGTTGGAAGGAACTTAGAGTTGACTGGAATTGGAGTCCAGTGCTCCAAATAATAGGAAAAAAAATCTGGGTCCAGATATTCACATATTGATTGCTTCATCTTTTCAAGGCCTTCTCTGGCCAGCCAATCAATGCATGCACTCCCAACACTCAACATAGTGAAACACCATGTGTCACATATCTTTATCCTGTTTGTTGGTTTCCCCAACAGGATGTTCTCACTTCCCTTACCTGCTGTGCCAGAAACCAGTTTTGCAGCCATTTGCAAATTCATTTTTTATTGATCAATAACTATTTTAGTGCTCTTTTTTAGTGATTGTTAATGTTTGCCTTATTCTTTGTTGTTTTAATCAATTTTGCATTGGTCTGACCAAAAGACAAGACTAACTTGGAAGAGGAAAGATTTATTTTGGCTCATGATTTCAGATGTCAACAGTTGGCTGACTCCATACCTCTGGACCCAAAGTGAGGCAGAACATCAAGGCAGAAAGGTGTGGTAGAGGAAATCTGCTAAGGGCATGACAGTCAGGAAGCAGAGATCTCTGCTTACCGGGGACAAAATATAAACTCCAAAGGAAACACGCCCCCTGATGTGACCCATTTCCTCCAGCCACATTAGGGTGCCTAATGTTACTGTCCAGTTAATCCATCTCATTATCTCCCCATGCCTCTCAATATCTACTCAAATCAGCCTCTGAAAATTCTTGAATTATCTCACATATGAGCTTTGGGGGGTGGTTTAGTCAGCTTTTTCACTGCAGTGACCAAAAGACCTGACAAGAACAATTTTAGAGGAGGGAAAGTTTATTTGGGGGCTCACAGTTTTAGAGGTCTCAGTCTACACATAGCTCCATTCCTTGGGGCTTAAGGTGAGGATGAACATCACAGAGGAAGAGTCTGGTAGAGGAAAGGAGTTCAAGACATCCCATTAGGAAGCAGAGAACTAATCTCAGCTCACCCAAAGGCACAGCTCTAGGACCCACCTTCTCCAGCCACACCCTACCTGACTACAGTTACCACTCAGTTAATCCCTACCAGGGGATTAAATTACTGAATAGACTAAGGATCTCATAACCCAACATTTCACTTCAAAACTTTCTTGCATTGTCTCACACATGAGCTTTAACTAATATCTAAACCGTAGCAGGGACACCTCATATCTAAAGCATAACACACATTAATAATGAGCTAAATAACATTTCTGCATGGGCTCATTTCCTACTATATGAGAGTCCTCCTTTTATCTAATTTTGATAAATCATCCTTTAACAGTTCAGTGCTGTAGCCCAAGAACTAGAAAAGTATCTGCCACAAAGTAGGCACTAAAGAAGTATTTATTAAATGTATGAATGATTCTAACCAAGTCTACATAGAGATGCACATGGCTTCCAGGTACAGCTAGGGCTGACTTGAGCCATGTTGTCAAGTCCAGTAGGTTCTCGTCTGGTAATGTCTTTGAAACCTCTTTTCTGACTTTTCAGTGTCACCTCCCATCTTTTGTCTAGGACAAAACCCTCCTCCTTAGTCAGTGATGTCAGGTCCTCTTTTGATTTCATGTCAACTTTACACCAAGATGTCAATGACAGGTTAAACAAAACAAAACAAAAACAAAAACAACTAAGTCAACATTAAAAGGATTTTAAGGTATGTTTTGTTTTGTTTTGCAAAAATTGAGATAGAAATTATAAGAGTTTATTACATTATCCACCACCTACCACACCCCAGTTGGAAGGAAGAATGACTGGTGCTAGATGATACTTTCAGTAATCCTTTACTCCTTTACAGTTCAGCAAATTACCTCTGTTTTAGCTTCTTCATGTTTTAATCTCAAGACTTTTGTGAGGGAAGTGGTCTCAGACCCATCTGACAGATGAAGGAAGGATCTGTGGGGCCTAGGTGACTTTTTCCAAGATGATACATCTAAGCACTTGCACCTGGAGATACTTAGATTTGTGCTCTTGACCAGTGTGTGGCAAGTCTGAGTCTTTTTATTTCTTGATCAAGGCTGTATGAAGCATTTTGATGATCTTGAAATTTCCTCTTTGTTTGGTGTGTTTGATAGTATGGAATCAAGGAGGTGAATTTCTACCAAATGCATACTTGGATACCATAAGCTTAGTAGAAATTGAGAAATCTTGTTATAACCAAAGACCTTAAAAAAATGTAGTTCTTAAAAGTGAATTTCAGAGTTGGACTTAATTCAGAAACTTTTTTTCTTTTGAGCATGTTAATCATAAATACTATATGTAGTCTTACATATCTCACCTTTACCTGAATCTAAAATTCCATTATTATGAATCTCTCTCATTTCCACCACTGCATATTAAGTAGTGTTCTGCTTATGATCATCCAGTTCTTCAGAACTACATTTTAATAAAGACTTTTGCCTTCAAGCAAATGCAATATAAGTAATTTTCACTATTTCTTCCACTAAGTACAATTGAAATCCCTGGAAATTATCTATAAAACAAACATAAGATCTGCAAGGTGAAAAGGGGATGGCAGACCAACTGGCCAGTTTTCTAGACAAATGATACTGAAGGAATTTGGCAGACACAGGGGAAAAAATGAAATATCAGCTTGTGTCACAGTTTATTCAAAATGGATCATGAACATAATAAGTAAAACTACATAGATTTTTTTTTTATTTAAAAAATGGTTCTTTTTTAGGTGTACATGACAATAGAATCTATTTTGATATAATTGTATAAGCATTTAATTTGTATCTTATTCTAATTAGGATCCCAGTCTTGCAGATGTACACAATGGTGAAATTCACTGTCAGGTATTCATGTATGTACATAGGAAAGCTGTGTTAGATTAATTTCTCTGTGTTTCCTTTTCCTATCCCTCCTCCTGAAGCCACATTTAAAGATATGTAGTTAGTGTAGTTAGGTAAATCGGGTCTAATATCGAGTAAGATAAAGAAAATGGAGTCCAGGAAACCAGAACACCAGGGGAAATTGAAATGTTAATGTCCCCAGGGCCCCAATCCATCCTAAGGAACTGTTAATGAAGTAGCTCCCAGCAAAGGGTTGGGGGTGTGTGTGCTAATCAAACCACCCCCCCACCCCCACCCCCACCCCGTTCCTGCCCAGACTACTCCTCCAGTCCCCCATCTCCCACCTTTTGGCCTTCCCACCTACATTCTTGCAGGATAGAGGGAAACAAAGGACAGGAATGTGGGGGGACTAAAAGAAGACCTTAAATAAAAAAAGGAAGACCTCCCCCTTCCACAGATCCCACCTTTCCCCTTCTTCCTCTGGGAGGAAGTCTTTTCTGCTGTCCTTTAATAAAGCCTTCCACTTTCTGCTCTCCACTTGCCTGGGAGTGCTTCTCTGGTGTTATACTTCAGCATTGGGGATGCAAGGACTCCTCACCGATAAACAGTGGTAACACTCCCTTCCTTTCACCTTTGTCTAATTCACAGAACTTTTCTTTCCCCTACCCCTTTGGAGGGTTAGCTTCCAGAGATCATAGAACACTTGACTTTTAGTTTTGGGGGTACTGCCTTATTTCACTTAGCATGGTAGTCTCCAGGTCCAAATCTTTATTGTTAAAGGGCTAGATAAACAAGGTCTGAGACTTAACCTTACAAATACAATCTGTAAGGGGAAAAAAAAAGTTTGATTTCATTAAAATAAAGAAGTTTACTCTTTGAAAAACTTTGTTAAATAGGAGATTAGAGTAGAAGAAGGGGATAGAGAAGACAGGAGGAAGGATAGGAAAAAAAGGGACTGCACAATGAAATTGACCATTTAATGTTATATACATATATGTTATTATACGACAGTAAAGTTCACCATTATATCTATAAAGTACCAGCTAAACTATAAGAAAATAGAAGGAATATGGTAGAATAGAGGAAGAGGGAGCAAGGAAAAGAGAAAGTACTGGGGACTGAAGTTGAGAAAATTACATTCCATGCATTAATGATCATGTTAAAATAAACTCCACTTTTATATGTAAATATTATTTACTAATAAAAACATTTTTTAAAAAATGGATGAAAGGAAACTAGACCAGAAGAAAATACTGCAAATCACATACCCAGCAACTAGTTTCTAGAACATATAAAGAGCTCTTGAAACTCAATAGTATAAAAGCAAACAATTTAAATAGAAAAATAGAAATATGATATAAACAGATTTTCTCCATAGAGCATGCAGATGGCAAATAAGCCCACAAAAAGGCATTTTACACTCAATATTAGGAAAATAAAAATTAAAGCCCCATTAATATATTACTGTACACTTTATCAAATGATTAAATGAAAAAAATAGGGCCAACACAAAACAGTGATGAAGATATGGAGAAATTAATTCACTTATACATTGCTTGAGGGAGTGTCAAATTACTCTGAGAAACATTTGGTAGTTAAAAAAAAATAAAATAGGATATTCCTTATGACTTCTCCTGGGCATTATACCAGAGAATTAAAAACTTATATTCACACAAAAAAACCATGCAAAAATGTTTATGGAAGCTTTATTCATAATAGCTCCAAACTGGAAGCAACCCAGATTCCATGGGTAAATGGCTAAGCACAACTTTGGTCTGGTAGTCCTCCCTAACCCATGCTTGTGCTCTCTGTAGTTTCAGTTAGTACCTGTAATCAACCACAGTCTGAAAATATTACATGGAAAATTCCAGAAATAAGAAATTCATAAGTTTAAATAACTTCTATTACAATATGCTGTTCTAATTGTTCTCTTATATTATTATTACTGTTAATCTCTTACTGTGCCTTATTTACAAACTAAATTTTATCATTGGTATGCATGTTCAGGGAAAAATGTAGAATATTCTGAGCTCAGGACTACCTACCATTTCAGGCTCTGTTACATGTCTTACAGTGTATTTCCTGTGATTAAGGGGACCGTGGTATCAATTAGGCAAATCTAGAGATATAACTGAGAAACCCAGTCCTAAAAGGCCACATTCCATGGTTTGATTTCTATAGCATTTTTTAAATGAAATCCGTTTAGAAACAGAAAACAGATTCACAGTTTCCAGGGGTAGGGAGGGTCTGTGGTCAGGAGGGAATTAGGCAGTGTCTTGGAAATGTACATGGTCATTGTGTTGATGAAACTGTTTTGCGTTTTGATTGTATCCATGTCGGTGTTCTGGCTGAGATATTGTATTAAAATTTTGAAAAATGTTATCACTGGGGCTAACTATCTGATGAATACATAGAAGCTTTCCATATTTTTAAAATGCATGTGAATTAGCAATTACATGAAAATAAAGTTCTCATTATAAAAGGTTTTAATAGGTAGTACCAAATGAGGCTTAAGGACCATCAGTCTTTGATACATGGCAGATTAACTAATAAATTTCCTCATCATAGATCTTCAGCAAGTTTTGGGGTGGGTCATCTCTTGGGAGGAGACTGTTTGACAGCACTTCCAAAATGTATTTGATGATGGAACACTTTAAATATATATTGACATCTTGTTAGAACAGTGTCATGAGAAACATGACTCTATTTGTTTTTGTAATAGTGCAGCAGAGTAACTAATATGTATTGAGTATTTTCCATGTTCCAGGGAACCTCTCAAGTACATTTTACCTGACAACTCATGGAACTCTTTAGGGTGAGGACCTGTGTTGCTTGAGTCTCACCTACTGATTGTGATGTAAGAACTCTGGCATACTGCCAGAATACTGAGGGGTTGCAAAGTCATCTAGTGATTCTAATGGAGGCTAAAATCTAATAAGGCTCTAGTTGAGGCAACTGGCACTCAGAGCACCATTGTAATCCTGCAGCACCAGCATTGTTTGGGTGCTTGTTACCAATGTAGAATCATAACATGTCCCAGACCTCCCGAGTCATAATTTGTATCTTAAGTCCTCCAAGTTTTTTATAGGTACACTAATATTTAAAAAAGCACTGGTGTAAGTCACAGCCAGTAAATGTTGGCTAGGAGTCTTGGATGCAAGTAGTCTGACTTTGTAATACTTATGGTCTTCAAACCTCAGTACAGAGCATGTGCTTTTATCAAATCCATTGGGACTAAATGAGTGCAAAGCAAATGTGCTGGACCTTGCACTAAATAAGGATTGCAGAGTGTGAAGGTGAGAATGGTGACCTCAGCATTGAAGCCAATGGCCCTGTTTTGCTACCAGATACTGAGTACATTATGGAGTTGGTGCTTTCAGTGTGGGGTCTATACATTAAAAAGACCCATAACAGAGCCTGGTGCAGTGGCACAGGCCTGTAATCACAGCAACTTGACTTGGGAGGCTGAGACAGAAGAATCATGAGTTCAAAGACAGCCTCAGCAAAGCAAGGCACTAAGCAACTCAGTGAGACCCTGTTCTAAATAAGATACAAAGAAAAAAAAAAAGGGGCTGGGTATGTGGCTTAGCCGAGTGCCCCTGAGTTAAATCCCTGGTACCAAAACAAAACAAAACAGAAAACCCTAATAGGATAAGGGCCTAGGACACATTTAAAAGTAGAAATGAGTAGAAGATTAGTATGTAAGGGCAGCCACACAGGAGATGGTGCTAGCAGAATTCAGCACAGGAAGCAGGTGAGCACGCAGTTCAACTGCTTGTTCCCCTGGTCGTGGTGACTCACATTGTTGCTGCATGCCCACGTGGGTGGGTGGGTCAATCCTGATTACTGGATTATTGAGTTGTGACTTATTGACATTTGCTATAAAGACACTATGGAGAGTGACAATTCCATGAATACCCTGTAATTCTGAATAGCAAAATTAGATGAGGCCTCTGTCAATCAGGACTCCATAATGTATAAAAAATTTCCCACACCCCTTTTTCTCTGTTCTTATCTTACCACATACTCTGTGTAGAATACTAAACTAGATATTGAAGTGTTAAAGGGAATGAATGACACCAATTTTAGCCATCAGGAATGTAAAACCAATGGAGAAGTGTGGTATAGAAAAATCACTAGCTATAGCCTAAGGCTCAATAAGATAACTAGTACCTGTGGAAAATCTTTAATAGTATGGAATAGTAGTAATTTCATATCCCATATCAGGGGAGGGGTTAGGACAGTCTTCACAGAGGTGGGCAGTTCTGCACCTTGTCTTGTTCTGAGACAGTGGGGGCTGAGAAGGGGTGTTGTCCTGCTGAGGCTACACCACGAAGGTGCTGTTATTGAAGGCAGTGTGGAAGCACAGATGCCTCTGAAGCAATGAGGAACAAAATGAGGTACAGGTGGGAAGGAACCACATTGTGGAGGCTTCTGAATGCCTGTGAACAGAGAACTTTGTGCTGTAGGCAAAGCGGGGTTATGGAAGGTGAGAACCCATAGCTCAGCATAGTGGAAAGGTTGGAAGGACAGTGCCGAAGTTGGTGTCCAGCTCTGGCATGGACTCGCTACAAACCAGGAGAACAAAGCCTTTGCCTCTAGTAGCCTCAGCAGACCCACTTGGAAAGTAGGGATCATTTGTATTGTTACTGTAAGGTGCAAAATAATTGATGTGACACTCTCACCACAGTGCTTGGCATATAGAAAATTTTCTTTAAATGTCTTTTTAGTGCATTCTATATAATAGCTGGATTCGTTTTGACACACTCATACATAATTGGAATTTAATTTTCTCCATTTTCCTCCATTCCTCCCTCCCCCATTGCCCTTCCTTTACTCTACAGCTTTATTTATTTATTTATTTACTTATTTTACTGGTATTTTATAGATATGCATAAAGGTGGAAGTCACTCCTTTTCTATGAAATGAAAAAAAAAAAGAAAACTATTGAGCACAAATGTACTGAGCTCTTACTGTGAAGGGCATCACAATGTCACCTATTTGAAGTTTATCTGAGGACAGGCGCTGTAGCATCATGACTGCTATGTAAGTGCTCAGTAGTACCACGTGATTTTTTTCCTACTATATTTAATTTACATGTTCTATACATGTACACATTATAATTTTGCCAAATTCATTCTGTATTTCTTCCCCTTTCTCATCCCTCCTCCTTCCCCCTCAAGTTCCTCCTTTTGCTCCACTGACCTGATTGTGACAATGACCTGAGTCTAGGAAGATAACCTTTGTCATGGTGGGATGGGATTGAAGAGATGAAGTTTCAAGGAGGCACAATGACTGTGAGCATCCTTCTCATGTCTGGGCTCACAGGAGGCTCAATACTGCCATCCATGAACCTCACATTTAATGGTTATCAGAAATAGTTTTACATTCTTCTTGTGATGTATCTTCCATGTACCTCAGCTAGGCCTCCATGGACCCATTAGATGCAGCCACAGGATAGAGTTCATATATAAATGATGAAGTTTTTCATTGCATTATGAAAACAAACTATACATTTATAACCTTAGCAACTCTGAATTCATGGTAATGACAGCTTACAGAGTACCTGGATTTAGATGTAGAGGGCTATTTCTAAGTCAAAGAATTAAGCAGAAACAGAAGGTATTTTCTGGAGTGAATTGAGACAACCACCATGAGGATTCCACAGAAATGCTTCCTGATTTCAAAGTCCTAGATGGGGTTGGGATGGTGATAGTCCTCCACACAAGCAGGACTATACTAAGCAATAAGGTTGTTTTGAGTCCTGTGTATACTCACTAAAAGCTAGAATCACTTTTGATTCTCCCTGCTTTTATTTTGTACCAGGATTGAACCAAGGGTCGCTCAACAGCTGAGCCACATCCCCAGACCCTTTCCCTATATTAAGATATAGGGTCCCTCTAAATTGCTTAGGGCTTCACTAAGTTGCTGAGGCCAACTGTGAACTCACGATTCTCCTTCCTCAGCCTCCTAAGCCATGGGATTACACGTGTGCACCACCACGTCTCACACTTATGAGCCCTTTTGATGACTAAATGCAAAACCCTGCTATCCACCCACTGCAGCACCAACACAGGTCACATTTTTAAACCTCCCTAAAGGGTGGCAAGTAGGTGTACCCCAAATAGAGAACTATTATGAAGATGCTGCCTATTAAAGAAAAGGCTAGTTGGATGTCAATTCCACCAAACCATGGCTTACTTAACAGGTAAGGGATGAAACTTCTCAGTGCAACCTTGAACCAGAAAGTTACACGTTCTGATTCCTCAGTCTCCTTTTCTACAAAATGGAAAAAAGAAAACTATTGAGCACAAATATACTGAGCTTTTACTGTGTAGGGGCATCACAATGTCACCTATTTGAAGGTTTATCTGAGGACAGGCACTATAGCATCATGACTGCTATGTTGGTGCTCAGTAGTACCACTTTTTTTCCCTACTATATTTAATTTAGTATAAGAAGCAGGTATTGTTCAATGCCCTATCACTTTATATACACTATGGGAGAAAAACAAATGCTGCCCATTAAGTGGTAACACTCTTGACATGTTGAATTCCATGTAGGATATCCATAATCTTTTTCTCTTTTTCATGGTGCTGGGTATCAAACCTAAGGTCTTACATACTAACTGCATGTTCTATCACTGAGCTCTGTGCTCAGAAATATCTTTATATATATTTTGAATTTATTTTAGAGACATTCTTATACTATATTATTTTTATGCATATGTGGAAAATTTACATATGAATACATAAATTAAACTTTTCCTAAAACTTCACTTTTCAAAACCAACTCTCATGAGTCACATTTAACTTGGTCCTAAATGCCCATTTTTACTTAATAGGAATTTTTTTTTCTGCCACCAAGGGCAAATTTTTTAAAATCTCTACAGGACTAAGAGCCGTAGGTTCTCGGCTTTGGCAGCAACTTTCTAATTGTAAGGAATAAACCTTCATGTGAGGATGACCTCAGGGATGCTTCATGCCTCACTCTCCCAACAAAGTGTCTCTGTGCTTAAAAGAATGTGGCTGTTGCCCTAAGGACTTTCTTCGAGGCCACTGATGTTCTTTCTGCAGTTCTGATGCCTCAGTTTTGATGTTTCCACTTGTTCTGGCAATGAGAACTTTACTGCAAGTGCAGCCTGGCTTGGCTGACTGAGGTTAGAGTCCTACAGATAGCAAAGCGCATCTTGATTTCAGAGATGTTAAAAGATGCAAAGTCTCACTTCTGAAAGGCCAAACATGGGAATAAAAACGCTTTGTTTTAGTTCAAGTAAAATTATATTTGTATGTATGTGAAATAATCTTATATCCTCCTGCAAGTGAGAACTTGGCCGTATAATTCTCTGTTATTCAATGTGTCATTCACACACTGGGAACTAGTTAGAATGGTTTAGTCCCTATCATAGATGACTAAATTAGAGTTTACATTTTGAAAAGATCTCAAATTAATTGCTATATGCATCCAAACACACTGGTCTTATTAACTATAGCAAATGCAGTACTTTGACTGCTTGAATTTAAGGGATGTTTCTCTGAATCAATAGGAAGAACTACCTCTTCCAGTCCTGCTCTGCTAATTCAGGTCACACTGAGAACCTTGCCGGAAGGGCTCTCTCTCTCCTGCGCTAGCTCTCTCTCTCTCTCTGTCTCTCTGTCTCTGTCTCTCTCTCTCTCTCCCCCCTCCCTCCCTCCCTCCTTCTCTCCCTCCCTCTTTCCCTCCCTTCCTCTCTCTCTCTCTCTCTCTCTCTTTAACCAGTGATCACACCCCGCCCCCCCCCCATTCAAATCCTAAAGATGCTGCAATTTCAAACTATCCCTTCCTGGTCTGACTTTTTAAAATTCTACTTGAGTTGGCTTCTAAAATCTGAAGTTTGGGAAGGAGCTCAAAAGAGCCACAGTGGAATGCCTAGAGGCATCATTCCAGAAGGAGCATGTGTGGCTCCACCTCATTTAGCACCTTGTGTTGGAAAATCACTATCTGCCCTAAAAACAGGACAGGGGCTCTGCTTTTTCTCCTGTCCCTGCCTGAAGGCCATGTTTAGCTATGTTAATAGAATCCGAAGACTCAAAACTTACATATTAAAAATACAAAGTGTCAATTTAGTGACCCCATCAAAAAGGTTCATTCCAGATACTGCTGTAGGATAAATAGGGTTATTTGAATCAGTCCGACCAAAAAGAGGCTTTGTTTTGGGGGTGGAAGGAGCAGAAGCTCAGCTTCTTTGTTTCCCTGTGAGTTTATCTCTCTGAGATAAAATATTGACCTTGAGACGTTGATCTTTATGACGACATTTTTAGCATTATCAACTTTGACTTTTCTAGAAAGTCTTTCTCTCCTTTTGCTGGTTCCATTGGAACCACTGCTCCTGTCCCTTTGACCATTTGCCACCTGGGGACGTCTTTGTCTTATTCTTTCGCTCATTCACCTTCTTCCTTGTACCCCAGTACACCTAGCACAGGGTCTGCAGCGAATGAAAGGAATTGAGCCCTGACCCTCAGGAGGTAGGTCTCAAAGATGATAATTAAGGAAGCAAGCATAGGAAACTACAGGCAGGGTTTGAACCCAGGACTTCTGAGATGTCACAAGTGCCCCCAATGTATATATTTAAAAATGGAAGAATAATTGTCCAAAGAGTTTGAACAGAAATGAGAAGCATTTAGAGATATGTGAATGTTTTCTTAATGTGGGCTGCCCGTCTTTACATGTGCATACACGATGAGACTTTTCATTCCTAGTTAAACAGCATTTCTGCAGTTCGTGTCTCCTACAGCATGCCTGGAGACGGCCTCCTTTTATTGTTACCTGCTCCTAGATGGCAAGGAAGGCTTTTCAGGAGATATGATTCCTGCTGAGAGCTGGAGGGTGAAGTTTGGCTCCAGAAGAAAGTTACAGGGAGAGGGACAATGACCGGGAATCAATGACTGAGAGGAAGGGAGAAATTTTCACAGCCATTTTCAAAACTGTCACTGGCAGCAGTTTAAAATGCAGTCGACAGATATATTGGTATACACAGGAGCCACCACAAACTGAATGACTTATAACAGAAATTCATATTCACTATAATGAAGGCCGGAATCCCAAAATCTGGCTCCCACTCCTATCTCCTGGTTTTACTCTCAGCCCTTAGCATGTCCTGGCTTGTGGCTGTCTAACTTCAGCCCCTGCCTCTCATCACCTGCCATCCTTCCTCTGCGTGTCCATGTCATCTTGTGACATTTTCCTTTCTGTGTGTGTCTGTCTCGATTCTTCTCATGAAGACACCAACCCGATCACATTAAGGACCCATTTTACTCCAGGATGACATCATCTTTTGTCTGCAAAGACCCTCTTTCCAAGTAAGGTCATGTTCACAGGTACCGGGGTGAGGATTTCCTCTTTGGGGGGGGGGCATAATTCTACTGCAACATTAAGCTTCTGCTTAGACCTTGTAAGTCAGTAGTTCTGCTAAGGATTCAGGAATGACGTCAGTGTAGGCATATGATTTGTGCTTAAGGAGAGGCAGGAGAAAGTGTTATGAGAGTTCAAAGAAATCAATCCAGCTTTTGCCAGCTGTGTCTCCTCAAGCCTGTCACTTGACTCTGTGCCCTAATTTTAACTTAAGTCAAATGGAAATAATACCACCTGCCCCATATAGGAGAGTCTCAAATTCCAACATAAAGATAATTATAAATGTCTGACTCACTGTTTAGTGCTCTATAAACATTCTGCTCAATGGTATTTTATTAGGATTACTATAGACACTAATGTCTTTCCCTGAAAGACATCAATTTCCTCATTCGATGAGGGGTTGTATTAAATGTCCTCTCATTAAGCAAACTGCTCCAAAATAGATGCTAAAATGACCAAGAAGAGAAATACCACATGGCCCTTGCTTGTGTCTTTTGGAGCAAAAAAACAGAAACAGAAAATAGAAAATACTGAACAGAGTGACAATATTCCTATAGCTAATTCCAAAGACCACACCTGCTAGATAGGACTATAAGAAATCAAAGTTATTTGCTATTCCCAAACATGACAGTATCAAGGTTAAATTACCCAGTAATATCAAGGCTGATTATCATTGTGGGCACCCCTCTATGTTTTGGGGGAGTAACTACAGCTTTGTATCTGGAGATTGGCAAGAAGAGGACACCAGTGGTTCAACCTCAAACTGATTTATCAGAAACTCATTTGCAAAAATGAACCAGCAAATAAAACTTTTATCTTAAGAGGTAAAGGAGGTAACTTAGATGGGGGTATGAAAGATGAATAGCAGTAGGATTATTGCAGTTATGATTTGGGGGGGGGGGCTTTTAGTTTACTTCTGGGTTCCCTGGGGTTTGACTGTTATGCCAGAGAACTAAAGCTCAGGCCATAGTAGAGATGGAAATGAAGGCTTAGTTGTCAAAAAAAAAAAAAAAAAAAAAATCTTAGAATCCTAGATTCCTGGAGGTAGATAGGTGCTTAGAGACAAGAGGTAAGGCAATGTAAGAAACAAAATTTTAGGTGCTCCATTGACTTCTTTGAACGTTACAGAGCCCCAAAGACCTAGCTTTCTGGGTTCCTCTGTTCTCATTAGATATGTCCCCACCCAGGAATTAGCTTTGTTAGAAGCATTCCATCTGGTCCTCAGCCTGTAAAATTATCCAAACAAGGCAGTCAGACCCTCCCACAGGAACCAGGGGCCAGTTTGCCCTGTTACCATAAGGTCCCCTCTAGTTCACCACGCTCCTGAGTACAGCCCCATGTGGCCTTGCATGGTGTGTGGTGTCCCCTTCCCCTGGGCTGTTGCATATGTCACTAATAAACTGCAGTCCATCTCATCTGTCCAGTGACGGGTGTTATGTTCTGCCATACCCAGAATTCTCTGACAAGACTCTGCAGCAACAGCAAGTTAAAGAGGTGAAAAAAATATCCTCGTCTTCCTGCTTTAGAAATTGAAATTGAGGGGAGGAGGGGATGATTTGGCCAGGATCTTTATAGTGGGCATGGTGCCAATATAAGAAATTACAACTAATACACTTATTCAGTGCTAAGGCAGTATTTTAAGCATTTGTTGTATATGTATTTAATATGCACAATAACCCTGATAGAATCCGCATCAAAATTAATAATATTATAGCTGTGACAAAAAAATCAACAGAGAGGCCCTGTATGAAGGTCAAGCAGCTGGTACTTTGCTCAAATTCAAACACAGTGCCTAGGATTACTTAACAATATCCTTAGCACTATGATAAATTACTTATGTGGATCATTACTTGAAAGCCCTGTTTATCTCATTCTATAAATTCTGCTCTCAATATGTTGATCAAGTTTACAAAGATAATAAACAATCAAATTTAGCTTGAATACCAGCATGCTGCTCTAGAATCCAAGGTTCATCACTCTTAATCTATTCTTTTTAAACATGCTGTAGTTACATACTACTGTATGGATTGGATGGAAGCCTGAGAGTGGAGTGGAACGCATTTGTTTACCATAATTCAGGAATGATTTCAGAACTCAGTTATGATTTTGCTTCCCTTTTTCTTTCCTCCCTTTCATGTGCATGGCTCTCAAGGTTAAGGGCTCTATCCATACCTATGTTTATGTTTTGCAATACTATTTAATACAATAAGTACTATATCTATACCAGATACAGTGCTTAATGTTTTATGGATGCTTTTATCCCCATTTTCCAGATATGGAAATGGGTATCATAAGCTTTTTATCAAAACTGGCAAAAATAATTTGCTACAATAGTTTTAGGCTCCAAAATTTAGTTAAGAAAACTCTGGTTTAAATTGAGACTCTGAAAGCAGTATATGCTTGAACTTTTGTTTTTAACTCTTCTGAGATGGTTTTGTACAGATGGAGACAAGTAACAACAGTAGCCACCTGATGGGATAGTTGGGAAGATTGCATGAGAAGCTCATTGGAAGTATTTAAATGATACCTGGCATGCAATATATACTTGACAACTGATGGCCATAGTTCCTGGCTCTTCAGAGTTAGGAGGAAACTTAAGGATCATCCATTTCAATTTCTAGATCTCAGAGTGGAAAATAGACTAGTTCGCAGTCCTGCCACAACTAGGTATTGCAATCAAGGCTGTGCAGAGTTGATCTCGGGCATGGTATGTATTTTGCATTAGTGCAATAAATGTTTTATTTATTTTAAATTATGTGGAAGTAGCAAAATGGGAAGACTAAATTGTAGTCTTAGTCGACAGTCACCTGATATGGCCAGAAGCTATGGGTTTTCTGTCTCTAGGAAAGAATAATCCTAGTCTTTTAAGAAGAATGATTGACCCAGAATTCTGGAGGCTGAGACAGGAGGATCACAAGTTCAAAGCCAGTCTCAGCAACTTGGTGAGGCCCTGAACAACTTAGTGAAACCCTATCTCAAAAAATGGGAATGCGGAGCAGTAGGGGCTAGGGATGTGGCTCAGTGGTAAAACATCCAGTATTGAAAAATAGAAAAATTATTGACTAAGCACTGGGTGCTTTACCACTGAGCCATATCCCCAGCCCCCCACTTCCCCCATTTTTGAGACAGGGTCTCACTAAGTTTTTTAGGGCCTCACCAAGTAGCCGAGACTGGCCTTGAACTTGTGATCCTCCTAAAGAAGAAACAATGAACTGAAAAGCAGGAGTCCGAACACTTATGGATAAACCTGTTTGACAAACCATCTCTCTATCAAAGGCTCTTGAGAATATTTCAATGTCCCTAATATTTACAGAGGCAGTGGTGATAATACATTGGAATGAGACTTAATATTTTATCTGGAACATTTCAACTGATCATGTAATTTTAAGATACTGTTTCTTAAATACTTGGATTTCAGGAATGAAATTTTAAAAAGAGATCTGACATGGAAAAGTCAAAGATCATCCACTCAGTTAAAAGTTTCAAACAACAAAAGCAAAACAAATTAGCATCTGCAATCAGTATGATTTTAGAAGGAAAATGATATTTTAATGCCACAAATGTAGGAAGTACATAGACTCAGAGGGAACTGATTAAAAGGGAACGTTTAGTTTTATGAAAAACTCTGCTATTATTTTTCTAGCTTTCCTCTTGGTCATGAAAGTGAGGGATGGACCAACACTGTCCCAGATTAACCTTTAGGAATCACTAGACTAGAATTTGGAGTCTCTGAAAGGCATACATGAGGTTTGCCTGCCTCACTCCCAGGGAAATGTTTTGCAATAACTGGAAGCTTTTCCCTAAGACGTATACCCCTTCTACTCTAGAGGTCCTACTATGTGTGCGTCCTTTCCTTTCCATCTATCTATATTCTATAAAGCTCATGCCTGCTGTGAACTATTGTTACTGATAGGAATGTGTCAAACCTCTCAAGTAACATGTCGGAGGGCAAACAAATCATAACAAATCTGTTGTCAATCTAATTCAGGTGTTACAGATGAAAGTCCATCCCAATGGCATCAATGACTTCATATCCCTGGAATTTATTTGGGGGCTTATGTGTTTCCTGTTTTAAACAGGAGCAGAGTGACAGGTCAGGAAGAAAAGCCATAGGATTCCTTTGTGCAGCCTTCCTCCCGTGCACTCTGCGCTTCTTGCTGCTTCTTTATCTTCAGAAACTAGACAGAATCACAACGTTCCCACCTTCAAATTCTGGCTACAGTGGTTTATTGAATAGCTACTCATGCCAAGCGCTGTGCTAGACACTTCCTGTGTGCTAGCTCCCTCTCCCAGATGAGCAACCAAGGCTGTGACGGGCTCCCTGCTGGTGCTGGCCAGTAGCCAGCCTTTTTCCTGTGGGGATGTTTTGTATTCCTGGGACCATCTTATCATCTCACTGTAGGTCTTTTGTTTGTGCTCAGATTTCCCGTTCCTTCTTTTAAAACGACACCTCCTCCCATTTCTATAATAAATGCACAACACCTCGGTGGAAAGCTGAGACCCATGTCACAGTGGTTCATGAGGAAGGTTCTGGAGTGACCTGCCTCAGTGCCCTCATTTCCTGACTGTAAAATGAGCATCATAATAGCACCTAGCTCGCAGGCTTCTTGAGAAGCAAAGCAAGAATAAACAATTAGTTCTGTTCACAACTTGTGAACCTCTTTAGAGTTCTTAGGGTTATTCTTATAATTCATATTTACTTAATAATTTATATATTTATAAATTGAATAAATATGCTTATGTGTTACATATTGCATATAACTTCTCAAAAAGATATGGCAGCCTATCATACAGTCACCTAGGAGATAACAAGGTAGTGACCTGGTCTAGGCTTGTGTGCTCATTTTCCCACAGGACTGCACAACCCCTTGGTTCTTGTCATTATTTCTCTATAGTAGAAACATTCAGACCCTGTCTCTACCCTAGAGCTTAAGGCGAATCAAAAACACACCATTCCCATTAACTGCAGGTCTTAGGCTGGATGGCAAATATTTACCATTAATTACCATATAAACTGTGACCTACAGAAGAAAGTGAACTGATTTTTCTGGGCCTTACCTGCCTACATCCTCTTGCTTGAGACCTCTGGAAGCATGTGCTATTGTGTTTCCCCTTCCACTTCTATGTCACATGGTGATTTTGAAGCTGAGAACACAGCTTGGTGAGGGACCGGTCTGAGCGATTTCCTGGCTTTCCTTAGATGTAGTTCTTGCCCAGTTGCAGAGGACAGAGGCAAAGAAGGGAAGTAGACGTGGCAAGGTGCAGGTGGCCTCCACACTGAGGATTCTGGAGCAGATCAGTGCCTCGAGAGGTAAGATTCGCCTGTATTTTGTGGAATAAAAATGGTTGGGGAAAGATGGTCATTCATGAAGATGTCTAGTTTGGTGCATTTTAAGCAAATATATGCAACACTACATTTTTGTTAGCATATGCTATGTTTGTTGGTTAAAACTGAATAATGAGGGAATGAAGGGAGCCAGGAACAAGATGCCACTCTATTTGTATTCAGCAGAGCAAAAGGTAGTGGATTCTTGGGATTTCTTTTCGCTCTATACATAAGTATTGCTTCTTCCTCTTAAAGCAATACAAGCTTGTGTAAATGAGATGTTATAGAAAACATATCGGTACCTGCCTAAATCACTTTCATTGGCTGGTCTTTCAATAGATGGAAACTCTTGTTTTATTCCCCAGCCTCCAAAATAGATCTGGGCTCACGGTCGTACCTTAACACGTAAATGAGGGAAATTTTAAAGAGTAACTGTCTGTCCAACTGAGAGACAGCATCAAATTCATAAAAACTGCAGGCTTTGGACAGTGGGGCAACAGCTCTTTCCTGACAGTGACTGTGATCATGAGCAAATTAACTCTATAAGGCTATTTTACCCCACTTATATGGGATGTGAAGATTATTTAAAGCACTAGCACAATGCCAGACACATAGTAAAATCTAACTGCTCAAGAGCAGCTGATTAAAGATGTGTTTACCCATTTTGTAGACAAAGTCTTTACTTGTTCCTCTGAACCTATAACCACGAGTAGTGACATTTAATGAGTCTTAGCCCATCCTGTCTGAACTAGAGATTTTAATGCTTAATGGTCCACAAATCTTGCAGGAATACTTTAGATAAAATGTAGTATTATTGCAGAAGAGTGAAGTTAATTTGGAAATAATTTAAAAGTGTATCCCAACTCTCACTTGTATGTGACATTCATTCTGTATCAATGGTAAAATCTCAGAATTCCTTTCTTAGCTGTTAATCCATTTTGACTATGTCCCTATTGAATAGAAATTAAGTTAAATCAAAGCACTGTAAGTAGGAAAGACAGGAATTAAGTCCCTAGAACTAATGTTCATTGGCAATACATTTGGGTTTGGTTTGAAGTTGGAAGCATTGTGGCAGAAGCATTTTTTTGGATCATGTCACATTGACGATGTCTGTGTTATATGAATGGATGAGGAACAGGAGTTTCACAGAGCTTGGGCTAGTTCCCACTTGAGGTCTCCTCCAAATATGAGAAACAAAGAATCTGTAATTCTCAATTTTTCCTCCTTAAAATATTTGTTTAAATAACTGCAAAAAAATAAAATATATGTCAAGAGAAGAAGGAAAACCATGTGATTTAGTTTCCTTTCTTAAAAGGCAGGGGTGATGTTTTTCCCCTCACACCTGGGGTGTCGGGGGGGACACAGGAAGGAAAAGAAGTAGGCTCTCTGCAGAGCAAATTGGCCTCACTTTTCTCTGCCAATGCACATTAATCCCCCACAGAGGAAGGAGCTCTGTGGTTTTTCCAGCAGTATACATTTGCACAGCGAGGCTCATGTTTTGCGCTCGAGTGCAATGGTACTCACACCAGCGCTCATAAAATAGGGCTGGAACTGACAGGTTACTTCCTGGAACTTTTTTCCTGAATTCTTGGCAGTTATTTTCAGGACTCTCAACCAGTTACTAAGGAGATACAGAAGAAACCGGTGTACATGGCTTACCAAAGGATGCTTACGTGTGAACAAAAAATGGCCCTTGAGATTGTCTCTTATTTTAACAGATGATTAAATTTAACCCTGCCTTTGAATTTTAAATTACTCTTTGCTGGTGCAAGTTAGGGGTTGAGTTTTCAGCTACTTGCAACCAAAGTTTTCTAACAAAAATTACCGTCTAAGTGTTGGGCTTTGGTTGAGGCTCTAGGTAGTTCACAGGAATTGGATGCCAGTTTATATGAAATAGATGATTTAGAGGCACAAGTGCATTAATTTGGAAGTACTGGTTGCATATTTCAAAAGAGATACTCTTAAAAATGGTGCACAATTCAATGAGAATGTTAATGGACTGGAAGACAGCAGTAGAGAAAGCTTCCCCCAAAATGTGATTTGAGTTGAAATCTTAAAGATGACTAAGAATTAAACTGATGAATAGAAAAGGCAAAACAATTTCAAACAGAAGGAACATCTTGGGTGGGGAGCAGATGCAGTACAACTGTCCTGCGGTAGAAAGAAAATGAGGCATGCTCAAGAATTGAAAAAAAGACCTGCATAATGGGCTATGAGAACAAGAATAGGATTGGGACAAGTAGGGTAGAAAATAAAAGGTCTTAAAAGTCATTTTAAGAGCATGGCTTTAAGAGTAATTAAATCATGGAATCCATGCTTCATAACTGTAAGCCTCAGAGACAAATTTTCTCTTAAGTTTCATATTCGTCTTTGGCAAAGTAGGATCCAGAACCCATTTCTCTGACTCTTTGAGTGCCTACAGAGAGACTATTCAATACTCAATTGCATTCGGGTCATTCTAACTGAACAGAGACATTAAATGGACATGGAAAGTCACACAGTGGACTGTCATGTACAATTTTAACACAAAGTAGATTTGTCAAAATTTTATACATGAACTTAATCACACGTGTAATGTTATGGGACTTCTAAAAATCCTTCCTACAAAGACATTAAAAATAATGCCCTTACCACTTCACACACATTAGGATGGTTATTATGTAAAAATAAAAGTAAGAACAAGTGTGGATGAGGATGGAGAGATATTGGAACCCCTGCTGGTTGGGAATGTAAACTGTAGCAGTCACTGGAAAATAGAGTGGCTCCCCACAAACATGAAACAAGAGATTAACATTGGATCCATAAAGCCCACCTATGTAAGGATCATAGAAACTCAGAGTAGAGACTGCACCTCCACATTTGAATCAGTATTACAATTGCCAAAAGGTGGAACAACCCAAATGTCCAAAAATGGACAGGAAGATGTGGTCTATATATGCTAGGAGATATTTGGTCTTATAAAGAAATGTACTTCTGAAGGATCTTGGAAACATCATGCCAAATGAAATAAGTCAGATGCAAAAGAACAAATATTCTATGATTCCACTTGTTTGACATAAAGTCATCAAATTCACAGAACCAGAAATAGAGCAGTGATTGGCAGGGGTTTGGGAGTTATTTGATGGATATGTGGTTTCAGTTTGGGATGAAGATTTCTAGACGTGGAGATCGGTGTGGCACAACAACTTGAATGTAATCAATGCCACCAAGTATGTATAGTTAAAATGGTAGATTGTGTGTTACATAGGTTATAACACATAAAAAAAATCTTAAAAGAAGCCATGCATTAATTATATTTTCATACTTTAATACTATGTTATAGGTAAAATGATTTATTACTTGATAAAAAAATAAAGAACAATTATGTATCCTTTCTTCTAAAACATTTTTGTGTGCAATGGGTGTCCTCTTCTGTATGAAAGCCAGTCCTATTAAAAGATGTTTGTTAATAACACAATGGCTTAAGGGAATAAAATCAGTCATGAAATTCTATTTTATATATGCTTACTACAAGCTTTATATGCTACCACAAAAGTATTTCTGCCTAATGAATGTGTTTTTTTTTTTCATAGTCCTTATATTCTTTTGTTTAGTCTAGCAGAAGCATATGGTTTTGGATTTTCATACTCTAAACTTAAAACTCAGCCTTTTGATGGAATGATCTTATTCCTGGGTTCAGAAGTGCGTTTTCAGTTGAAATTATTGAGATTATCCTATCCATTTCCACCTGAAGGCTTTGCCTGGAGTGTTTCAGACTGAGGTTCTTCAATCTTGGTTTCCTATGCTGGAGGATTGGGCTCTGGAGAGGAATCCACCAGTAGAAGCAGTAACTGTAACTTGTACCCATTTTACTTCTGGTGGAGGGTCTGCTTCAGATGGGTCTGCCCCAGGAGATGCTCAGCAGCCTGGGTAGTCCCTCAGCTCCTGGAACTCGCGATCCATGGTGTGCTTCTGCCGTGGGTTCAAAGGTTTGTGACAGGACCTGGGCTTCCCTGGAGCCCACCCTGACCTCCAGGCAGCTTGGAAGCCCCTCAGCTCCTAGAAGTACATGCAATACTCCTGTTATAATTGGGTAAGCCTGGAACATAAGAGGTTCTGGCTGCCTCTCTGTTCGAGTCATCCTTGTTTCTCAGCACAGCTTTTGGCTTTGGTGAACACCCTTGTTAATTATGCTTGTTTCTCGCTTAAAATTTGATCTTCTCACTTTCCAGATGAAACCCCTTTAGTGTATGTCCATTTAGGGGAAAAGATACAAAAATTTTAATGTGGTCTCTAGAGGAAAAGGCTGGGATAATAAAACGATGGTCCCTGTTTTGTTTTAATTCCCTTTACCCTCCCTCGCTGACACTGTTTTTGGCTTCTTTCAGCCTTCATTGCTCTTCCTAATACCCAGTGCATTAAGAGGTTGAAAATGTACATTTTGAATCAAAATTAAAATACACCTAACGAAGCACTTTTAGAGTTTAATTTTTCCCTTTGGGGGACATTCCACCTCTGTAAGTTAATTCTATGTCTTGAGATTTTTATGTCTGGTAACAAATGGGATATTTGAGCCAAGTACTTTATCCTCCCTCCCCTTTCCTCTCCTTCCCTTAATAACAGTCATACCCATTAGTGTCTCTGGGGACATCGCTCTGATAATAAACATCCAGGGTAATGAAAGGCTTATGTAACCTCCCAGAGGAGGCCATATGATTTTGAAATTTTGAATGCAAGTATTCATTTGTTTTCAGGGACATTATTGCTTAGACCTCTGCTAGATTTAGCAGTGGGATAGAGCTTCCCAGACTATTCCTGCTCCCGAGTAATAACTTTCACTGTTGCATAACAGCAGTACCATCACTGCTTTGTATACAGTTTAACAAGTTCTTTGATGTATGTGATCTCACTAATCCCTGCAACAATTCTTGGGAAACCTTTAGGAATCCGCACCCCCATTTTACAAATGGTGAATCTTTGTCTTATAGAAAAGAAGTGGTTGTTGCAAGTTTTACACTAGTAGAAATATGGGTGAGGTCAGAGAGTTCTAGATCTTTGGACTCCTGGTTCACTGTGGTTTTTGGAATAGTGTTTAGTACTCTATTTTCTTGATTATAAAAATAGCATGCTTACTGTAGGGGAAGAAAAGAGGAAATAGGAATGTATAAAGATGAAAATTAGAAATGTGTTCATTCTTACCATCTAGGGGATCCTTGCTAATATTTTAGCTTCCAGGTTTGCATATGTGTGGTTATGTGTTTGGCCTGTGAATTATCACAAAATTTGATCATGTTGCATTACAACTGAATGAGAACAGATGTGTGGTGATGATAATGGAAGTATCTCAGCATGTCTAGTGTCATCTGGGCCTCATTTTCTTCCCCTTATAACTTTAAGAATGAAGGATTCAAATAGGACTGGAAGAAGAGTCAGCTGTGAGTCAACCCCTATTTGTTCCCTTTCTATTTGGAAGAACATATTCTGTGAACCAGAAGCTGAACAAAGAAATATCTGAACTATCCATGTCAGGTAGATATAATGAAAATCAGAGAGGTAGACATGGCTTAGGACTGGAATGTCACTGGGGGATCTTCATATAGTCTGCCAGACATTGCAGGGCCTCTTGGCCAGCTCAATAGAAGATCACACAATGCCAGATGAACAGTAATAGGAAGGTGCAAGGAGGAGTATTGTGAGAGAATTCAACCATCGGTTTTGGAGACAGATGAGGGTATAAAGCTCTGTTCAGCAGCTCAACTAGCTATATCATGTTAGGGGAGTCTTTGATGTCAGTTTCCCCTTTGTACAATGGGGATGAATGTGCAGTTCATGAATACCCTTGTTATGGTACTTGGTATACAGAAAGCACTTAACAAATGGAAGCTTTCAAAATTTAGGATCATTATACCGCCTGGTAATGTGCATGTTCTGGCTCTCTTCTGTTGCTCTTGGCAGAAGTTTTACTACAACCTTGGTTTGTTGGTGAAAGCTCTGGATTCTGGCTGTGCTTGCTCTTATGTAGACTCTGCTACCTTGCAGAGCAGCCTTTGCACCCCCACCCCCACTCCCATATCCTCCTTGCTAGATCTGCTGGTTCAATTTAGAGAAGCTTCATGAAAAGCCTGTGGTGTGTCATCTGCTCTGGCAGGCAATCTGGGTTTAAAAGGACAAAGAAGAACATGGCTCTTCTTCCCAGGAATGCAAGCAGAGAAATAAAAAGACAATATAATCTGGCACCCGTATCTGGTACCATCTCACAAGACTGTATGAGCACTGAGACCCTCATCACAAGAGGGGACTGGGGTTGAAGCATCCCTCCATATCTCTGTGGAAAGATTTAGAACAGAAGAAGCGGGCATGCCTTACATTAGAAACATACCAAATGTCTGAGCGCATGTTTTCCTCTCCGAAAAGTTTTTATTAAATGAAAGTATAGTCTTGAGCATTCGGACTAGTGCTGACGAGCGGGGCAGGGCCGGTAGCATTACTTGAGAACTCTGGTGTGTCTGCAGGATGGCTGAATAAGGTCACCACCTCCTCCCAGCAGGGCTCCTCCTTTTGTCTGTCTTTGCATTATTTCTCCCTCCCTCTTTAGAACTCACATGAACAAGATTCTGGAGCTACAGGACTGTAGGAAGCACAGGTTCTGCCCTCATACAGCTTCCAGTCTGATTAGATATAGAAGAACCAGTACAATCTTGCCTTGATGAAAATAAACACAAAGTTCTATGAGAGGGCACAGAAGGGTCAGTTCCCTCAACTGATGAGGTTCCTTGGGAGGTGCCTTGAGGACTGGTGTGTCAGCTTTTTCACTGCGTTGACTTAAAGACCTGACAAAAATAATTAGAGAAGTAAAAGTTTATTAGGATGCTTATGGTTTCAGAGGTTGCAATTCATAGATAGTTGGGCCATTCTTCAAGTCTAGAAGTCAGGCAGAACAACATGGTGGAAGGGTGTGGTGGAGGGAAGTGGCTCATATGATGACCAGAAAGGAGAGAGAGAGAGAGAGAGAGAGAGAGAGAGAGAGAGAGAGAGAGAGAGAGAGAGAGAGATTGACTCCCCATGTATTAGATACAAAAATATGTACCCCTTAGGGATGTATCCAAGGACCCGCCTCCTCCAGCCACACCCTATGTGCCTTCAGCCCCCACCCTGTTAATCCCATCAGGGAGTCATTCATTGATTGGGTTAAGGCTTTTGTAACCAATCATTTCTCCTTTAAACCTTTCTGAATTGTCTCACACATGAGCTTTTGGTGAGCATCTCACATCCAAACCATGACAACAGGACATCTAAGCAGAATGCTGAGCAGTGAGTTGGGTTTACCTGCAGTGGGAGCAGGAAAGAGGTTATCCCAGCTCTAGAGCTGCATGTGCACAGATCCATCATTCTTGGAGAATGACCAGCTATCATTGTGGTTGGAGAAGGAGATGGTTTCAACACTGTGGGTTTGGAGTGGATGGAGTGCACTCATTTGGTTCAGTGCTAGGATCTGTGTGAGATCCACATTCAGACTGGCTGTTCTGTACACCAAGAGTACGGTTGAGCCCTCCAGTTGTACTAATGTTCCAATAGAAAATGGACAGCAATGATATCAGAAAGAAGGGAGATCATAAAAAGATTTGGGCATAAACTATTCGGGTAAATAATTATTAAGGGCTTCATTCTTATGCCAGTGTGGGAACTTACCTTTCTCTGAAGCTATTTAAAATAACAAACAAACAACCAAAAAAAAAAAAAAAAAAAGAAAACATATCTTATCCCCATTTCTCTGAGATGGTGCAGAAGGGATTAATTTCTTCATTGAATAGGATTAGCTCTCAATTCAGTGGTGAATCAGCTGAAGAACTGTGTCTGGAAAGTTGTTTCCAGCTTTTGATATAGTAGGTCATGGAGACTGAATCCAGAGTATACCACCATCTGATAGCATGACTTGAGACCAGTTATCCAACAATTCTGAGCTATCCTGTGAACAGTGAATCCATCATTTTCTATAATATAGGTTTGTTCAGAGGTTTAAGGATGGTGTGTATAATCCTGGAACCATGTAAAGTGTGTAAGAAGCCCTGGTAAGAGATTTTTGAAGTAGAGGTGATTATTCAGCTCCATTGGCTGAAAAATCAAAATAATCAATATTCTATCAGTGAGCAAAGTTATGGGCATGAGACTGTAGGCTATTGTGCAGTGGAGTGTTTGAGGGCCTTAGCCTTCTATATAAGACTTCCTTCGTTTACATATTCATCTTTCTATTATGACTCATTAATTAAAAGTGCCTCCTTGAAGGTCCACAATAAATGTATCTTGGTCCTTGAAAATCTGTTATCATTCCCCTCTTTTCCACTTTTAAAGGCAGGGTTTTCCTATCCATATATGCATCACTGTGTAGCCTAGCACTTCTTAAAGTGTGGTTCTTAATAACACCAAGACTTTGGTGGTTTTTTTTTTTTTTTAATATGTTGACATTTGACTAATGGTGGCAAAATATATATGTATATGATGGGGGAAAATAATTATTTGCTTAGCACACAATGTGAAGCAATGGCACCAAACCATACTAGGAATAACTTTGCTTCGCTAGTACAAACTTTCTATGTATTAAAAAGAAAAAGAAGTAAGTTAAATATAAGAATGTGCCACATGGAACAGTAAACCTTATTAATGTTATTAAATTTAGATCTTCGAGTACATATCTGTACAACATTCTGTGTGACAGAATGAGAAGATATATAAAACACTTCTACTGCATACTGAAATATGACAATGGCTTAGGGAACAAAGCATGTATATTCGTTTTAGGCTAGACTCACAGCTTTTTAATGGAACTTCATTTTTTAATGAAAAAAAATGGTGGATAAATTATGGTTATATAAATTTGGGTTTGTTGGCCAACATTTTCTAAAAGTAACCAAAAGTCAAAGTGAGACTGTCTCTTCAAGGAAAACAACCTGATAGTCTTTGTTGCCATTGAAAAAATTTGAGCTTCAGGCAAAATTTAGATTTTCAGCAAACTCCCATTTGCTTCTGCAGTGTGCCTAACAGATTCTCAAAACTCAGACTGTTCTGGCAAGACTGGAGGTCATATTAACAACTGTGAATTTCAATATTTTATAATGAAGTGTGATGACATTTGGAAGATCTGCTTCTGTCAGATAAATATTATTTCTAAATGAGTAATACAAGTACTAGAAAACCATGCATAGATAAAAGACACAAAGTTTCAGATGACCAGAGGATTAATGTTATAGAGTAAAAAAAAATTTTAATATAGTTTTGGATTCCACACTGCAAATATCTCTTAAAAATCTACCACAGCTTAGGAAAAGATTTTTTTTTTTCCAATTGAATTTTAGTATAACAGCAAAGAACATCTATCCTGAAAAGACTATTAAAATACTTTCCCTTTTACAACAATGCATCTTTGTGAGATGAGATTTTCTTTCTATAATTTCAACCAAAACACATCACAAAGGGGCTTTAGTGCCTTTTTATCAAGGTAAATATTAAAGAGATTTGGAAAATATACAATAGTGCTACACTATTAGCTTTCTGTTGCTGTGACAGAATACTTCTTAAAAGAAGAAAAAAAATATGTTGCCTCACAATTTCAGAGATTTCCAGTGAATGATCACTTGGATCCTTTTGCATTTGGTTCTGTGAAGATGCAGAACATCATGGCGGAGAGCAGGTGGAATACCACAGCAGCTTACTTTGTGGCTCCTGAGAAGCAGAGAAAAGGAAGGTCCTAGAAACAAAATATATTCTTCCAGGTCATGCTCCCCAGGACCAACTTCCTCCACCTTGGCCCCACCTAAGTTTCCATCACCTTCCTATAACACATTATATTATGAATCCATCAATGGACTAGTCCATTGATGAGGACAGAACCCTCATGATCCCATCACTTCCTAAAGGCTCTGCCTCAGAACAATGCTGCCTTGGGGACCAAGCCTTCAACACATGCATTTCGGAGTAAAAATGATAACATGCACTTATTAATTATTTCAAATCCAAAACATAACATGTACTCTAAGTAATTATTTAACATGTTTTTAAAAATTGTATACTAACATAATAGATGAAATGTAATTTTAAGTAAATTAACACAATTTCTTTTCTGCCTTAATTTCTAATACAGATATGTTGCTAGGGCAAATTCACATAAACAAAAGGTATTTGGAGTTTATGATTTTTGAGTGTGAGGTGATTCTGAATCAAACATTTCAAAAATTGCTTATAGAGCTATTATGGTTTAGATATTAGGTATCCCCAAAAGTTTATGTGTGAGACCATGCAAGAAGGTTAGAGGTGAAACGATTGATTAGAAAAGGTTTAACCTAGTGAGTGTATTAATCCCGTAATATGGATTAACTTCCATGTAATTTTAGTCAGGTAGGGTGTGGCTAGTAGAGGTGGGTCCCTGGGGCATGCTGTGGGGGTACATATTTTGTCCTTGTTGAACAGAGTTCTCTCTCTGCCTCCTGCAGCCATGTCCCCAGTTACTTTCCTCTGCCACACCCTCCTACCATGACATTTTTTCTACCTTGCCTCAGGCCCTGAGGAATGGAACCATTCATCTATGGATTTTGAGACCTCTGAACTCATAAGCCTCCAAATAAACTCTTCCTCCTATAACTGTTCTTGTCTGGTTTTTGGTCACAGTGGCAAAAAAAGCTGAATAAAACAAGAGCCAAAGACACTTGTCTTCCAAGGAATTTGCAGAAGAGAAGTTATTTTTGTTAAAGGTAACAGAAGAGGGAAGAATTTCTGATAAATTTTTCTGATATGTCTTTGAACTTCTAAGTTCCCTTCCAAATTTGATACTCTTACAATTCTAAGGATTTTTCTTTTTTACTTGAAGGCATCAATCTGTGGAAGAAACAAAAATTGACAAACTTTGAAGGGAATGAGTGAGCACTTTTGCATGTTTGCATAATAGACTGGAGGGTTATTATCTTGGGAAATCATGTCATTTCCCTGAACAATTTATTACTTTTTTTTTAATTTTTAAAGATGTTTAGTGGGAGTGTGTAGTATTCTTTCCCCTAGCTTCTGAAATTTCTTAGATTAATGGGATTATTAATTTAAGGAGGAAATCCTAAATAGGATGACCTAATAAATACCTTTGGTAAAATTGAAAAAGAAAAATTTAACACCTGTACTAAAGCTTAGAAAAATCTGTTTGATGTTTATGAGCTTGGACTTAGGAAGCACTTAGTTCACCCAATAATTTAAAAATGTGATGAGCTTTCCTATTGAAAAAAGATCCTTCTTTATAAAATCCTGTCTGGATGAACCAATTAATGTTCTGGACCCCTTGAGGATCTGAACATGGACAATGGCTGTTGGCTTATTCTTCCATTTGGGTAGTGTTCTAAACTTTCACAGTGTCCATAAGACTGAGTGGTGAAGAGCATTACTACCCCAAGTTACACTCGAAGACACTGTGGTATAGTGGGGTAAGTGATTTGTTCAAGGTCTTGGTGTGGCCTAGTGGCCTCTTGAGTTCTGTGATCCCTGACTTTATAGAGCTTGTATTTTCATTGCAGAAATGAACATTGCACCTAAGAGTCTATTTGACAATATGACAGAAAAAATGGAGCATAAGTGGCAAAACTGCTTTCCACTCTCAAGAACTGTCATTTAATTGGTATACATCACTTAAATGCATTGGAAGTTTTTCTTTTCATCATGCAATAATACCATCCCTCAGATTGAAATGTAGGGATTAAAGGAATAAAGAAAAAAAAGGCAAACTGAGTGCATGCCTGGATCCTAAGTTACTCAATGTGCTTTTCTGTTGTAACCAGTAAGGAAGTCAGAGGTTTGAAGGATCATTGTGTTCTGATGCTGTTCAGTCTCTCATCTGTTCTTAAAATATGCATAGATTTTAAGTTTGTGAAATGCAAAAGTGCTCTGGATAGGTGCATATTTTAGGCATTAGGTCTCAGATGAACAAAGATGAGGTAAAAATATGCACTTCACATAGGCAAGGGGAGCAATGTGACCTGCCTCAAGCCCTGGTAATTGTTAGGTTGTTATTTCTCAGTAGTCTGGGCTTCTTCTGGATCTGTCTACCATCTCTCTGCATAAATTCACCTACATAAACCACATCATGTCATTCCCATACTTAGAATTCTGGTGACTTTCTAATGAATTTGAAATAACTCTCAATTTCTATAGTACCTCCTTTTCTATTCTTGAAGTCCTCTAGATTGCTTATCATGATAGAACATCCCCCTTACTTTATTGGTCTCCAGCCTCCCTGGTTTTCTCCCTATTCCTGAGTGTTGAAAAAGATTAACTCTGCCTTGTGATCTTTGTGTTGGTGCTGCCTCCATCTGAAATGCTCTTCTCATAGTCCATCTCATGGATGGTTCCTTTAGAAACATGCTCACCTGTCCAAACCCAGTGAATGAACTGAGAGACAAAAGGTACAGAAAAAGCAAAGTTTTCAATGACTGTCTGTCTTGTGAGCTCAGGTGCCTGGGTGAGCAGGCACACCCAGCAGTTACAATCAGCATTTTATTCCTTGTGCAAAAGGTCCTTTTACCGCTAAGCACTATGCACTGTGGGAAGTACAGTCTTCCCAAATGTCGCCTTTCTCCTGTTGGGTTATTTAAATAAATGTACCTTTTCTTGTCCCCACCTCCCTTTGTTCTCCTGTGGTGGGAAGGTCTTCTTGGGCTCAGTGCATCTTGCAGTTTATCTCTGTTGGTCAGGCCAGCCCCTTCCCCCTCTCCTCCTGTTTGTCAAGGGGCTGTGAATTTGTCACACTGTGCTGTTAACTGCTTTTAACTTTCCACTTTGCGCTCACCACCAGCTGCTTTTCTTACATTCCAAGTCATTTTACATTTAAGGATAAATATTGTACTCTGAAAACGGGACACTGGACTTTCTATTTCTCCCAGTTCCTAATCAGTGAGGTCAGTTTTAAACGTCCTCCTTCAGAGAGGGCTTTTTTGGTTTCACAAGCTAAAGTATTTCATGACCTCTGAGAGTCACTTTCTAGGTTCTGTGTCTGCTACATTTTTCTTCAGGTGCAGTAGAAGTATCATCTCTCTCCTTATGAACCACATTGTAAAGATATTTGGGAAAGCTCTATTTCACGTGGATCCCAGGCAGTCCTGTTGTTGACAACTGCTTCTTCCATCACGTTCCCCCCCAGGGCATCCTTGTTCTGAATCAGTGCATCTACTCTTGTCTCTTCCATTTCCAAGAGGCCAGTTCAGCATCTCATAGCTGTGGGTTTTGGCTGTCTTACAAAGGCATAGCCTCTCTTCTCAGATCAACCATAGGTGCTGCCAAGAAATTCTGGATTCTTTATGTTCTTTATCTTCAACTATTACAAACTCCCACCTCTTAGCCCAAGGTCCCTGTTTGGTGCTCACTTTCTTTGCTAACTTCTGATGATCTTTACCACAGTGTTCACTGGCATCAAGGAGCTGAGGAGCTCAGAAGCACCTGTCTTCCCTTCCTCCTCCACACTTACCCATACCCACCTCCTTGTCAGTCTCAAAGAACAAAGCATCCCTTCTTCTGCTGTACTTTTCCTCTTTATATCACTCTTCTATATTATCTTTAGGAGTCTTGATTCACTAGTCTCCCATTTCTAGCCATTGAGGTTTAGTAAGGTCCCTATGGGATGCTTCACGTGCACTGTCTCATTTAATGCCATGTCTACCCCAAGATTGTGGGTGTTAAGACTCTCCTCATTTTCCAAGTGTGCTGAAAGCCACAGAGCTAATGGAGTACCAGAGTTAGAATTTAAAGCCACATCTATCTTACTCTGAAGGCCATTTTAATACCAGACCTAATATACTTACAAAGTAGAATACTTTCACAGGTAAAATACCAAATCTCTTATTCCTTTTTAATAAAGTCTCCCTCCATCTCTACTGCTTAAATAATCATATTAATTAGATGCAGAATAAAAGATGGTTTTCATAGGGAGGAGCAAAGAACCTATATATTCTACATCTTCCTATTTTGTCCCCCTTTGGGCTGCCTGGTGCTAACTGGTTTTTAAATAGCAATTTTACCACCCACAGAGAGACCTTGGTTTACAAATTTTCTTAGTGTACATGAGTACTGTTACTCTTCTCTGTGGTTTTAGAGGAGTTTTTTTTAATTCGTGCTTAACATAATGGATGGGTACAATTTGGAAGCACAAGACTAGTGACTAAATTTGAAAAGGAAAATGTGTTTTTATACATATTTTCCTTACAGTCTGTTTTTGGGAAGATCAAAAAATATATATCTGGCATCTGAAGCTGCAGTTGCAAGCAAGTCATTTAGAACACATGAATATAACCACTGGAAGGGACACTGTTGGGAGTAGGCGTCAGAGAATACAGGTCTGATTCTAGTCTGTGATTATGGAGCAGGGGAGTAGTGTGGGGCCTGTTGTGAATCACAGGCTATTCAATATGGGGGTGCTAATTCTAAACCGAATCTACCATCATTTATAAAGTGCTGGAAGTAATAGTGCTGACCCCAGAGGGTGGTGGTTCTGTGTGTCACACATAAACCACCAGGCACTGTTGGACCCTGTGTGCTGATACATACCAACTGCCCCTCCTTCCTTTCACCCCTCCTTTTTTCTTCTGTGTAATTAAACTTTCACTTTTATAAAGCCTTTTGGATCTGCATGCTGCTTTCTCAATGCCAGAGAGTTGTAATTTTTGTTTGGGAAATAAATGATTTTTTTTTTAAATTCCTGGGTTCCAAGAGTATCACGTTTCCCCCCTTTGATTTCAAATGAGACTTACTTCTGATATTTTCATGAATATTCAGATTTTTTCCCTCTCTCCCATCATTCCCTCAAAGCACCATGGTGTTTACCAGAGGTCGCTCGCTGAGCAAGATGTTTATGTACACATAATTATTTTATTCACCTCATACAGAAAAGGCAAGGTCAGCATTTTCTCCATTTTTTTTTTCACTTGAGTAGATTAACTTATTAACTTATTCCAGGTCAAGTGAGTTAAAATAGGATTTAAAGTATAGGCCATTCTTACACCAAGCAAAATATGTACCCACAATATGCCATAATGCCAAGAGGGACCGATGATACAGAGTCTTCTGTCACAACTCAATGGAGTTGGTGACTTGTTTTAATGACTGATTCAAAACCCATGATTAAGAGTTGAGCATAATAAGAGCTTCTCCACGGAGAAGATGCCAACTCATCGGCTACTGCACCTTCACCCAGAGATGTCTACCAGAGCTGTGGGAAAGCTCATCATCACCTGAGTTTAATTCCTGATCAGACCCACATACCATTTATTCTTAAATTCTGCCTCCTAAGGAAATATTGTTGGGTAGTCGCTATCTTCCTTAGTGTCAGTCTCAAATTGTAGACCTGCCCTTTAAGTTCTAGAATGTCCCCATGTTTGTTACCACTTGCAGTTAACAGGAATCCTCTGTCATGAAAGGAAACTGTTTTTGCAGTGAAAATATCTCTACTGTTCTTACTTGGTTAGGCAGATCATCTCTTTGGGCTATTGTAGTTACGGTTCATTCTTCAAAAAATTCTGCCTTGCTCCTTAGTAACCCATTATATCTATGCCATCCATGAACTTATTTCACAGGGCTTACATTTTGTTATCCATGTACTTGTCCCAATGTATCATCTGTCTATAATAAATGCAACATCTTTGTCTAGTACACTTTGACTCATTGTTCAGATTTTATTTCAAAAGCTGTCTTGGACACTGTTTTAGTCAGCTTTTTACTGCTATGGCTAAAACCCCTGACAAAAACAATCTCAGAGGAGGAAATGTTTATTTGTCACTCAGTTTCAGGGTCTCAGGCCATTGACAGCTGACTCCATTGCTCTGAGCTTAAAGTTAGGCAGAACATCAGGGCAGAGTATGTGGTGAAGAAAAGCAGCTCAGGACATAGCATCTAGAAAGCAGAGAGCTCCACTCTACAGGGACAAAATATAAATCTCAAAGACATGTCCCTAGTGACCTACTTTCTTCAGCCACTCTCTACCTGCCTATGGTTACTGCCCTGTTAATCCATGAGTGGATAAACCTGCCAATTAGGCTAAGGGTCTTGTCACACGCCATCATTTCACCTCTGAAAATTCTTTCATTTTATAATGCATGAGCTCTGGGGAGATACCTCAAATCTAAACATAGTAGACACAAGTTATCAGATGTTTTTGTTTAAATTTGGCTATCTACCCCTCCCCAATCAAAGAAACACAACACCGGGATATAGTTTTCACCTGCCCCTGAAATTCCACAGCATTGTCCTTTTACCTAGCCTGTGATGTTTTTAACTTCTAAAATATCTTCTCAGTACTTGTGTTTTATCCTTCATACTCAGAGCTTCAGCAAGATAGTCATCATTATATCAACCAGAAGGCTTTGAGTTTCCAAGGAGTAGAATAGCCAATTGAAAGGAACTTATGCAGGGAAAAAAAAAACAAAAAAAAAATTTGATCACATTAAATAGATATTCTGAGCTAATGCAGAATTCCAGTGTTACTTAGTTGTTTGATCAACAATTCTGTACCTGGGGAATTTTTTCTGGGAAGCTCTTTGTTTTCACTCTCTGGACTTATTATGATGGATGCCACAGCCCTCTGCAGGGGCGATAGTAATTTTAAGAAATGAACATTTAGCAATTAGAAGTCAACATCTGAGGATGAAAGTACAAAGGGGGAGCAAACCTACTGCCTCTAAAAGCCTGTGTATTTTCCGGAAGAAACTCAGACCCAAAAGTTCACCAATGTAGTTCCTCTAAATTCTCATCAGCCAGAACTTATTCATGTTCCCACCCCAAACCAACCGCTGGAAAAGGGGAATGGCTTGGAGCAATCATAGTTTAAACCAATCAAATGCATCCCTTGCGACTGAGGAGGGGGCTGGCTTTGCTGAACACGTTGCCATCTGCCTGACTGCTGCATAAAATTGGAGTTCCATTAGCAATCAAGGAGGAAATGGCTCTATTAAACAGAGTCAAGAATATTTGAATATATGGAATCTATATTCAGTAGGTGAAATATTTGCAACAATTTTGGCTTTGCTATCTCTGCACTTCTCATAATGGCTGCTAAGAGCTCAAGTGAGCAGAATTTCTTATTGGGCAGAATTAATTTATTTAGCCAATATTAAATGTCTACTCTGATAGGCACCATTCTAAAGGTTAGATATGCAATGCTAAGTAAATTCACATGGAATACCTGCCGTTAACATAATAATAGCTCAGCTTATTATATAGCAGCTGAAATGGTGAAAACATTATGGGTATTATCTGAACCTATAAACAACCCTCTGGGATAGCTTCTATTAAAATCAGCATTTTTCTAATGAGATCATTAACTTAGTGATCTACCAAGTTAAGGATCATGACAAAAGTAACAAAGGTGAAATTCAAGTCAAGTTTTGAAATCTTTTGAAATGGTGTGTGTGTGTGTGTGTGTGCATGTATGATGAAAATAGATTTCTTTGTTGGAGTAGTAAGTTCTCTGACTACTCTGCTTTGAAAGGCATCTTTTATGGTCTGTCAGCCTTTCTTAATGCTCCGTGAAAGCCCTCTTAGCTCATCTTCACTATATGGGGACAAGTCTGTTTATCTGTTTGACATTTTAGATGACAATTTTCTCCACTCATCCTATACCTTTACTTCTGGACAGTAAGGTTTTATAGAAAGTGTTCTTTGAGGAACCCATTAGTATACTGGAAAAATACAAGATAGCAGTCACTTCAATGCCTCCTAGTTCTGAACCAAAACTTATGACCTATGGTTCACAAGTCATTTGGGCTAACCATGAGAAACAATATCAGAAAATAAATCATGTGGTTATTGATAAGCAAGATGTAGACAACAGACATTTTGTTTTCCTTGTGTAACATCGTTTATAAAAAGTTACTCATGTTCCAAAATAGGAATAGTCCACATAAAAATCTGGATTTTTTACCTAGAGTCAAAACAATTAGTAGCACTGGTAGTGAACACTGGCTTGTGGTACATGTTCACAGTGCCACAGGGGACTGAAAATGAGTAGCTGCTGCCTGCATTGGATGGGAAATGGGCTCTGCAGTTCGTTGCAATGACACATTTACAGTGAATGCTGTAACCATTTGGGCTATCTGCTGCATTGGTCTGCATCTGCTATAAAGAGTAACTCTAAAATTTTAGTAGTTTACACAGCAAACACTTATTTCTTATTTCACAAGAGATCTGCTGCTCAGATGGAGCTCCTCAACATGGGGCTGCCCTTATAGATCTGTGACCTAGACTGTCACAAGGGACCCTTATAAGTCTGTGACCTAGACCATCATAAGCGACCCTGTTAAGAGGGGTCTTGCATTTGTTTTAATGTTCTGTTATCACTATCTTCTGATTCTGAATTGTTGAACAGGTTTTCATTTTTTTCACCAGATCCTATAAATTATGTAGCCAATCCTGTTGCCAGATTCTATATGCCTTTCATTTAGAGCTTCTCAGCCAGAAGAAGCAGTCACAGCCAGGACATGCTATTCTGGTAAAAGGCTGAAGGTCATGGGGCTGGGCTAAGACCACAGGATGCCTCTTCAAACCTCTAGCAGGACCTGGCAGATGGCCACTTTCCATAAGTCAGGGTAGTAACACAGCCAAACTCAAACTCAGACTTGTGGAGAAGTATGCTTCATCTCCAGAAAGCATCTATCACGTCGGTCTAATCTGGCACTAGAATTTATCACCCTTGAAGCAATGACAAGTTCCATCTGCATGTATCTGATATCCTACTACAGTAAATGTTGTAGTCTCAGTTGGGCAGGTTGGCCCAGTTGGTAATGTCATGGGATGTGTAAGATAACATCAAATAACAAAAATTCAGCTTACCAAAAGTCAAGAATTTAGTTTTTAAAAGGCAAAAGAAAAAAGAAAAAAAGAAAAAAAAAACAAAACATGCTAGCTATGTATATTTTGTAACAGATTTTTCCTGTTCAAATTAAAGATCAATTTAAGTCTTATTCAGATTGTGCCTTGAGTCGTTTTGCTGTGTTTAAGCATTAATTTGTCTTCATCATGAGTGCAGTTCTTTTTTTCCACTTGGTTTTTCAAGCAAAGATGATAAAATTAAATAAATCAACACACTATTTAGCTTTAATATTAAGGCATTTTTTGATGGGTATTATTGCTCCCTAATTAATTCTGTATTTAATTCTCTGGTGACTTAGAGAAGGTTTCATCATGACATATAACCCATCTGCAATATCAGAACCTAATTTCAGGCTTCATTATTATGATGGAGATGAGGATTATGGCTTCATGAATCTTTATGAAAAGAATATATACTGTTCTGAAATCCTGCACCTGTTACATAAGATGTCTTTGCATGTCAGAAGATGTAGTTATGCCTCTGAATATAGAGGTTGCAGATTTTCAATTACTAAGCACATACCTGAGGGCTGGGGGTGTGGCTCAGTCATGACTCTTACCTGGCATGTGTGAGACCCAGGTTTCACTGCCAGCATCACAAAAAATAATTTGTACTGAACTCTATGTACAATTTCAATACTCGGTTCCTAAAACTTGTCTGCATGTGATCATAGTCTTAAAGTCTCAAGGACTTATTGTGAGAACTCTGAAAACTCAACACACATACACACAAAAATAACCCAATCCATCGCTATCATAAGATCACATCTTCAGAGTATCTGCACCCTACCTCATGTGCTCAGTAAAACAGCCAGGTGCCCCAGGCAGCATCGGTGTTATACAGATAAATGAATCATCAGAAGTTACAAAGGCAAAGAACCACCAACAACAAAGAGATTTCCCAGACACTGGACATCTCCTTGGTTTTGCTGGGGTCTAAGTTTTCCCTGACTGGAACTGCAGATTTACCTTCACGAGTCTTCTGTGTGCAAGTAACTCAGCTTTGGATTTTGAGAGATCTGGGTTTGACTTTATTGTCAATTCTGGTTTCTCCAATAAAATACCATAGAGCATGTGGCTTATAAGGAACAGACATTTATTTCTCCTAGCTCAGTAATTCAGAGAGTCCAAGATCAATTCAGTGTCTGGTGAGGGCCCTCTAGAAAGAGGTTTGCAGATGGCTGCTTTCTTTTTGTCTGGCATAGAAGGAGACAGGAAGCTCTGTTTCAAACTAAAAGGGCACTAATCTGTGTGACCTCATCTAATTCTCCCAAAGGCCTCACCTCCCAATACTATCACATTAATGATTAGAGATTTAACATGAATTTGGGGGAGGAGAACAAATACTCCATAACAACTTTTAACACTGCCAACTTACTAGCTGAGAGATCACAGTTAATTTACATGAACTGCCTCAATTTCTTTAATCATGTGGACCATAGCAATTATATGGAATACAATATAAAAGTATTTAGCATGGTCCCCAAACCATACTACTCATAAACACACTTGGTCTTCAATTCTATTTCTGTGTCAGTACCATGCCAATCTTGTTACTATAGGCTTACCTACATCTCAGAGCGTTAGTTGCCAGGATGTACAAAGAACTCCAAAAACTCAACACACATACACACAAAAATAACCCAATCCATAAAAAGGAAAAGGAACTGAATGGGCACTTCACAGAAAAGAAATAAAAATGATCAAAAATATACTTTATGTATATATATGACGTCATGACCAATATAATTCTACCACATGTGCCCTCAGAAAAATGAGAAATTATATCCCATCTATGTATGACATATCAAAGTGCATAAATGCATTCTATTGTCATGTATAACTAATTAAAACAAAAATAAAGCAGCATAAGAGTTTGCAAAAATAAAAAAAATGAAAAAATGTTAAACATCTTTAGCAATTAGAGAAATGCAAATTAACACTACACTGAGATATCATTTTACTGCAGTCAGAAAGGCAATTATCAAGAATAAAAGTAAAAATAAATGTTGGTGAGGATGTGGAGGGAAAGGTTCACTCATACATTGCTGGTGGAACTGCAAATGGGCGCAACCACTCTAGAAAGCAATTCGCAGATTGCTCAGAAAACTTGGAATGGAGCCACCATTTGACCAGTTATCCCACTTTTTGACTTTTACCCAAAGGACTTAAAATCAGCATATTACAATGATATAGCCACATCAGTGTTTACAACAGTGCAGTTCACAATAGCCAAGCTATGGAACCACCTAGGTGCCCTTCAAGAGAAGAATGGATAAAGAAAGTGTGCTACATATACACAATGGAATATTGCTCAGTCAGAAAGAAGAATGGAGTTATTATGGCATTTGCCAGCAAATGGATGGAGCTGGAGAATATCCGCTAATTGAAAAAAACCAGTCCCAAAAAACAAAGGGCAAAGGTTCTCCCTCATATGCAGATGTTAACCCATAACAAGGGAATGTAGGGAGAAGAAGTATAGAAGTTCATTGGATTAGACAAATGGGAATAAAAGGAAGGGAGGTGTTATGAGAATAGGAAAGGCAGTAGAATGAATTAACATAACTTTCCTATGCTCATATATGAATACATGACCAGTGAAACTCCACATCATGTACAATTACAAGAATGGAATCCAAATTGGAATGGGTTGCATTCCATGTAGGTGAAATATGTATCATGTATATCTAAAAAAAACCAAACAGGTGGAGGTATTCTATTAATTGAGCAACCTTCACAATAAATGGATATCAGGAGTGGAGAAATAATATCAGTATTAGGTTACCAGTACTCTTTGATAATGCTCCTTTTTTGCTAGGTTTAAAAAAATTCTTTCTATCGGGTAAGGGTTACATGAACAAGCTTATCTGTGTCCATGACTTAATCTCTATTGAGCTGCAGATTCCTTCAGAGACAAAAACTTTTCCTTATGTATCTTTATATTTCCCACGGTCCTTGCACAATCTTTACCCATAATTATTACACTGATTGCTCATCTAGCTATGCATTTTACAGCTTACAAAGCACTGTGGTGTGAATGATCTCATTTGGTCTTTTCATCAGTCCTGAGAGAAGGGGAGAGAGAAAATGGAGAGGTTCTTCACCTCCTTTCACATCTGAGGATATTGAGACTCAGAACAGCTGTGTGTGACTTGTCCAGTTAATGAAGCAGAATGCCAAAATATGATTCTATAGCTGGAATATAGGTCACTGACTCTTAATGCAGTTCCTTCCAATAAAATATTTTATCTGAATGGAACTGATTGCACTAGATCTGGTTGATCCAATATGTGCCATTCTGGGAGTCCCAGCAATATTCAAAACAAAGTAACCTCCTCAGACTTGGCTAGTTTTGAGGCTCACTTAGTGTTTCTGTTGATCCCTTCGCCACTTGTCACGGAAAGTGAGTTCCTGTGATAATGGAAATAAGCATACTAAGCTGGAAAGCAATTACATAAAATATCTAATGGGATAGTACCAATTGTGAAAGTTTATATGAATGTTTGCTGGTTTCAATGGCAAAAACTAAAATATTAGTTACTTTTTGTCATGGTCATTTATTAATTAGATTTGCATCACTGTGTCACTAACCTTAATCATGCCTCTTAACATAGTGGGAAAGATGGTATGGAGGGGACAGTAATCCCCACCTGAAATAAGTCCAGAGTCTCTCCCATGGAGAGTGTATGTCAATTCCCTACTGCAAGAGAGATTTGTAAATTAAGGATCACTGAGATAGTGAGATTATCTTGGATTATCTAGATGAGTCTAATGTAATAACAGGGGTCCTTATAAACAAAAGTGGCAGGCAGGAATGTGATGATATCAGAGTGATATGATTCTGCCTGGGGACCCTGAGTAAGGAAGGCAGGGAGTTTCAGAGAGCGGAAAAGACCAGGAATCAGATTCTTCTATAGTCTCCAGAAGCAGTGCCCAGCCTTGATATTACCTTGATTTTAGCCCTGAGATGTACATTTTGGATTTCTAATATCTATAATGAAAAGAAACTGAATTTCTGGTGTTTTATGCCACGAAATTTTTGGTGTATTGTTTTTAAACAGTTGCAATAGGAAAGTATTAGAAGAAAGCTTAAACTTTGATTTCTCTGATCTCATCTCTGATTCCTTCCACCCTTGGGTATGGAATCATCAGGGGCATGAAGGCAGTCAGACACCACCTTCTGGAAGAAGATGGAATTTGCTCTTTAAGTAATTATCTTCATCAATTGAGCATTTGAATATGCAAGTGGATGGTATTTTATGAGGTTGCTTGCATGAAAACTGATTCCTAAGCAAACAGGAAAGCCTGGTGTGACTTGAGGCAAAGGATTTCAATTAGATGGTAGAGGGAGGTAATGAAAAATAAGATTGTTGAGTATTTTAGAGCTTCTTCCAGCACCTGCTGAGATGAAGGCTTGATTTTGATGACAGAAAACCATTAGTTTTGTAAACAGAATATTTCCATAGCATACAAAAATTAAAAACTGAATAGAGGGATCACAAAACTGTTACTTCCTACCAGGCAGAACCCCAAATTACGATCTCTCAACATCTTCCTGTCATGATTAGAGGGTAGAAATATCCCATGGCTTTTTTCTTTTTCTTTTCTTTCTTTTTTTAAATTTTTGTAGAAATTTTTCTGGGGAAGGAAGTTTTAGATTCACAATAAGATCAAACAGAAGATACAGCTGAGAGCTCTGTGCTTCCTGCTTCCACATCTGTGTAGCTTCTCCCATTTCCAATATCCTTCACTAGAGCCATTTATTATAATTGATGTGTGACAATTGAGACATCATATTTACCCATAGTTCATGCCTTAAGTTAGGGTTTACTTTTTGTGTTGTACATTATGTGAGTTTGGAAAAATATAAGATGACATATTTATCCACCTTTGCAGTATCGTACAGAATAATTTCGCTGGGCTAAAAATCCTTTGCTCTGCCTATTCACCCTTTCCACATAACTACTAAGAACTACTGAAATTGTACTGTCTACAAAGTTTTACTTATTCCAGGAGAGGAGTAAGTAGAGGAGACCTCCTTGACCTGTTCCTAATCTTTTTTTTTTTTTTTTAGAGAGAGAGAGAGAGAATTTTAATATTTATTTTTTAGTTTTCGACGGACACAACATCTTTGTTTGTATGTGGTGCTGAGGATCGAACCCAGGCCGCCCACATGCCAGGTGAGCGCGCTACCGCTTGAGCCACATCCCCAGCCCCTGTTCCTAATCTTAATGGGAAAGCTTCTCATTTCTCACCACTAGGTATGATGCCAAATGTAGGTCTGTTGTAGAAAATATTTATCAAGTTGAGGAACTTCTCTGTTCTTAGTTAATTCTACGTTTTTAACATCAATAGGCACTGAATTTCCTCAAATGAGTATTCTACATTTAGATGATCTTATTATTGCTCTTTAGCATGTCAATATGATGAAGGACATTAATCAGTTTTAGAATGTTAAATTAGCTATGCTTACCTGGGATTTGTTCCACTTGATCAGGGTGTATAATTCTTTTATGTATTGTTTGAATCAATTTGCCAATACTCCATTGATGATTTTTTGCATCTATATTCATAAGGTATTTGTCTGTAGTTTTCTTATAATGTCTTTGTGTGGCTGTGGCATTAAGGTGATGTTGGCCTCATAACATGAATGAAGGAGTATTCCTTCTGCTTCTGTCTTCTAGAAGAGATGTACAGAATTGGTACAATTTCTTTCTTAAATGCTTGGTCGAAGGCATCAGTGGACCTGTTTGGTCCTGGTTATTTCTATTTTGAAGATTATTAATTATTCATTGAATTTCTTGAATAGATAAAGTCTGATTCAGATTGATTATTTCTTCTGTGAGCTTTGGTAGATTGTGTCTTTCAAAACATTGGATTGTTTTCTCTAAGTTATGAAATTTGGGGGCATTGAGTTGTTAAAAATTCCTTATGTTTTGAGCAACTAATAAAAAATTAAAAGACAAAAAAAATTCCTTTATTATTATTTTAATGTCTATGAGATCTATAGTGATGACTCCTCTTTCATTTCTGATTTCATTTCATTTCTGTTCTTTTAATTGACTAGAAATTTGTCTTTTCAAAGAAAAACTTTTGGTTTGATTGATTCCCTGTATTTTAGCTTCCATTTTTAATCCACATATCGGAATTTGCATTTCTGTGTATGTCTCTTATGGTTAGTTGGGTGTTTTCTTTGTGGTAGGAAACAATTGCAATATTTCAACTTAAATTATTTCCTGTGGTTTATCTTTATTATAAAGCATAGTGGTATAATATGCAAATTTGTCTTTATTGTATAAGACTCCATATTGTATAAGATCTCCAAAACAATGGAATTTTGATCTATGTATGTACCTGTGAAGCTTTTCCCCTCAAAAAGATTCCTCCTGCAAACTTGTATTCTCTCCCTTCCTTCCTAGTCCTTTCCCTTACCCTTAGGCAGTTGCTGAACTGCTTTCTGTCAGTAAAGTAGAAAAGTTTTCATTTTCTAGAATCAAACGTAAATGGAATCATACATTTTGTATTTTTTTTTTAAACCTAGGTTCTTCATGGACCTTTATCTTGAGATTCATTTGGGTTATTTCCTGTACTGACATCACCTTTCTTTCTGTTGCTCCAAGGTATGGATATGTTTTAATTTGTTCACTCATTACCTTTTGAAGCACCTCCAGGTTCTTTCTAGTTTCTTTTTTTGAAATACAAATTCATTGGAGCTTTTGAATTTTAGTAGGGACTCTTAATATTAGACTTACCCTCAACAGATTTTAAGTACGCAATGCAATATTAGTTACATGTAAAATTGTGTACAGCAGATCTCTGGAGCTTATCCATCTTAACTAAAATGTTATGCTCCTTAATTACTAAGTACCCATTGCTTCTTCCTTCTTTCACCAGCTTGGCTATTTTAGACCCTTCATATAAGTGGAATCATACAGGTATTTGTCATTCTTTATATTATTTCACTTACCAAAATGTCTTCAAGATTGATCCATGTGTAGCATATTGCAAAGCAACTTTTTTAAGGCAACATAATATTTCATTGCATATACAGATGGTCCTTAATTTATAATATTTAATATATAATATGACTGTATAATTGTGAAAAATTACACAGTCAGTAGAAAACATACTTTGAATTATTTTTTAGAGCTGAGGACTGAATTCAGGGCCTTGCACTTGCTAGGCAACACTCTGCCATTGAGCTAAGTCCCCAATCCTTGAATTTTTAATTTTGATATTTTCAAAGTCTATTGATAGATCATACCACAGTCTTCTGTGATTCTAGGCAGCCACAGCAGACAAAAGGTCCCAATCAATTATATGACCACAGGGATAAACACTGATATCTTCAGGGTACTGTGTTAAGCTATAATGTTCAGTAGGTCAAGTGTATTTAAGGCCGTTTGTACTTACAGTATTTCCAACTTATAATGTTTTTATCAGGTGAGGAATGTAGGTGCATATGTATGTGTTTTATTTATCCATTTCCCTGTCAATGGACATTTAGGTTGTTTTTATATCTTAACTATAGTGAATAGTGCTATATTTAACATACAAGTGCTTTTTTAGATTGTGATTTCAATTATTGTGGATAAATACCTAGAAATGGGATTACTAGTACATGTGGTACTTATTTATTTTTAAAATTTTTTGAAGAACTTCTATACTGATTACCATAGTGGTTGCACTATTTATTTGACAAAATTAATACAGGTATTTATGGGATACAACATATTTGTTTATATGTATATGCACATTTAATGATATATATATATATAATATATATTATATATCATTGAATCAAGCTAATGTATCTAAAACCTCACATACTTATTGGAGATTTAAAATCAGCTACATTCAAGTATTCAACACATTATTAACTTTACTCACCATGCTGCATAAAAGACCTCCAGAACTTCTTCTTTTCTGAAACCTCATGCCCTTTGACCAACATCCCCACAGTTGCACCTGCCTATTTGATCTCTAGTGCTACCAGTCTACTCTGTTTCCATGAATTCTGCTTTTTTAGATTCCTCATATGTGAGCTAATGCAATATTTGCTGTGCCTAGTTTATTTCACTTAGCCTAGTGTCTTTCAGTTTCATCCATGTTGTTATAAATGTCACAATTTCCTTCCTTTTACTGAATATTATGCCACTGTGTATATATACCATGTTATCTGTATCCATTTGTTCATTAATGTACACTTAGTTGATCCCATACTTGGGCTATTGTGAATATTGCTGCATGAATGTTAGGAGGGCAGCTATCTCAACATGCTCATTCCATTTCCTCAGGCCATCTGGTGTATTGGTGTGATTGTTAATCATAGTCTCATAGAATCTTGGGTAATTCTGTCATGTCATCTGTAATTTAGGAATGAGCATGTCCTCATTTCTGATTTTGAGCTTTGTAACTTTTGCCCATGATCTAGTTAAATTTTGTCAATTTTTTTTTCAAATTAAATTTTGTTTATTTTTTTTAAATATCAACTCTTAATTTTTTTCGTATCATTTTATAGTTCTATTTTACTTCTTATCTGGTCTTTATTACTTTCCTTCCTCTATTTTGGGCTTAGTTCATACTTTTTTCCTAGTCCTTAAGTCACACATTAGGTTTTTTTATTTGGAATCTACCTTCTTTTATAATGTAAAGTCATTTGTACATAGAGGATTTCATTTCAGAGCTAATTTTACTACATCCCATTAGTTTTGGTATGCTGGGGTTACAGTTTCAGGTTTTACATTTATGTCTTTAAATAATTTGGAGATATTTTTGTATATAATATGAGAAGGTCAAATGTTGTTGTTACTTCTGTTGATATCATTTTCCTAACATCATTTGTTGAAGAGATGAAGTTTTTTCTATTGTGCATACTTGACATCTTCATTGAAAATCAGGCTAGGCGTGGATTTAATTCTTAGTTCCCTATTCTTGTTCCATTCATCCATCCATATATATATATATATGGTATGTGTACATATATGATAATTATATATTACTTTATTTATATATATAATGTATCTCATAGCTGTATAACAATATATATGTATGTATATATATATATATATATATATATATATATATATATATATATATATAATACGTAACAATATGTATAATATCTTGTTGTTTTTTTATTTAACCCAGTGATTTACCAGGAACATGTTACTTAACTTGCATGCATTTGTAAATTTCCCATATGTTCTACTATTGTTGATTTCTAGTTTTATAGTATTATGATCAGACAAGATAAGATTTCAGTCTTCCTACATTTTCTTATCTGTGGCTTAACATGTAATCTATTCTAGAGAATATTGAGCATGTCCTTAAGAAGAATGTGTTCTGTTGCTATTGAATGGAATGGTCCATACATCTCTGAGATCTGTTAGGTTCTAGATGTAGTTCAAGACTAGTGTTATCTTTGGTTTTCTATTTGGATTATTTATTCATGTTTGGAAGTGATGTATTGAAGTTCCCTCCTATTGTTGTATCTATTCTGCTCCATTAATACTTGATACATTTACTCTGATGTTAGAGGAATATAGATTTTCTAACGTACATCTGCTTGATGAATTATTTGACCTCTTTATCAGTATATAACCATCCTTGTCTTGTTTCTAAATTGTTCACTTATTTTGTCTGATATAAGTACAGTTGTGCTTGTTCTCTTTTGGTTTCCATTTGCATAAAATATCTTTTTTTTCCATTCGTTCACATTCAGCCTGTATATATTCTCATAGCTAAAGCAAGTCTCTTCAAGGCAGCCTGTAGTTGTGTCTTGTAAGTAACTTTGTCTTTGGAGAATTTATTCCATTTTTATTTGAGGTAATTATTGTTTGGTAAAGACATAGTACTTTCATTTTATTGTTTTTCTGTTGTTTTATAGATATTCTGGTCATTTTCTCTTGCTGTATTCTTTGGTGATTTGATGAAGTTTTGTACTGATATGCCTTGATTTCTCTCTTATCTTTTGTTTATGAACTGTAGGTATTTTTCATTGTTACCATGAGAGTAACATAAAACATCTTACAGTGGTAACAGGCTCTTTTAAGCTCATGATAACTTACCTTTGGTTGCATTAAAAACTCTACACTTTCACTCTTCCCCCAACATTTTATGTATTTGATGTCACAATTTTTATCTTTTTATACTTTGTATCACTTAAAAGTTATTGTAGCTCCAGTTATTTTAACAGTTTTGTTCTTTACCTTTGTACTAGCAATATAAGTGATTTATATACTGTCATTACAGGGTTATTACATTCTGAACTTGACTGTGTGCTTTCTTTTACCAATGAATTTTATACTTTTATATATTTTCATGTTACTAATGAGCATCTTTTCATTTAGCCAAAAACTTCCCTACTAGGATTTCATACAAGTCCAGGGTAGTGGAGATGAATATTTTTTATCTTTGTTTGTCTGAGAAAATCTTTATCTTGCCTTGATTTTGTAAGGACAGTGTTATATAGTGTTCTTGGCTCCCTTAAAATTTTGAATTTTCTTTCAGGCACTTCGTAGATCTCCTTTTTTTTTAGTTAGCTACTTGAAGAAGATTGTGGTGTTTGGTGTTATGTTTCCTTATGGTTTCATATTCTGTATTGTCTTACATATCTCTGCATTTGATGGAGCAATCACCTCTTTCAAACTTGACATACTGATTTTGGTGTAAGGGGTTCTTTCCCTATGAATGAGTGTAAAGTGTGAGTGAGTGAAGCACAGTGGTTCTGGTTCTGCTGATTATGTAGCCGTGTAGTCCACACAATGCTGTACACTTCGAAAGCATTGGTGAAGATCACAGTCACAAGCTATGACGGTGTCCTCAGTGGCAACAAGGGTTGTTGGAGTCTCTGGTAGAAAAGGCTGCTAGGATGCTCCCAATCTCTTTTTCTCCCACCAGGAAAGCTGAGGTCAGAGCATTCTCCATGGTCCTGGGTCCAACTTGCAGGAACACTGATGGTAGCACCACTTTCTGATGCATGGTACCTGTTGAGTTGCTATGTGAGTGAAGCCTGAAGCATGTCCACTTAGGGCATGGTGGAGGGGTTGTGGTCCAGAGTGGAAGTGGAACCAGTGCCTGGGATACTGATGTCTCTGCTGCCACACTGGTACTGGTGTGCAGTGGTCTATTAATGGAGCAGCTAGCTAATCATATTTTGGAGTGCAAATGTATGCAGTTATAGTAATTCCAGAGCCCAGGGTGATGACTAACTTATATCAATGGTGGCTCCAGAGTCTGAGGCACAAATGCACAGAATTCTGTCTGTATTTTGAAATCCTACCCACAGTATGTAGGTTTCTAATTTCTCTACATCCTTGGCAGTACTTATTGGCTTATGGGTGTGAAGTAATCTCATTGTGAGTTTGATTTGCATTTCCTTGATGTGTGAATGTTTTTCTTACAATTGTTAGCCATTCATATATCCTCATTTGAGAAATATCTATTGAGCTTCTTAGTCCACTTTTTAATTGTGTTCTTAGTTTTATTTTTTTCCTAATCCTTGAGGTAGAAAAACTTCTTAAATATTTTAAAGATTAACTTCTCATTGTTGTGTGGTTTGCAAATATTTGTACCTACTTCATAGGTTGCCTTTTTGCTGTGAAGAAGCTTTTCATTTTGATGTAGTCCCACATGTTGATTTTTTTCCGTGTATGTGTGTGTGTGTGTGTGTGTGTGATGTATGAGAAGAGTCAAATGTTGTTCTTCTTCACACTGATATCATTTTCCTAACATCATTTGTAGAAAATACTGACCTTTTGCTATTGTGTATATTTGACACCTTCATTGAAAATCAGTCAGCCATAAATACATAGATTTAATTCCTCAGTTTTCTATTCTTGTTCTTTTAAAGCTCATTATATCATGATGAATTCCTCTTTGGATTGAATCTTACTGATCTCTCTGCTTCCTGTATCTGAACATTCACTTCTTCATTGACATTAGAGGATTTTTTATCCATTATTTATTTAAATGAGCCATCTGGCCCATTTTCTCCTCCTCATTTAATACCTGCTAAGCATAGGTTGGGTCTCTTGATGAAGTCCCATAGTTCTTGCAGACTTTCTTATTCTTTGTTGTTGTTTTTTAATTGGATAATTTCAAATGTTCTTTCTTTAATCTCTCATTCTTTCTTCAGTTTAATAAAGCTAGCTATTGAAGCATACTAAATTGCATTTTTTGTTTTGGTTATTGTATTCTTCATATCTAGGGTTTCTACTTATTTATGTAATGTCTCATTTTGTTCCTGGATTGTTTTCCAAATTTTAATTTTTTTATCCACATATTCTTGAAGTTCACTGGACTTTTGAAAGAATGTGAATCTGTGGTTTTTTCCTGAAATTCCATAAATATCCTTCAGTGGGGTCAATTTTGGGAGTTTTGTTAATTACTTTTGCATGTGTCATGATTTCCTGAGCTTTTTTAATCCTTGTGTCTTTGCACAGGTTTTTGAGCATTGGTGGAAACATCCACCACTTTTTGTTTTTTTTAATGTGTAATTTCAGGGACAGAATTTTACTATCTACTTTAAAACTGTGATTTGGATGGACTAGCTGGTAATTCTCCTGGGCATACAGAGCTTATTTTCAGGGTCTTTAAATGATTGAACTACCACCTCAGCACTGAATTCACAAGGGGCATCTGCCTAGGTTCTGTTATCTGAGTAGATCACTATTTAAAAGTTTTACAATCAAGCTGAGATGCTGAATAAGAACAAAAGTCATCTTTGATCAGATTGAGCCCACAGGATGTATTCCTTGGATAGATGGTACCTTTATTTGATTTCAGTAGTTGAACAGGTTTGCAGGAAGGGCACTGAGGTCAGGTGGGATGAGGATGAGTAGACCAACTGCTATACTGAGTACAGGTGCACAGTGAAGATTTCCCTTCCTCTGTGGATGTGATATAGGGTAGAACTTGTGGCCATGGGGAGCCCGTATTAAATTCCCTCATGTGAAAAAAAAGAAAAAGTGCCTCTTGTCAAAATTCTCTGAGGTCTGCTGTGTGACAGAGTGGCATGCTCATTTTAGAAGTTCAGTGAATAATTCAGTAGTTCTGTACCTGGATAAGATCATTCCTGGGCTACAATAGAGAGGGGTTAGAGCCTAGACAGAAGTGTTTCAGGATCTGCTTCAGAATGGAGACCTACCCTGCCCGGTGGCTAAGAAAGATGTGACTCCCATCATTTCTTTGTGCCTTTGGGGTAGTTCCTTCACTAAACATGGCAAGAATGGTTGGTGTTGAGATGGCATAGTCAGGATATTCTGAGTGAAAGGAGCTAGTAAATCTGTCCTGGTCACTTATTTGAACACAATTTTCAATGTAGTTAGCAGAGAGGGGCTGGAGCTGAGACAGCCCCTTTCAGAATCTGTTTGGGAACAGATTCTGACATTGTTGTCCCAGTAGCTAAAATAGGTGTGTCTGCTGGCAAATTCCCTGTATAGGTGGGATATCTCAAGCTACACAGCACAGAGAACCTGGAAGTGAGATTGGGCCCCTTGAGGATCACAGGTTAGCAAACCTGACATGGAGGCTCAGAAGGGCAAGTCTCTCTCTGGGTTCCCATGCAAGCAGTAGTAAACTGAGACCCATGGCTGAGGGAACTGGAGCTGAATTACATGGTAAATTTGAGGTCCACTGATGAGATCAAGGTCAGTGGCTGGACAAATCGTTTTGCTCAAGCACAAGTCTAGTTTTTTTTAAACTCCCTTGGATCTCTTGGCTGGTGGTTTTGGTAACAGGCTCAAGGACAAAAAGGGCTGAAGCTAAGTACATTTCAGAATGAGGTCATTATAGGTTTGAAGCTGGAAGCAAGATTGGCAAGTCTATACTAAGTACATGGTCTGCATTCTGAAAATGACCCTTCTAGGACTTAGACTCCTCTGGGATTTTTACAACATTCTACCTGAATTCCAAGGCTCCTACAAAGAGTGGTTGGGTACAGAATTCTTATTGTTGAGAGGGCATACAGACAACCTTCTATTCTACCATATTACAGATGTCACTCTCCCCTTCAGATGTTGCTAAGAATTGTATTGAATCTGTAGATTACTTTGGGTATGACAGACATTTTGACATTATTGTGTCTTCCAATCCATGAATACAGATGTTTCTATTTGCATTTTATTTTAATTTCTTCTACAAATGTTTTGTAGTTTTCATTATACAAATCTCTCACTTCTTTCATTAAGATTACTGCTTGGTGTTTTATTCTTTTTGATGCTACTAAAATGGGATTATTTCTTGATTTCACTTACAGATAGTATATAGTTAGCATATAGAACACAACTGAGTTTCATATGCTAATTTTGTATCTTGCCACTTTACTGAATTCGTTCAAAAGTTCTAAAAGATTTTTAGAGGGTATTACATGTTTTATACATGTAAAATTATGTCATCTGCAAATAGATAATTTTGCTTATCCTTTTACTATTTGGGGAGATATTTAATAATTAAACAATTATTCAATTAATTGTTTGAGTTAGGGCTTCCAGTCCTGTAGAGAGAAAGAATTGTCAAGAGTTGTCATTCTTGTCTTGTTGCTGGTAATAGAGGAAAAGCTTTTGACTTGCGTCCTTTGACGGATAAATTTAATTAATTTGCTTTTAAGTTTTGATGGGGAAGATTTCCTGTTGCCACTTTCTTAGTTTTCTGTTAGTATAGTTCTTGTCTGTATTTTCTGTTGTTTTAGTTTTGTTGATTTTTTCTTGACATATTTTGATTCCTTCTTTATAACTTCTATAGGACTTTTTTTTGAGGGCAGGATATCTTGGGGTTTACATAAAATATCTTACAACAAAAACAATATTTTAAACTGATAACAGTTTAAATTCAATCACATGGAAAGACTATAACTTTCACCTCAAACACATTTTTTGTATTATTGTCACAATGTACATATCATGTGATTTTAACATATTTTATTTGCAATAATTTTAATATTGTGCTTTATTTTTTATACTAAAAATAAAAATGACTAATGCACTACAAGCTAAGTAATGAAGTGTTCTGTGCTCACCTATGTTTGTATTTTATCAATGAGAGTCATAATTTCCCCATGATATTGTACTGCTGTTTAGTGCCTTTCACTTAAATTTTAAGAACTGAATTTTCTTCTGAGGCAGATCTAGTTTTGATAAAATCCTTCATACTTTGTGCAGAAAACCTTTATCTCTCCTTCATTTTTGAAATTCAGTTTTGCTGGGTATAGTATTTGGTTAATCATATATTACTTTCTACTATTTAATTACATCACCCTACCACGCTTCTGGTCTGCAGTTTCACCTAAAAATTCTACTTATAGTCTTACAGAGTTTCCTTTGTATGGAGTAAGTTTTTTTTTTTTTTTCTTTTTTTCCTCTGCTGTCTTAAAAATTCTTTGAGTTTTGTCAATTTGATTGGATTTCTTTGGGGTTTATTTATTTATTTATTTTTGGCTTTTTTGTACTCTTTGTATTTCAGTATTTAGTTCCTTCCCAAAATTTATAAAGATTTCAGCCACTAATTTTTTTGAATGATATTTCTGATCCTTTATCTCTTCTTTCCTTTTTCAGGGGTAGGGGAGCAGGTACTGGGGATTGAATTCAGGGGCACTCAACCACTGAGCCACATCCCCAGCCCTATTTTGTGTTTTATTTAGAGACAGGATCTCACTGAGTTGCTTAGTGCCTCACTTTTGCTAAGGCTGGCTTTGAATTCTCAATCCTCCTGCCTCAGCCTCCCAAACTACTGGGATTATAGGTGTGTGCCATTGTGCTTGGTTCATTTATCTCTTCTCCTTCTTTAATCCACATAATTTATAGATCTGTCCACTTAATAATGTTATAGATTTTGTGCAATTTCTTCACTTTCTTTGTTCTTTTTCTGTTTGCTGCTCTGACTCCTTTTCAGTGATCTATCTTTGAGATCACCAGTATTTTCTGCTTGACTTTGCCTATTGCTGAACCCCTGGAGTGAATTTTTCAGTTCAGTTATTGAGTTCTTCAGCCCCATAATTTCAGTACTTTTTAATATTTTCTAGATCTTGGTTGGAGTTACCATGGTGTCTGTCTATGCATTGTCTTCTTGACCTCAGTGAGCAACTTTATTAAATTTTTTTGCAATTATCTGTCAAGTGATTCATGTAACTCCATTTCATTAGAATCAGCTTTGGGAGATATTGTTTCTTGTTTGAAATATCTTTATCTCATCCTTTCTTTTTCTTGACTCTGTGCTTTTCTGTCTGCTCATGAGTCAAAGCAGCCACCCCTTGAGGTCTTCACAAACTGGCCTCAGATAGAAGACCCCACCAATCATACAATCCCAGAGATTCTAGGGGCCTCTTTCAACTCTTTTCCTCTCCATGGAGAAGAAGGCAGCTGTATTTTTTGTCTTCTCATTCTGTGGTAAGTGGTTTGTGGTAGAGGAAGCTTTGATATCTGTTTCTACTCTCCCTATTTTCTTCCTGCTGCATAGACTATGTTAGATCCACCAAAGCATCAAGATAGTAAGATAGATGCTAGTTCTTTGGGCAGTCCTAGATGAGTTGGGTCCACAATACACAGATTGGCTCTTTCCCTCCCCACAGTGAAGTTTCAAGTTGGAGTTTTTCATCTGGTTGCTCTGTATTGAAGAGGGGGAAGGCTCAATGTCATCTACCAGCTCAAAGCACTACCTGTGTTCTCCCCAGGGCCAGCTAGACTGTGCAGGATGCACCAGAGCTTTAGCATTAGTGAGCTAGATGTTAGTCTTCCCAGACTAACATCTAGCTGGAAAAGTTGGGGCACTGAATGTAAAAAAAAAAAAAAACAAAAAAAAAAAAACAAAACAACCTCTTCACTTCCCCTGGGTGTGGGAACTAGAGGATTCTGATTTTATGATTCTGTACTAAGGGAAGGGTCTCTGGTGAGAGTGTCTCAGATGTGGCTTCAATGTGTCTGGTTTCTGATTCTTTCATTGTACAGAATATTTGTTAGTTTCTGGTTTCTTTCCAGGGCAACTTTTCAGTAAAATATTGTTTAATTACTGTATTCATTGAGAAAAGGAGGGTCTGTAGTTTCTTGTTCCATCATATTGCTGATGTAACATGATTTCCAGTTTTGGGGTATTTTAAAACAGTTGCTAAGAACATTCTTCTATAAGTTGTTGTGTAGATATAAGCTTTCATTTCACATGGCTTCTTATTTTCTCTGCTTTCACTAATTTTCTTTAATTTAAACTAGAATGCAACCCAGGTTGTAGGTAACCCCAAAAGGGCATGTAGAGTATTGGATTGTATGTTTCTGTAAGTATTCTCTCCTAATCAATTGAGTTACAGAAAGAGGCCATTAAGAATCTGCTGGAAATTGTGGAAGTTCAACATAATGAAACAGTTATGATACATAAGGTTATGATATATGCCACTAAAATGTAACAGCGAGGAAGAACTACGTACTTGCACTATTTAAGAAGGGATTGAGATTTTGTTAGGAGAAATAAGCTTCATGTTAGAAATAGCATGCAACATGAACCTGGAAAATATCCACAAGGCATATTTATCATGGACTCATTTTGGACCATAAATATGTATTGAATGTGTACTTTGTGCCAAACACTGGGGCTGTGGTGACAGATAAATCAAAACAAGCTCACTGCCTAGCAGGGGAGAGTAGCAAGTAAACAGGCAATTACAATACAGTATAATAAGCATTTGTTCTCAGTGCATGCAGAGTGCCATTGGGGCATGTTCTCAGGGACATCTGGCCCATGTAGGGAAGTAGAAGAATCAGCTGAGGCTTTCAGCAGATTACTCCCACTCTAAATGAGGGAGGGCTAAGAAAGAGAGGGTTGGAGGACCATGGAGACTAGATGGAATAGACAATTTGAACATACATAGGTCTGAATTTCCAAGAAAACGTGAAATTGTGGAGGAAAGGTATGCTCAGAGTGCATATAAATACATCAGGTTCATCAAGTTTTTGTTGTTCTGGCATTTTCTTGTATATTTTAAGCAATAAAATATGATCTAAGATTTCATAGGGCCTGAATGTGTCTATAGTAATTCATTTGTAAGTATTGAAGAACAATTATGTTAGGGCTGCTAATCATGTTAGGCACTGATTGTAAAACCACAAATAAGAAAGGACTCCATCAACAAGAATCCTGCAGTCTAGTAGGAGAGTAAAACATGAAAAAAAACAGTGTATTATGGTGTGGTCAGTGCCCTACCTATAGAGAGGCACATACTAGGGTCTTCACCCAAACATGAAATGGTATGCATGTCAGGAGTTAAAACGTGAAGAGTCAGTATGCCATGCTAAGGGATTTGAGAATCCAAAGAAATAGCTGTAAGGTAGAAGAAACCTACTGAGAGTTGTAGAAAAGGAACTCCCCGAGGGTGAAGTATATTATATAAGAATGGGAAGGTACCAATGGAAGGAAGGTGATAAAGGGGACTGAACTAATGTAAAGTTAATAGGATAGAGGAAAATTGGGATTTCAGGACTTCTCTAATATTGTTAACCTATTGGACAACCAGAGATTTAAGAAGCTCATAAAATGTTGACTACAAAAATACCCCAAGAACTAACAAGGAATTCACTCCATATAAATAATGGGGGACCTTAGCCACCAAGGCATTTGCAGACTAAAATAAGCCAGACTTGGAACTTCCAGTTGAGCCTGAAGGAGTCTGGGAGGTTGCTTCCTCCCAAGAAATTCTTGATGAATGTCAATCCCCATTGTTTACTTTCCATTTTTCTATCTTTAATGTAGCATACATAGATTTTTATGTGCCTCTATTTCATCCACATAACTCTTTTGTTGCCATGGAAATCAGCTTCAATTTTCTTCCATTCTGGCAATTGTGCTTTTATAGTCTCCTCCTTTCAGGAAGATAAGTTGCCTTATATTTATTTCACATGGATGCCAAAAGTTGACCTCGTTCGAGACACAGCCAACCTTTACTTCAAGACAATGCTGCAGTTATTTATTGTAGCTGATGTCATTTTTATTTCTGCCTGTGAAATCAGTTTCCAATAAAATTCCTTTTGGCTTTTACATAGTGCTGGTATCTAGGGGCTAGAGCTTGGCAAGCTTGCAAGATTAAATTCTAGGTGGGCTCAGGGGCTAAGGGCAGAGAGATGGAGCTGGAAAATGTCTATTAAAGATGAAGAAAATCAGTTTTGATCCAAGAATAAAGTGGAAAGCCAAGTGTTCTAATCACAGCTCAGCTTCTAATTGACTTTCTGATCTTGGTCGCATCACTTCTGTCTAACACATTGTATATATGCATTGATTTACCATATGTATTGAATTACCATATGTAATTCCAAGATGTGCAAATCAAATAGACATATATATGTATATATATGTAAACAAATATCTATCTATCAAAATATACAGATGTGCATTATCTTTTTGAAAACCAGGAGTTGATCTTTATTAGAAAATGTTTTGGAGGTAGAATGTGAAAAAGATAAAAGTTAAATTTCAAGTAGGGAGGAGAGAATTACTTTTATCTTAGATATTATAATTTTTTATCTTTTGCTTCATGACTATAAAAAACCTACAATTATGAAAGTTGTTTTTATTATCTGATATCTGGTTGTCACACTAACAATTCCAAATAAATGTAATCAGATCAAGTTTGCATGCTTTCCCTGATTTGCTATATGTACATGTTGTATTTTTTACCATGTGTGTGCATGTGGTCTCTTTATCTACCAATTCTGTGTGTATCTTTTGACTCTGGGACTTTAGTGCATATAAATATATCAAGTTAGTCCGGTTTTTATTGTTCTGGCATTTTCTTGTTTATTTTAAGCAATAAAATATGATCTAAGATTTCATAGGGCTTGAATGTGACAACCGTAATTCATTTGTAAGTATTGAAGGACAATTATGTTAGGGCTGCTAACCATGTTGGGCACTGATTGTAAAACCACAAATAGGAAAGAATTCCATCAACAAGAATCCTGCAACCTGGTAGGAGAATTAAACATAAAATCCAGTGTATTATGGTGTGGTCAGTGCCCTACCTATAGAGAGGCACGCACTAGGGCCTTTGTCCAAACATCATCCTGGTGCTAGCTGAAATGGCTAGGCAAGGATTTCCCAAGGAAATTAGTACTGAGCTAATCCATGTTAACTTAGTGAAGAGGCATGCAATAGTATCTCAGGCCAACATAAGGAGGGGGCATGCAACGGAGTAGGGGGAGAAGAGGATGCAGAGGCCAGTGAGTGCATGTTAGTCTTGGGAGATCTTTAGGGCTTTGCATATGGGCAGTAATGTTTACCCCTATTATTGAGGCAATATGGAGATACATTATTCAGAGTTCTGAATGACAGGTAACAGAAACCAATTTGAAGTGCCATATGCTAAATAGATAAATTATTATAAGTATAAAAGCATGTCTCCTGGGCCCTAGGCCAGGAATACAACTGATTCTCAAAAAGTAAACAGTAATTGAAAAATGCAAGAGCTGTGGGTATTCCTTCTCTGTGCCTCTTCTGGCAACCCGTCTTCTCTCTGCCTGTCTGCCTCACCTTTCTCTCCAAATCATTGGCTTGTTTTGCTACTCAAGGTCCATGATGGATATCCATACTTCACAAATGCACACCGTAGGATTCTATCCAGCAGAGAGTCCAACATGTAATCCCTCGGGCCCTTACAAGTTCACTTTTACGTGAAATAGAATCATCCTTAAATCAAGCATCTACCTCTGGTATAGATCAGCCAAAGCAAAGGTCAGTCCCAAAGTATAAGCAGGATAATACAGAGGCCACTCTGTGTCTCTTCGTGGCTTAGAGAAGGAAAGGTGAGGAGACAGAACAGTTACCAGGGAATGCAGAGATTCATGATAATGTTGAGAGGGGCTCAGCAGCTTTTGAAGCATAAAAAGGGGTGTAATTTTTCAGATACATTTTATGCTAAATGTAATACATGATCATATCCATAAGTGCAAATAATAAATCTTATAAAAATATGAAGAAATGCCTCCAGACAGTTCTATTTCCTCATTTTCATTCACTGTGTTATTCATTAATTTGTTCAGTCAACATATATTAAAAGAATACATAATGTATGAAAGGGAACACATTAGGCACAACTGACAGTAGGAATAACTGCCTTTATGAAGCTATGATCTAAAGTATTTTTAAATACTTTAAATACTTTTAAAAGTACTTTTCTGTGTATCTTTCCAGAAATATTACATATAGGTATATTTTAACATACGGATCATTTTAAGTGTGCCTAAGTCTATTTGTGATGCTATAACAGCATAGCACAGATTGCATCATTTTAAAGCAGATATACATTTCCCCCAGTTCAGAGGCCTGGAAGTTCAGTGTCAAGGTGCTGAGAGGCGTGGCAATTCTGATGAATGCTGTGTACTCCTGGGGAAGAAAAAAATTCATTTCCACATAAGGAAGGCACAAAGACAGCCCCAGCCAGCAGGTCTCAAAGAAGGGAGTCTGTGCCTGCAGCTCTCCCAGGCTGCTGTGGCCCTCCAGTGGGTCCAGCTCTGGGAACTCATGAGAACCCTGCCCTCATGTTCTATTAGGCCTAGTGGAGGCTCTCTGCAGTCTCTGAAGCATTCTTTAAAATCTAGATGAAGGTACACATACAGCTTGTATGCTCTGTGTGATTGCAGAATTACCACCACGTGAATGCTTGTGCATTCTAGAATGGTGGCCAGATACAACTGGGCCCACTTGACCACAGCCGGAATAGCCAAGGGGTTCATTGCTAGTATGCAGGCAGCAGACACTCAAGGTTATGCAGGATAGTGAATGCTGATGTCCCTGCAGGAACACTGGGACCTGGGTTTAGTCAGCTTTTACACCATTGTCACCAAATGACCTGACAAGAACAGATTTAGAGGAGGAAAAGTTTATTTGGGGCTCAGAGTTTCAGAGGTTTAAGTTCATAGATAGTTGATGCCATTGCTTGGGACCTGAGGTGGGGCAGAACATGGAACAAGAAGCAGAGAGGAAGAGAAAAAGAGTCCTACTCAACAAGGACAAAATATAAACTCCAAAGGCATAACCCCAGTAAACCTCTTCCAGCCACTCCCCACCTACCTACAGTTACCTCCCCATAACCCTTTTCAGTGGATTAATGCAGTGATTAGATTAAGGTTCTCCACCCAATTAGTCCCCCCCCCCCCAGATTCTTGCATTTCCTAACACATGAGTTTTGGGGAACACCACATGTCTAAACCATAACAGCTTTCATCTGAATTATTTTTGTTCATAGCATTCTGGGGCTATGGTGAAGTGACAGCCTTGGAGATCTCTGAAATGCCTTAGGGGTTATTCTCCCATTATCCTGATGGATAGCATCTTCTTCCTTTTATAGATACTAATTTTCTTATCAAATTGCTACAGAGCAAGGGTCCACCACAAAGCTGAGGCAGCTGGGGGGGGGGGGGGTCCTTCATTATTGCTTCTTACAATCACACGAGAGATTTAAGACAGTGCTCAGAGTAGCAGGCTTGAGTTTATGAGAAGACATAGGAAATGGTAAAAGGGGGGAACTCTTAAGGGAGGGGATTCTTGAAGGAGAGGGATAATGTGTCCCTTCAGCTTTATTTTGGGTTCCAAGGAAGTTTCCAGAAAGCCCTGCATAGGTCCGCCCCTTGACTTTAAAAGGACATCAGGATTGTGTTAGACTTTCAAGTACCCACTATTTATGGTAAAAATTCAAAGAGATTCTGGGTCACTGACCCCTGCTGAGCAGTTCTAAGGGGAACTTGCTCTTACAGATATTTGTGGTTAGAGGGAATCATTCTTGTCTCCCTGACTTCTGGAATCTTGTCTGTGAAAGGGAAACAAAGGTCTCTCACTTCAGGCTAATCTGGCTCTTAGTCAGAAGCAGTATTTGGGGCCTATACTTCCCCTAACAGGTTATTTGCTGAGGGATATAACATTCCTATTGACTTAAGCCAGGAGGACCTGCAGGTAAATTGCTTTTTAAAAGAAAGTATGTTGGGCTCTGTTCAGTGGACCCAGTTTATAGAACTATCCTGTTAACCTCATGTTCCCACAGCTCATGTCTGTTACCTACTAAAATTGCTCAGCCACACCCCTGATTTTCCTCTCCTAAACATACACTCTTTACTCTTTAGGGCTAACTGAAGATTTTCCAAATCTTTATGTTCTATTTCCCGTTTGACTATAAATTTCCTCTTCCTATCACATCTCTCCTCACATTTTACTATAAGAATTTGAGAAAAGATAGACGGTCCCCACATTGATTTGCTTAGCTACTTCTTCTGCCAGAGATTCTAGTTCATCCCTTAGATTCTGCCTTCCATTAAGCCCTTGAGCGTGGACACAATTCTGCCAAGTTCTTTGCCACTTTATTACAAGAATGGCCCTTCCTCCAGTCTCTAATAAGATTGTCCTCGTTTGCACCTGAGGCCTCATCAGAATTGCCTTTGCCATCCATAGTTCGACCGACATTCTGATCATGGCCACTTAAGCAATCTCTAAGAAGTTTCGGATTTTTCTTGAATTCTCCTCTGGTGTGGAGATCTAACCAGATTCACCCTTAATGCTGTTTTCATGCAATGTAAGCTTTTTCTAGCCTGATCCTCCAAATTCTTCTAAGCCTCTACTCACTACCCAGTTCTAAAACCACTTCCCCATTTTTAGGTATTACAGCAATACAATCCTCTTGGTGCCAATTTCTGTCTTTATCCATTTTGTGTTGCTATAATAGAATACCTGAGACTGGATAATTTACAAGGCACAGAAATTTATTTTCTCACAGTTCTGAAAGCTGGTAAGTTCAAGAACAATGTGGTATCATTTGGTGAGGATGTTCTTCATACATCTTAACATGGTGGAAGGGCAGGAACAAAAAGCTCATTCCCTAAATCCTTGTTAAAATAACATTTCCTCTTTCTGGGCTACAATGTTCAATATTGTTACATTGGCAATTAAAATTCAACATGAGTTTGGGGGAGGACAAACATTCAAATCATAGCAACATGAATTATATACAATGTCCTATAATTGCCTTTTTTATATTTTAAAGTATATTTTGGACTTATTTTTATGTTAGCATATGTAGAATGCCTTCCTTCCTTTAAATTCTTCATAGGATTGTGAAAGAATTACAGACTTTTTATGGTGCACACACACATGTAAATAATCATAGTCTGTTTTACTTTTCATAACTAAACTTAGTCTTCCAGAAAGTCCTGCTTCACCTATCCTTGGTGATGGAGCCTTAGGGCTGCAGGAGAGGAGATAAAATTGAAACAACTCAGACTTGTGGTCTCTTCTGATCTAAGAGGATTCTTCTTGGTTTCATGAAGTTTCCTTTTGGTGAGCTTCATCTCATTTAGTTGGATGCCTGGTCTCTCACTTGTTTCTCTGATGATTTCTGGTGTATCTGGTGAATCAGAATCTAAGTCAGGATTTCGAGGATTTCCAGGGGAGACATCTTTATGATACACATGGGTTTTCATGAGCCTCTGCTTTGAGGAGGCTGGGTTAGTCTGGACTGAGTATTGGGAACTATATGGCAGAACTCAGGCATTTGTCCTTGTTATCTAGGGCCTTCTGTATATTAGCCACTTCTGTAGATCTTGAATATGGCCATGTTCTCCATCCAGGCCTTAAATTAGGCTGTCTGTCCACTATTACGTACTGGGCTTTGTAATCATGGTCTCCTCTACTCTCCTTTAAAAGACCCTGTGGGAAGATATTGGAGAGATTGGCTGTTTCTAAGGTTAGCGATGTCCTATATTCCTATGAGCTATGTGGAAATGTGTTTCTCTTTTCTGTTGTGATTGATTCTTCTTATTTACTATAGTTATGTTCCATAAAGCCACTGCAAATACTCACTTAGAAAACGCAGAACCATTGCATGTTGGGAGAATAGAGTCAGGTTCGTGAAAGCCTCTGATCACAACCTTTTGGTAAACTGATCAATATACAACCTTGCTTTATCAATATTTCTGTTCAAAGACACTGTATTTAACATACCTGGTTAATTCCTGAACATTGAATTGACAGCTGACAATACCATAAATCATGTCTGACTGAAGCTCATCTAATGTAACCAGACATGTATTTTCTTGCTAAAGTATAGTACCTCCTCCTAGTGTTTAGGAACACTGGACAACACTCCAGCATATGTTTAGGGCCCATTTAAACAGTGAATTTGCCAAAAAAAAATCACAAAAATTTAGAAAATCTGGCACCAAATTGACTGTAAAATAAAGACTTGTTTTACAGTATAAAAGCAAAAACAAGGCAGAGCATCACCCTGTTTGACCTCAGATGGAAATATGCATGTTGAGTGGCTTAATTTTTTTTTTTAACCACAGTGGGCTTGTCCTCAAATTACTGAAAATGTATAATAAATCTTAAATGTGGAGTTACAGATACAGTTTAGCAAATAGGCAAATTATCAAATATAGAATCCATGAACAATGAGGATCAGCTGCATTGGGGAGCTGAGGTCGCCTGGGGGAGCAGGTGCTCAGCAGCTCCTTAGTCCTCTCTGCCCTGCACTGTCTTTTTTATTTTCTCCCATTTTTCGTGGTCCTGGCCAATATAGAAATCTGTCTGGAATCCGAAATGGGTAGCTGACCCCTAGATACCTCTGTCGGTTTTTCCACATTTTGCTTGTTCATTTATTTATTTTGGTACCAGGGATTGAATCCAAGGGTGCTTAAACACTGAGCCACATCCCCAGCCCTTTCTATTTTTTATTTTGAGACAGGGTCTCACTAAGTTAGTTAGGGCCTCAATAAGTTGCTGAGGCTGTCTTTGAACTCAGCAATCCTCCTGCCTCAGCTTCTCAAGGCATGCACCACCATACTCAGCACTTTTCCACATTTCAGATGCCCATTTCTTTGGGATTTCTACCCAAACAAAGGAGAAAAATAGCCCACTTGTTTGACTGCTTGCTCTCCAAATCTCCACTTCTCTCCTCATCTTCTGTTAGGCCTAGAAGATTCTTGTCCTTCTCTCATTTTGCCAGGGCTTTTTGTTCTTTGTTTTTTTTGTTGTTGTTGTTGTTGTTCTTTGAGTACATTTATTTTTCCCCTTTATAGAGACGAAAACAGACAATTTCTGTACTACACAATGAACAAGGTGTGTGTGTGTGTGTGTGTGTGTGTGCACGCACGTGCATGTATGGTTTCACTGGTTTAATACTTTCACAGCTTAAAGATCCTTTTATCTAGAACAGAGATTAAGAAATCTATAGACTTTGAACCAAATCTTCCCTCTCACCTGTTTTTGTGAATAAAGTTCAGAACACACCTGCATCCATTATATTTATATATCGTTTATGGCTGCTTCTGTGTAAATTGAGTGATTGTGATAGATTATATGGGATTGAAAGCTTACTATTAGGCAGTTTTGGGAAAATGTCTACCAACCCTTGATCTAGATGCACTATAATATTTTTGGTTATGTGTAGATAGATTTATAGATTAATTTAGTTACCAATATACACACTGAGGAGTGAGTATACCAGTAATATCTCAGTTTTGCCAATAGTAGTTATTACAAAATTCTAAAGTATTTACCAGTGAGATGGAAAATGTCAAGCTATTTTTAAAATTTACTTTTATTCAGATAAAACTGAGACTCAGTGTTTTTTCATGTTATTTGACATATTTGAATAGACTTTGCCCATTTTCCTATTTGGTAAATTGTTTCAGTGATAGAAGAGACAAAAACACATTCTTTTTACTTGTTTTTATCTTATATCTCCACTGTATATTCAATTATCATGCTCCTTTATTTAAGACTTCTTTTTCCCCCACAGGAAATTTTAGATATGTAGTCAAATTTGTTGAGATGTTCTATATGGTTTCTGGACAATTTATGTTTTAGTTCACTTATATAGCATGTGGAGAATGGATGGGAACCTAATGTTATAATAAATTCAGAGTTGAGTTTAGAGACTGCTACATTTATATAAGTCAAAAATTGAAATCTTAATTTCTGCTGTCAGAGTATTTCCAATTTAAGAACTGAACTTATAAAATGAACACATGGAAAAATTCCAGAAACATAAGATAATGAATACAGATGCTAATGAGTGCTAGAGACAAAAATAATCCTAGAAATTCTAGGAAAGCTTTATCACTGGGGCAGAATCTGAAACCATAACTCATGCCTAAAATTTTTATGGCCTAAATTTGTGTACACCATATTCTTCTTAGAATAATATGTCAATAAGTCTGTTAATCTAACACTGAATAACTACCTCACTCACGTACATCTCAAGAAGTTTTGCCATCGGGTGTGTGTGGAAGCACTGCAGAGATCAGGAACCACAGCATAGCCAAATAAAATTAAATGTCACACCACAACTGCTGGCTTCCATGGACACAATTCAGACCACTGAGCGTGTATTCTCATCCTCACCACATAACCACAGATCAGGGAGATTGCATCATTATTATTATTATTGTTATTGAAACTCCCAATGAGCTGAATAAAATTGACTTGAAGTGGAATAGGCTGAGGGGTAGAGGAAGTGATATTAGTGATGAAGTCGGGGTAGGAGTGCCTGAGCTGAGAAATGGCTAAGGTATTTGGAATATAAACTGAACAGAAGCAGCACAAAAGTAATCATCTGGATCCTGGCAGGTTATGGTGAGATTGTGGGCATTTGCTCATCCGCCTACCCATGTAAGAATCCACACAGGAGATCTTGAGGGTTTTGCAAGGCTGTGGAGGCCATTACTGTAGGAATCAGTATAAAGTGGTCATCCGCATCCAGGCACTGGAATAATTCTCTGGAAATGAGTACAAAAAATACAACTTATAGACTCTGATGCTTTAGGCAGTTTATTTAATCTCTCAAAGTTGGTTTCCAAGTCTATAAAATTGGGACAACAATGGTACTAGCATAGGATTATTTGAGAATTATGGGGGATCTTATATATAAAATGCCTCATTTAATTCTTAACAAGCTCTCAGTAAGTGTTAGTGGTTATTGATGATAATCATTATCAGTACCCTTATTTTAGAAAGAAAACAAACTATATTGAGAATCTATATTTTAGCCTATTATTCTCTTACCACATGGTATTGTTTTTTTCAGATTTCTAAAATTGTAGCACTTGCTAACACAGCCTGAAGCCTCAAATATAATAAATGAATGCTACTTAAAATATTTTTAAAATCCCTAAACAACAGCCCCACATGTACAACAAGAAACATCTTATACATAACAACAAGGAATAAAAATAGCTTCTCTGGCCAGTCTCATATAGAGAAATTGGTTTTTGTATTTGTTGCTAAAGTTTAGAGAGGTGGTAAATTTAATCCACTGTGGCTGTGGAAATACAGAGACAAGAAATAGTCCTTCTGCAAAGCACTGTGCTGGCTTTGCCATCAAGAGGTGATCTTATAGTGCTGACTCAAATGTTGTGACAATGAAAAATATATAAATAAAGTGTAGCTCTACCTTCTGAGAATTTATAATGTGCTTGTATAGATCAGATGCTATTCACATAATGCAAGCCTAAAATGCTTCCCAATGAGACTTTATACACTCTCCTCCCTCTTAGCACTTTTTCATCTATTATAGAGGTTAAAAACTCTTCATGGAAGAGTGGTGATAATTAAATAATACATAGCATGCAGTCAGCTCTCCATAGTCATAGGTTCCTTACCCATGGGTTCCACATCACTGGTTTTAAACAACTTCAGATGGCAAAGGCATTTTAAAAAATGTGCAGCCATGCTGAACTCATCCAGACTTTTTCCTCTTGTCATTCTTCAAACAATACAGTATAACTATTTATATCATATTTTTGTTGTATTGGGTATTATAAATAATCTAGAGATAATTTAAACTATATGGAAGGATGTGTGGAGGTTTTGTGTAAATTATTTCATATGCTTCTGAGTATATGTAAATACTTAAAAATGTCTCTTTTATATGAGAGACTTGAGCATCTTCAAATTACATTATCTGTAGGGGGTTCTGGATCCAACATCAGGGGAATACCAAGGGAGGAATGTATTATAGAGTATATAAAAGACAGAATGAACACCGCTTGAGGTTGGGACTTCATTCTTAGCTCTTCTTGCCACTCAATAACACCACATCCCTTCCCCAGGTCTTAGCTTCTTCATTAGTAAAACAAGATGGGACTGCAAAAAATGGTTCTCACACTTTAGCATGCATCAAAATCACCTGGAAATTTAATTAAAACATTTATGAGCTCTATTCCTAGAGTTTCTGATACAGCAACTTGAGAATTTGCATTTCTAACAAGTTTTAACAAACTTTGGTGTTCTGAGAACCACTGGACTAAAAATTGTGTTGCCAACTTTTTCAAGAAGAGATTTCTTTCATGCATTAATCATCCATCATTATCATCATTATCATCATCATCATCATCATAATATACTTTTATTATTTTATTGTTTGGTCAAGTGAACCTATAATTTAAAAAAAAAAACTATAATTAAATCTATGGTAAACCTATGATCAAAAATTAAATTATTTCAATTTTTTATTAATTTTAACACAATCTACATGATGTGAAAGAGTTGCTATGTCTTTGCATTTGTAATAGCCTCTTGCTGATTATTGCATCTTTTAAATGTCAAACAATACAGTGGAGGTTCATTAACAATTAATTGCAAAACAAAATTGCAAGTCTGGCAGAAGAGGCAGTATTGGATGAAGGCTGTTAGAGTAAAGCTAGAATGGTCTGCAAAATCACTGACAGATGAGGCTCTGTCAGAGTGAGGCCAGTCTTTTCAGGAACATTGAATGACCAGGTGCAATGATACAATACAGACTTCAAAAAATGATGATTTGAATACTGAAAGTGAAATGTGGCCTTGGATTAATCGACCAGGTTCACTAATATTGATGCAAAAATTTTTTAATGCAGAGTAATACTCCATTGTGTATAACCATAGTATTGCAAATATGAAGTACAGGTGGTATTTTCATGCTATCTTATTTTTTTCCAGAAAAAATAACATCTTCATTTCCAACCTTTGATTAATTTCTTGGTTATTCTAAACATTAAATTCATAGCTACATTGACCTAAATCTTGTTAAATACATAAAATAGTAATTTTCAAGATAAAAATCACAGTTAAATGTATTTTCATTTATCCATTACTCTGAAACTTTAATCCTCATTTTAAGTGCAGCCACATTAACTATCCTTTTTTCTAATATTAAATCTTGTCCAAGGCAAAGATTGTCAATGCATGATTAATAAATCCTCAAACAATTTAGAGGAATGAGGAAAGAATCTGCTATTAAGCTAGGTAGTTGAGGGGGAAAAAATTATCAGTAGAATGTCCACTGGGCCTTGAAGGATAAAATTCAAGAGAAGGAATAAGGCATGTGGTGGGTGCTTCATTAAGAGTGGTGACTTGGGAGGTGTCCTGTGACTAGAATTGAATATCCTCCTAACATCACTGGCTCTAGTGGGGATGTTTTCATATAAAACAGTGTGAACTGCAAGTTTACTGACAGATATCCAAAGACCGGTCGAACTGACTAAATTTGCCCAGTTTACTTAGACAGCAGGTGATTCACACCAGCTCATTATTTGTATTGAAATATCACACTTTATTCCATAAATACTTAAAATTATGGCAATTAAATAAAAAGTGTTAAGAGTATATTAGAGTTGTTATGTCTACGGTTTGATCAAAACCAAATGCCTGAACTTTATTTTCTGATGGTTAGAACGTCAAGGAAGAGACCTCTGGAGATATTTTTCAGAAATGCCTCTGGTAACATTTCCTATAAACTTGTTTACAACAGATCTGTCACTGACTTCCTTGGTAACAAAGTGGCTCCTTTTTCGTAGGAGACCTCTGAAAGACAGACCGTATGTTATTCCTTCTACCATGTGGGCAGAGCCAGTAGTATCTTCTCTGATTGTGTTAGTGCTTTCTCTGGATTAGAAATGAGACCAATAAAACATGTTAATACTAATTAAAGAGACTAGGTAAAAGTCATGAAGAAGCTTTAATCAGAATGTAATGCATAGTGCAGGAAATGTGAGTCCCGTGGGTATGTTGTTATTCCAGATGTTGTATCTGGTGTATGTTAAATACACCAAATACATATAATAACATTTTGTGAACACATAAGCTGTGCTAGAAGAGGGGATGTTTAGCTTGGTACAGCTACTTACAAATATGTCCAGGTTAATGAACTCCATGAGTCCACGGAGGTAACCTAGGCTTATTAGGTCCCACCCACAGACCTGATGGGGACTGAAGTGCTAGAATATCCTAGAGTGTCCAGGACCTTCCACACTGAGCAGCCACTCTAGAACTTGCAGTTTATTATATGTGATTATTAATTCAGGGCACCGGATCTTCCAGTTTGTCAGGGGTGTGAGTGTACATGCCATTCATACTAAAAAATATTCATTAAAACATTTGGGTAATAATAAAAATAGAAAAAAAACAGAAGAGTGTCGGTCATACAAATTATTGTTTTTATTGACAATAATCCTGAGACAAGGTGGGGAGGAGGGACTTATCCAGGATGATTGAGTCAACTAAAGTTGGCATATCCCAAATTATTATAATGTGAAGTTCTAGAGTTTACTGTTATCTGCCTGGAGAGCAAAAGTCTGTGTTCCATTCTTTCCACTTCCCTATCAGTAAGGGTGAAGTATCTAGGTTCCAAAAGGGACATTTAGAAAAACATCTGCAGAAGTTGTAGCAAGTAGTTGTAGCAAGCTGGTATTATAGTCACACAACTTTAAGCCTAAGAAATAGTTGACAAAGCCTTCTTAAAAGCCTCTCTCAAGAAAGGGCTCCACTGCCAGTGCATAAATTTTCAAGACACAGAATGTTCTAGAAGTTTGCTTGTTAAAGTGAAGATGCTTATTGTCTGAATTGTCAGCACAAGGAGGTTTGGAAAAAAATGCTTGGTATGTCTCCATCCTCCTGTTCATGACAGTTATCTTCTGAGGCACTGGTTGAGATCTGCTGTGCATTTCACTGGGAGAAACCAGCACTAAGAAAGAAACACTTATATCCTTGAGCATCCTGAGGCCCAGGCACTGATAGAAGTGACTCTGCTCATGCTGCAGCTAGGTGTTGATACCAGATGAGAGATCTTGGAGGTTTGGTCTGAACCTGCTAGGCAGGGCCAACACCAGGGAAAACTGCTACGTATTCTTTCTTCGGCCCAACTACCACTGCTGAACTAACAGCTCAAAAGTTTCTTATTGTCTAGTGGTGGAAAAATAACTGAGGAAAGCAAAATTAGAAAATACAGATTTGGAGACCGAAGCTCCAGGAGAAGAAATCCTGATTCCAGTCTTCCATCTGTAACTGCCAGGGCATGTGACTGGGGACATATCACAACTTCTCTCCAGGTCTCAATTGCTTCATTGAAATAAAAAAGATTGGAATAGGGCATTCAAAGTTCTTTCTAACTCAAAGAAAATAATGTTTCTCTACCAATATGAACATGGAATGCCTAATGCGTATTGCCAGGTTATTATAAGAAGATGACTGCCTGAAACGAAGAACCAGGGGGATTTGGGGCATCAGTAGAGGTAATGGTCTTAGACAGAGAAGACCTTTCCCCCAAAGCTTCCCTTGCCTTTGAAATTCACTGATTGTTCTCCTTCACATCACTGGCCCTAACACACAGATCATTAATTCTTTGAGATCCATTTCAGCTGTTGTCATTGGGGGGGGGGAGGGTGCTGAATATCTTTCCTGTCACAACTCTGCCAAGTGTATGTGAGTGGAACCTACAGGACCTTTAGAAAATAAACCATTTTCGTTGCTCCAACTTGAAGAAGGCAAGAGAGATGTGGATTTCCATTTCACAAGCCTGTTGACCAAACTCCCATGTACTATGGGATCGAATGCCAAGGGAATTCAGAATAAACACCAGTTCTCAAACTTTAATAATGAACCCCAAACTTTTACTTTTATGAAACACATTTGTAGGAGATTTTTCTTCATTTAAGCAGCAAAATAAGGTGTTGTAATGCTTTTCTTTGAATGGACAGAGCTATTTTTTCCTAGAGGCATATGTTACTACCATTATAATTATTATAGCTGCTACAGTGATCTTTATATTTATTGGCGACATCTGGAGTGTTTTTCTTTTGCCATGGGCAGTGCTAAGTCATGTAATTACATTATCTTGCTTTTGCTTTATCTGATGTAAGCCATATAGTCAGAGACTGTCTATATTGTTGCCACCATATGCAGAGACCCTGGAAGAGAGTTATTCCCATTCACTATTCAATGAATGAGACCCCATCAGAGTCCTTATGCATTTTGTTCTCTGACACTCTTCATGCCATTTTGCTACTCTTATTTATTTTAAATATCTAAGCCTACATGTCACTTCTTTTGAAAGCTACTCCCTGATTTCTCATTCCAATACAAGTTCTCCCATTATAATCTCTGGGCTTTCTCTTATAGTCCTTATTATAAGTAGTCATATAAAGCCTTGGCTAATGTTTCTTTTTCCTTAGGCACTATTAAGCAAAGAGCTGTCCTATTATGATTTTTCTTTTTTTCTTTTTTTTTCCCTCATAACTAACTCAGTCTCTGGAACAGAGAAGGAGGTTAGTAAATATTTGCTGAATAAATCCATGGGGTAGATCATAGTAGCCCCAATTTTATTAATAATGAATCAAAGACTCAACTAAATGACTGGGGAACATGTAAGAACTAGAGTTTAAAAACTCAGGGTACTAACCCAGTTAGAACCTTATATTGATTGCTAATTATGGCTAGATGTTGACATATTTCATTTCTTAGCCTTGCCACAACACTCCCAAGTAGATTTTTATTATTCCCATTTGAGTAAAGAATTTGAGATATTTTGGGGCCCATTGACCATCATAGGCTCATGAGAGTGGGGAGTGATAGAACCTGGAAAACATTTGAGCCCTCAGCCCATGTTATCTCTAGTGTGACATGATGCCTATCACACTGTGCATATTTGTGCACACATGTGAAGTACACACCTATGTGCACATGTATACATTTAAGTTTGAGTCTGGAAGCTTGCCAGAACTCAGCTCAGCACATCTTCTCTCTCCACACACCTGATCAGGGCAGTAGATTAACACAGGAGAGTAATTCTGCCATATGTTTCAGTCCCAATTGCTTTTTCTAGACCATATGGCTATTTAAAGAGTCACTTGAAAATATTACAGGAGACTTGAGAACAATAATTAAAACTCATAGATCACAGGTTAATTAATCCCTAGCTTCACTTCACCTGGCCACGGAAGCTTTCAACTCCCATGAATGACCTGCAAATCACAGGCCAAGTAAACAGATGCTAGACAGGCTTGCCCAGCTGAGTAGTAATCCTGCTAACCTGCACTATATGCAGAACAGTTTAGGTGATGGAAGGCACTTTGATATCCATAATCAAAAAAAAAAAAAATTGAACAGCTACATAGGGTTGGCCAAGTAGGTATTAATATCTTCTGTTTATTTGATTTAATTTGGTGACATTTAATGACATTTTAATAAATGCCAGTGTTTTTTTGCTAAGAATTTTATTTTTTCCTATATTATTTGGTCCTCATATCTCTGAAAACTCTGTTCTTATTTAATAGATGAAAAATTGAGCTTAGGAGATGTCCACACCTTGCAGAGTCATCTGGCTGAGAATGTCCAGAGCTAGAACCATTGCCACAGCACCCTCATGATATATTTTTCTTTTATTGACAAGTGCTGTCTAATAGCACAGAGCCCCATGAACACTTGCACAAATTGCTTTAATTCATTTAGTTCTCCCTAATTGGAATAAGATCTATTCCATGCTTGTACAGTTATACCAAAACAAATTCTGCTGTCATGTAATAACTGAAAAGAACTGATAAAATTTTAAAATATATAAATATGAGTAAAAGAAGATTAGAGTATTACTATGGAATACTCAAACCTCCAAAAGTATATTTCATATTTTCAAATCCATAAATACATGTTAAAGAAGAAAACAAATTTAAAAAATAATAAGAACCCTATGAAATATGTACTGTCCCCTCTTCGTGGATGAAAAAATTATGGCTCAGAGAAGTCAGGTAACTAGTCCAAGTTTGTTTTAGTCAGTATTTTTTTTGTCAGTGTGATCAAAGGACCTGACAAAATAGTTAAAGGGTGAGAAGTTTATTTTGTGTTGTCTTTTTTTTTTTTTTTTTTTGGTACTAGAGATGGAACCCAGGAGCACTTAATCACCAAACCACATCCCAAGCTCTTTTTTGATTTTATTAGAAACAGGTTTTCACTGAGTTGCTTAGGGCCTCACTAAGTTGCTGAGGCTGGGTTTGAACTCAGGATCCTCCTGCCTCAGCCTCCTGACTTGCTGGGATTACAGGCATGCGCCACTGTGTCCAGCGAAAATTTATTTTGGAGCTCACAGTTTGTCTCAGTCCATAGATGGCCACTTCCATGGTTTGGGGCTCAAGTGAAACAAAACATCATGGTGGAGAATGTGGCAGAGAAAAACAACTCAGGCTATGACAATCAGTAAGCAGTGAACTCTGCTTACCAGGGATGAAATATAAACCCCAAAGGCACACCCCCAGTGGTCTACCTCCTCCAGCCATCTCGTATCTGCTACACTTACCATGAGGTTCATCCATATCAGTGAATCAATAGACTAATTATGTTAAAACTCTCATAACACAATCATTTCTTTTTTTATTTTATTATCTTTTAACTACATGACAGCAATGGAATGCCTTACAATCCTTATTACACATATAGAGCACAATTTTTCATATCTCTGTATATAAAAATGTTCACATCAATGTACGCCATTATACAGGTACCTTTTTTGCATTACAATTCTTAATACACATAGATACCACAATTTTTCATATCTCTGTATATAAGGTATGTTGACACCCAAATCAAGTCTTCATACATGTACTTTGTATAATGATGACCATCACATTCCACCACCCTTGCTAATCCCCTTCCCCCTTCCTTTCCCTCCCACCCCTCTTCCCTATCTAGAATTCATCTAATCCGCCCATGCTCTTCCTCCCTACCCCACTATGAGTCACCCCCCTTATATCAGAGAAAACATTCAGCATTTGTTTTTTTTGGGGGGGGAATGGCTGACCTCACTTAGCATTCTCTTCTCCAACACCATCCATTTACCTGCAAATGCCATGATTTTGTTGTTTTTAGTGCTGAGTAATATTCCATGGTGTATAAATGCCACATTTTTTTTTATGTATTCATCCAATGACGGGCATCTAGGTTGACTCCACAGTTTAGCTATTGTGAATTGTGCTGCTATAAACATTGATGTGGCTGTGTCCCTGTAGTATGCTGTTTTTAAGACCTTTGGGTATAGTCCAAGAAGAGGAATAACTGGTCAAATGGTGGTTCCATTCCTAGATTTCCAAGGACTCTCCATACTGCTTTCCATATTGGCTGCACCAATTTGTAGTCCCACCAGCAGTGTATGAGTGTACCTTTTTCCCACATTCTCACCAACACTTGTTGTTGTTTGTCTTCATAATAACTGACATTCTGACTAGAGTGAGATGGTATCTTAGAGTAGTTTTGATTTGCATTTCTCTGATTGCTAGAGATGATGAGCATTTTTTCATATATTTGTTGATTGAGTTTATATCCTATTCTAAGAAGTATCTGTTCAGGTCCTTTGCCCATTTATTGATTGGGTTATCTGTTTTTTTTTTTTTTTTTTTTTGGTGCTTAGCTTCTTGAGTTCTTTATATACCCTAGAGATTAGTACTGTCTCTGATATGTGAGGGGTAAAAATTTGCTCCCAGGATGTAGGCTTTCTGTTCACCTCACAGATTGTTTCTTTTGCTGAGGAAAAAAAAAAAAAACTTTTTAGTTTGAATCCATCCCATTTAGCTAAAGCAATTCTAAGCAGGAAGAGCAAAGCAGGTGGTATCGCTATACCAGACCTTAAACTGTACTACAAAGCAATAGTAACAAAAACAGCATGGTATTGACACCTTTTACAGTCTGGTAGACCAATGGTACAGAATAGAGAACACAGAGACTAACCCCCAAAATTACAGTTATATTAGACAAAGGTGCCAAAAACATGCACCGGAGAAAAGTTAGCATCTTCAACAAATCATGCTGGGAAAACTGGAAATCCATATACAACAAAATGAAATTGAAACTCTGTCTCTTACCATGCACAAAACTTAACTCAAAGTGGATCAAGGACCTAGGAATTAAACCAGAGACCCTGCACCTAATAGAAGAAAAAGTAGGCCCTAATCTTTATCATGTGGGATTAGGCCCCAACTTCCTTAATAAGACTCCTATAGCACAAGAATTAAAAACACAATCATTTCACTTCTGAAAATCCTTTCACTAATGAACAGATGAGCTTTTAGAACACCTCATAGCTAAACCCTAACAACAGAGTTCATACAGCTAATGAGTGGCAGACATAGGACTTGAACTTGAATATCACAGTCCTCAAAGCCTAGACTCTTAACTACCTTATCCATTGTATCCATAGGCTAATTCTGACCCTTGATTTGCTGTTTGTGGTGATTTATCATCATTCTGTCTGTAGTATAGGCATAATTTAAAATACTTTCCCTTGATAAAGTTACTAATATGAATGAAGAAGCACTGACTCCTGAGTGGTAGGAGTTTTCCCTTTCCATGCAGTGGACTGGGTAAGAGATGGACATTTAAGAAGTTTCTAGGGGCATGATCTTCCATCTAACCAAAGGATTTCCAGTGACTGCTGGGCGGGAATGATCATCAGAACACACGGTGGACCTTCTCATCTGTTTTTGCAGGACTGACCATAATTTGAGGTGAGTGAAAGTGGTGGTCAAACAGAAGTAGTGTCCTATGGTGGATAGCAAGGACAAAATGTCAGTAATTGAAGACCAGCATCTGATGGCAAATAAGGAAGGCATCCTTCCTATTTTAAGATTTGGTATGAGCTGGCAGAGAGCATATCAGATTTCAGTATTCCCACAGCATGTTGATAAAAAAGAACATGATGATAGGGGTTGTGAGAAACCTGGTTCTAGACTTAGTTTACACTTTACCCTTTAGCTCTTTAATTTCCTTACCTGTAAGTACGGAAGAGACCTTAATAATTTTATGTGGGAAAAATTATTTCTGATAATAATTCTTATGCAACCAGGGTTGAGTAAGAACCAATCTCATGCCTTGAGCCACATGTCCAGTTCTGGAGATAGACCATGGTGGAAATCTAAAGACTTGTGTGCACTAAGTATGCTTTCCACTAGAGTTCACCCCAAAAGAACTTGAGTATTCCAACAGTGGAATCTACTTGAGTGCTTTGAAATCTTAAAGTGGAGTCTGGGAAACTTTTTCTGTAAAAGGCCAGATAGTCTATATTTTAGGTATTGTTGGCTAGTGGTCTCCTCCTCACCCATTTACCTTTGCTGTTTTAGTTCAAAAGCAGTCACATCGTATGTAAATGAGCAAAATGTCTTTAAATTCTTATGAGCCCTTATCTAAAGTACTGTATGAAGATATGATGCCAGTGTTTTATTTTATCATCTTTATGCAAGGATCTTAGTTTAGATGCTTCTTTACTTGGAATATTCTGTCCCTCTTAGCCCTCTCTGGCTATGACTTTCCTGAACACTTCCACCTTCCTGTCCCATGAAACTGGGAGCCTGGTTTTCATATTCGTAGCATTGATTGAGCTGACTTGATTTGGAAGATTCCACTTTCAGATATTTGCATGGCAGGCTCTTCAGACCTCAGCTCATATAACACCTTATCCAAATAGTCCATCGCATCGTAAACACTGCATCTCTTTTAATTTATTTACAAATCTTATTGATTGGAAAATATTGATCTCACCTGATTACTCGCTTCATTGTGGTACCTGGCACATAGCAATGGTCCAGCTGATGTCAGGGTTTATCTTCTTTCTATTAAAATGAAAGGAGTAGCTGGCTCTGTGGGCTCCAGCATTGAACAGTTTGTATAATAAATATCTGCTAAGACAATGGATGCATTGAGTGAATGGGCTGTACAAGCCATGTGTCAATATATATATATATATATATATATATATATATATATATATATATATATATATATATATTTATATATATAATATATATATATATAATATATATATATATATATATATTTTTTTTTTCTCTTATTACATCCTTATAATACCTCTCTGAGGTGGATCCCACTATAAACATATGGGGAAACTGAGGCTCTGGTAGGGAAATACACAGTTACAGCAACAGGGCCAAGATTCAGACTTTGACCTCTCTGGATCTAAAGCCTAGATTTCTCAACCTTTTGTTGTCTTGCCACAGAGGTATATGGTCTTTCTTGGTCAGAATCACCCAATTTCTTATTTCTTTCTGGACACATTTTGTTTGCCCTATTGGGGGATGTGATTCCTGAAGGTGGAGGCCATGTGTCATTTCTTTTTATGACTCACAGTCTGCCTGGCATTATGCTTAGCACTGAGTAGAAGATTAATATCGTTATTTTGTGCATTGCTGACTGGCACAAAGAAGTTATTTCCTGTGTGTGTTGGTGCCACACAGAGTTTATATCTTTCTCTGAATGGAGATGCCTATATTACCTATAGTTCTATTATAATACAATTTCCTCATCCTTAGGGACTTAATGCATTTTGAGTGCAATGGATGCATTGAGTGAATGGTCTAATGTACCTAAAATACAAGGAATTGACATCTCTGAATAGAGGAGCTATGGGTGATACCTAAAAAATTTGAAGGGAATAAGGCCTCAGATTTAATTTACCTGATTGCTATAAGTATCTTGGGACAGGCTGCTGAAAAGAGGAGAAGCAGCTTACACTGTGCAATAGTGGGTAAAGGAAGCTGTATTTTTATGTGCCATGGTGCTTCTGACCAAGAAAGAAAATGGACATCTGGTGCTTCTCCCTGAAGGTCCCTGGATAGGTTCCCACTGTCCAAGGAGCTGGCAGAATAAGGGTTCTCAGGCAGCAGGGGGGCCTCTTTGCACAGGTTCTTAAAATGCTCTGTGGAATTTATGATGAGGGGAAAGAACAGGATGGTGCAGGTGCAAGGAGATGAAGCCCTGCCACCCAGTTGTCATTAAACGTCCATCCCGATGTGCTGATGACAGTTCACCCTTTTAGTTTTACGCTTTCTTACCTTTCAGATGTGAACTTGTGCCTCCAAAAAAACCTCTCAAAGTGCTGCTCCATCTTTTTGCCAAGGCTCCATTAAACAGAGCATTTGCTCATGGATTTTTAGTATATTCCTACAAACAACAAGTGCTCCTATAACACAGCCACTTGCTCACTGGGTTCAGTCTCAGGAAGAGCTTTTATCTGCTTTTGTTCAGTAGCTGTTCTACTTCTGTACTGTAGGTGAGGCTTTGTATTTATTGCTAAGAGTTAATATATATTACATATAACTTTTATATATAATTATTGTTGCAATAGTAACAAAAGCAAGTAACATATTTGAGCACATTTTGTGGACTAGGAGGCTGTTTTGGGTGATTAGAATGCATTGTCTCCTGTAATTCTCATATGAAGTATGAAGTAGGTAATTATCAAGTTTCACAGATGGAGAAAGTGAGGCACAGATACATGATTCATGATCTGGAAAAGTTGCCTATCAAATGGGTAGATAGTGCAAGGGCATCCATCTTCATATACAAACCTGAGGTAACAGAGGTCATTTCCAAGCCTTTGCAGAGTTGCAACACACACAGCAGGTGTGTCCCCCTTGTCCCCTCCCAAATACTGTTTAAGAAACTTTCTATAAAACTTTTCTTATAACCACAATAACTGATCTGTTTCCATGAGATGTAGCTTACTGTTTGTTACCAAAAAACATGAGATGTAGAAAAAAGCCTTTCTAAAGGGCACATAAAAACAACTCAGCATTTGACATTCCAGCAAAAAATATCAATTCAGAAAATATGCTACATCAGGATTGTAGCAATGCCTAAAACAAGAGCCTGCTCTTAAAAGGGGGGAATAGATAATATTTAAAAGAAAAAAGAAACACTTGAATATACCCTATCATCAGAGAAGATGTGCTGCATAAATAATTTAGTACAGGGACAGAAGAGTGGGAAAAGAAGTTTCCATTTTAAACAGAGTGGCCAGGGAGATGTATTTGATAAGATTTGGATAAATCCCTGGTTGAAGTGAGAAGGAAGATGTGAATTCCTGAGATAGCATCTCAGACCAAGCAACAGACAGAGTAATCCTTTTAAAGAATGTTAGATTATGTTTTCCCTATGCTTCAAATGCTCTCCTGTCTTCCATTGTAGTAGAAAACACCCAAAGTCCTAATCTCTATTAAAGGACCTGGAAATTTGGTCTCTGGTATTTCTGTGTTCCTCCCTTCTCTTCATTTCTAGGACTCAATGCTCCTGTTTACAAACACCCCTGCCCCAAGAGCTTTGTCCTTTTTGGTGTTGTTAGATATGTTTTAGTTATTTAGGTAGAGATCATAATTCATCTTCTGACTCTAAGCCTTCTGTAAATCTTTGAAAACAGATAGATGGACAAATTTGCCACAATGTGTTCCAAGCTAAGCAGCAACAGTCCCAAATCTTGATAAGTGGCACTCTTCCTCCTTGGCCATGTTTGTTGTACACCTGCTAGCCAGTGAACATGGGAAGAACGAATGAGTGGATTGGCATTATATAGTTACCTAGTGCCATAAATGGAAGTCTGGTAATTTGGAAGCAGTATTTATTTAAAAACATAACTTCAGTATCACAATACCTTCTAGTACCTGTGAAAACAGAATCAATAGATGATATTTTATGAATGTGCCTTCTGATATTGTTGTTGTTAGTAGAAATTAACTTCAAATAGCACAGTGAATCACGTGTTTACATTTCTGATCAAGAACATTGTTTAACGAATTAGTAAACCCTTCCAAGATGGCACCCACTGATCCCCATTTACTGGTCTCTCTTCCCTTGTACAGTTCTATCACACAGTAAATCAAAGCTGTGACCAAAGGAATATTATTGTCTAACCCATGGTTAGTGTAGGATGGTATATTATTTCTGAGCTTAGCAATAGAAGGCATTGAGCTTGTACCTCTTGGGCATCTTATATCACTTGGACATTTGGGTAGCCATGCCCACATGGAAAAGAACTGAGGTTTTCCAACAGCCAGCACCAATCTGAAGCCAGGTGAATGAGCCACTTTGGAAGATAATTCTGTCCACTGAAGCCTGCAAAACTTGGCTGACATCTGACTGTAGCCCTGTGAGAGAGACTCAAGCCTGAATTGTTCAACCAAATCACACCTGAATTTATGACCCACAGAACCTCTAAGAGAAAGTAAGTGTTTGAAGCACTAAGTTTTGGAGGAATTTGCCATGTAATGGTAGATAATTCAGCATCACTAATGCCTTACAGTCAAACCCCTCTTTTTTTTAATAAAATCCAAACTCTTTGCAATGATCACAAGACCCTCATCATCTGTATTCTGCCAACCTCTCAAACCCATGTCTTGATACAATTGATGGAGGAAATAGGGTTCAGTGTCTATGGTATCTTAGATCTGGATTGATAAGGGTAGGATTCTTCCCCAGGGTAACCAACTGTTCTTGTTAGTCTAGGTTGGGGAAGGTTTCTGAGATGTGGGGGTTTTCCTGTTAAAACCGGAAATGCTCTAGGAAAATGAGGATGAGTTGTTCACCCTATTCCTAAAGAAAATCGGGAAGAACCTGGGTGCTAAGGATGAATAAAGAAATAAGGGGAGTCTTCGTATTAGGAAAAGTCAGAGCAAAGGGGCAGAGTAGGAGTATGGGAAGTAAAAAGCTTCCCTTGAGTTAAATGCTATTTCTGCAGCACTAACAGGAAGTAAGTGTGCCATGTGACTTTTCCCATACAACCTCTTGCTATAACCCTTGCTGGGGGCACTGATGAAGCTGCACCAATATTGTGTCTTTTTCTTAACATGCCAGGTTCTCTTTTAACTCAGGAAGGACGTTTGCCCTTGCTGTCCCCTTTGCCAAGAACACCCTTGACCCAAATACTTAAATGTGTCTCTTTTCTTAAGTATCTCTGCCCAAGACAGGGTCTTTCTGATCCTGTCAAAAAGAGCCTCACGTGTTCTGCCTCTGTCACTTTTTTGTCCTTACAATATACCCGTCAGCAAGCCTCATGTGTGTTTGTGTGTGTCTGTGTGTGTGCCCTGCTTCATGGGACACATTCCTGTTGGTTCATCACTGTAACTCTCTTCCGAAAGCAGTGCTGTGAAATACGAAATGTGTTGCTAATGTGAGTGAATAATGAACAGATGTACTTAGGGTCTAATGGGTGATAGACTTGATGTCGGGTCTCATTATTCCCAGATGAAATGCCAGATCCTCAGCCTAGTGAGAGTAGCCCTTCCTAGGTACCTGCAGGGCACCTGATAGGTCTTTATAATGCCTAGAATGTTACCAATAACCTGATTCGATCATTTTTCTTGCTACCTGCAAGCTTCACAAGAATAGAGAAACTTGGGTCTCAGATGTGATTGCAGAGGACTCAACAGAAAGTAATCTCTCAGTTCATCTTCAGCATAAAGCATATCCAAAAGTTTGGCAGTGGGGGGATTGAAAAGGCTGAAAAGAAGAAAAGACATAAGGAAGATTTCTGAATTTTCACCATCATAGAATTGCATTGGTATGGTTCCTAACAATCGGGTCCAACACCCCAGTTAGTTTACCAAACCCCACTTGCTGTAGGCATCCTTTATCAGTGTAATCCCACAGCCACAACATTGGAGCCCCACCCTCAGTTCTGCTGTGATAGTTACCTCTTTCTTCTCTCTGCCTTGGGGAAATAGGCTGTGTTTACCTATTGCCAATGCAAAGCTGAGCAGATGGTAAATGTCCTGTGTTCTGCCAACAAGAGTTAGGAGGAATAACTAGAATTCATTTGCTTGAGACAAACTCTAGCCAGGGATTTAACTAAGAGTTGGCAAAGGTAAGCTGTTAGCTTATGATTGATTTCTCAGTTCCAAGGAAAGGATGAAATCTGTCTAGTGGTCCTTGCTATTATCCCAAATCATGGAGAAGATTCTCAATTAGAATTCTCATCACGTTTCCCCATTAATCAATAACCACCTTTTCTCTCGATGACCTATCTTTTGATGTTCTTTCCTATCTGAACCTGTACTTTTCTGCTATAGTTATTTCAAGTGATCTTTCAGGGGCCTTTTTTTTTTTTTTTAAATCAGGAGTCATAGACAGAATCACATAAGAAACCTTATGGGCCATCACGCTCTGTGATTCCCAAAGGCCAGCTGGCTCATGATTTAGTGTCTGTCTGGCTTTTTGAGAAAAACAGATACTAAGGTCTGCTCCTTGGAGATTCTGATTTAGGAATTAGGGGGCTCACTGTCATCTGTTATTAAAACCTCTTCAGGTCATTAATTCCAGCCCAGGTAGACTCAGGAACCATTGGATTTGCATCTGTTCCCTAATTCATTCTTGAGTCTAGCCCCAAAGCATCCTGACAGTACACAATCAGCCTCTGTTTGAACACCAAACCATTTTAAATAGTGCTCTTGCAAACTTGCCCCAGCTAATTTAGTCACTCCTGATTATGGTTCGCTTTTTGTTAATATCCATAATATCCACTGGCTTTATGATTTAGACGTAAGTGAGGGTTTGCACATTTCTTCCTCCATGATATTACAACCATATTTTTAGACAATCAGTAAACAATTCACACATATCACAAATACAAGCAAGTGGACATACAAATAATCATGAAGTTTTTTTTTTTTTTAATGATTTTTCAGACACCCAAAATGTCCCCTAGAGAAAGACAAGACTGAGTCATGGGAATCTCTGAACTGGTTGGAGTCAAGTGAAGCAGATCCTCTGCATTGGTATCTTAAGTGAGACACTGATCGTAGCCCTCGGCAGCATGCTGAAGGGCATCTATTTCCAGGCTGGCTGTATTACCATCTCTCTTCATACAGGGTATTTCTGGTCTCTCTTATGGTAATTAAACATCTCACTTTGATTAAAGATGCAGGTCACCAAACCCTGTGTGAACTTTTGATTAGTCTTTCAAGCATGTATCCTTAAGCATGCATTCTCAATTAAAATACTGAAAATGTTAACGAGCTGTTCTCAGGTTATAAATGAAAACTAACTGACACTGGCATGTATAAATCAGACTACCCTGAAGTATTTTAAGGTGAATTATAGACACTGAAACCAATGGAGACTTGGGGAGATAATACATTAGGTCTTTGTTGACAAAAAATGTTGGAGAACATTTAATAAGAGCATGCCAAACATTTGTACTTAAAAATACCAAAAGTGGTAAAAACCAGAGCAATTACTTCTGCATAATATTGCCAAAACTTGCTGTTCTTCTAAAGTTCGATAAATCTAAGGTTTTCTTTTCCTACATCTTTTTTTTTAAGTAGTAGTTTCAAGAAGATCTTTGTCTCTCTGACCCTAATTTTATTCACCCAGGAAATAAAAGAGATTACACTAGATCATTTATGTTTCCTCATTTAAGAGGTGAGGGGCAGTTACCCATTTTTTATAAACTCAAATGCACACACAGACACACAAATCAATTAATTATCATGAAGGTCCAAATCAATTGAATGAATGGGCCTAAAATTAGAGAGTAACTGAATTGGATATATAAAACATAATCTGTTGAATAAAACAATTTGATTAAATTCAAAACAATTATAAATTTATGTTCATTTGGTTAAGGTAATAAATTAAAAAATCAAATTATATAAAATTCTTACACATACACATAATCCAATCTATTGAGTTAAGAAACAGAATGCATACATATGAAAACAGGATATATATATACACACATACATGTGTACACACATATGTTTCTATGTTTGATATCTTCCCAACAGAAGAAACCAGTGTATTTTCTAGTTCCAACTCAAGCTGTTGTCGTCCTGAGATTCTGACTGACACCAATTATAGTTTTCCTCATACATATGAACTAGACAAAGGTGTGAACTTCATATATGGGAATATTATTTAGTGGTAAAGAAAACATGTCTAAATGTCAAATTAACTATTGATTTGAGTCCCAGATCTGTGGTTCACTCCCTGTGATATTGGACAAGCCACTTAACTACTCTGAGTTTTGGTTTCTCTTTCTAACGATTGGGAATGAAAATAATGCCTACTAACTTGTTGTGATAATGAAATAAGTTGCTAAAATGTTTATTACAGTGCTTAACACACAGTAAATAATCAGTTCATGTTGGTGTTGTTTCTTTGTTTTCCTGCCCCCTCCAAGACAGTGTAATACTATATAGATGTGTGCGTATATATATATATATATATATATATATATACTATATTTATACATACATATATATTTAATATATATATATGTTATATATAATAATACTATATATTATTTTAGCAGCTTTATTAAGATAATTCCTATACCATAAAATTCACCTATTTAATGTATAAAACCCACTGGTGCTTAATATCTCAACAGATATGTACAACTATTGCTAGAGTCAGTTTTAGAATATTTTTATTACCCAATAAAGAAACCACACACTGCAAACCTATTTCTTTTTGGTGATGAATATGAAACTGAGATTTATGGTATATCATTGATTAGTTACATCAGGATCTGTTCAATGAGTAGATTCCCAATGAAAGGCCATTTTTTCAGTAGCTGTGGTTGATGGATCACTTATGGATTGATTCTCAGATATCCACAAACAAGTGAATATAGACATGGCCCTTAGCTTTTAACTGTATTTTTTTTTAATACCTGTAATACGTGGTCACCTGTCTGTTGGTTTAAGAGGTCTTAGGATAAAAACTCCACAGAAATGGCTCTTTAGCACCTGGTTGCATAGGCCAAAAAATCTTCATGTGAAAGATTTTTCCCTCTCCTACCAGAGCATGGAATGTTCTATTCTTTTGAAGAGTTTCTCAACATGGCAAAGGTTTCAGGCCAAACCCCTGTAACTACCAACTCAAACCACAAAAGCAGACTGGGCAGATCCTGTTTAAGCTATGTAGTGAAAACAAACAAAATTTAAGATACAAGGAGAAAAAATTTGCATCAATTAAATTCAGCAGTTTTTTTTTTTTTTTTGTTTTGTTTTGTTTTTTGTTTTTGTTTTTGGAGAAACATATTTGGATTTAAACCTTGTTTATTGATATAATATTAGTAATAACACTGGTGTCCAAAAAGATTCTAAATTCTTTACATAATGATATTTCATTTAATCCTCCCAGCACCCTGAGATTTGTAACAATTGTTGATAATTTACAACTGAGGAACCTAAAATATAAAGGACTTAAAATATTCAAGCATGTGTAGCTAATAAGTAGGAGAACCCAGATTTGAAACCTAATCTGATTTTAGGGCTTATGTCCTTATACAATATATATTGCCTCTTTCTTGCTTGTATACATAGTTTCTCGGCAGTTTTTTTTTTTTTTCTTTCGAAATGTCACTATTTCTCATGAAGAGACAATTTCTACAGTGTCTACCTTACTAGAAGAAAAATTAAAACTTGATGACTGTAAATATTTATCTAAATGGAAAAGGTTATCCTTTAATCCTCTCTCCTTAAAGAATATCCTTTCAAGCTGGGCTTAATAAAACCTTCTTTTACTATCTAGGTCAAGGTCAATTGCTGAACAAGTTGTCTTGTCAGAAGCAGAGTTTTTCAGAAATCCCTAAGACTGCAGTACATCATTGCCAAGAGACATTTTCCTAGTGAATGAATTCGGTTCATTAATGCTACATTGCCCATAGCTTTCATGCCCACTGAGTCAGTCAGAACTGCCTTACCTAAAAATGACAGAATCACAACTCAAAATTACTTACAAAAATAAAAAGGAAATTTTCTGTCTCATATAAATGAAAAATCCCCAGAATAGCTTCAGGTACAAGTGGATTCAGGGTTAAATGCTATGGTTAGCAATCTTTCTCTGTCCTTCTGTTATTTGTCTTTCTTTTGTGTTGAATTTATTGCCAAATAAAATCTTAATGTAGTAAAATCATGTCTCGAATGCTACCCCACTGGGAAAGAACACACACCTTTCTGGGCACTTCTAGAAAAGTCTCAAACAGATACAAAAATAAGCCTTATCATTGATTTGATTGACTAGTTCAGGGATGGACCTAATTCAATGAAATCAGTGCTCTGATGAACCAGGGCTCTCACTTTGTGCACGTTCATGTTTCATGTCCACTCCTGGAGCTAATGTCTGGAGTCAGTCCTACTCAAACTACATTGACTGATGAGGAGGGAAAAATATTTTTCCAAAGGAGAACTAAAGAATTATGATCAGCGGAAGGGTACCAGATGTTGTACAGTGTCAGGGATGAAAAGTTTGCTTCACCTATTTATATTCTGTGCTTGTGGGTCTGTGAATTAAACTGAAAACAGACTAACAAAAGAAAAAGAAGGGTGTTGATATGCTTATAGGCATTAACAAAAGGAGCAGCTCAGAAAGGGTTGAAGTTAAAGGCTTAGTAAGTAACAGTAAAAAAAAAAAAAAAAAAGTGAGGGAGACCTCTCTGGAAAGAACAGATGGGTATGAAGAGGAAAAAGAGATAAATTTGGGTTATTGTTTCATAATAGGTTCTGAGTGGTGTACAAATGTGAGTGATCTCCATCTTCTCCATGGCCATCAAACTTCCCTAAAGGGGGGATTTGGAGTAGATTTACTCTTGATAAGAGTTCCTTCTTGGAAAAAAAGCCAGCATGAAATGAAAATTCACGACAGCCTATTTGCCAGAATTTTCTGCTTTTGATCAGATAAGAGAAGCTCCAAGGAGGCTTATTTTTTTGTATCTGTTGTGAAGAGTCTTCATCTTAAAATAATTTTCATACCAACTGTGGGGTTTTATGTGGGTCCCCACAACAGGCAAGTGCAAAACATTTTCTTGCTTGACTTGAGTCATTCCTACTTTGGGGTGAGGAATTCTGATATTTCAAATGGCAGGATTCAGAGTCCTCTTATTAATCTGGGTATTCTCTGAGTGGCCAAGATGTTGAATGTACTGTAGACCAAGTGAGAAAGAGATGGAGAGAAATTCCGAGGCTAATGTCTAAGTGTGTAGGTTTATGGGGGAATTGTAATTAATAACTTATTCAGATATTAATACCCTTGCAGTGAAGGATGTAAAAGGTGAGGGCTCCTTTTGGTTTTTATGAATTGATGGGTATGAAAAAGTAGGAAGACAAAGTTAGAGTGGACATAAGGTACAGCTCTCTGTTTCATGTAATTCACCCATGTTAAAGAGAGCTGTGACTGGGGGGGGGGCATAATTATTTAAATTAAAATTATGGAGCATTTACTATGTATCAGGCAGTCTTCTAAAATTCAAGTTCTAACTCATTTACTTCTCACAGGAATGCTGAGAGGTAGGTAGTATTATTATCCACTTTTTCCATGAAAGGAAACTGAGTTTAGACAGGTTAAATGACTTGTCACAAGTCACTGAAGTACTAAGTGGTAAAGTCAGAAATGGGACTCAGGCAGTCTGTGCTTTTCATCAATATACTAGTATGGGGGGGGGGGCGTTCAGTAGACAATTGAAAGATAAAATTCAATAAATCTATAAACTAGAAGAGAAGGCAAAGAGTTTAAAATAAGAGAACAGAATGAAAGAATCATAACAGGGCAAGGTGGTGCATGCCTGTAATCCCAACTACTCAGGAGCCTGGGTCCTGAAAATTGCAAATTCAAGGCCAATCTTGTGCAACTCAGCCAGACCCAGACCCTGCCTCACAACTAAATTGTTTATGTAGCTCAATGAAAAAGCAACCCTGGGTTCAATCCTCAGTACTAAAATAATAATAATGACTCATTCTTGGATGACCACCATTCCAAAGGGAAAGATTCCTAAACCTGGATGCTCTTAAGGCTTCTAGAGTGAGAGATCTGATCAAGCTATCTACATAACCAGAGCTCAAAGTACTTGGGAAGGGGGAGGAAGATCACAAACATAAACAGTAAAACCAGGTGTTAAGATAAAATTAGAATGAAATTTTTAAAAGTTTGAGGGGAAATTAATTTCAACCTAGATTTCTATGCAGGACTAAATGATTAATGAAGCCTGAAAGTGCAGATGCAAAGCTGTACCAGGAATTTAACAGGACACCCTTTCTCAGAAAAGGTGGAGGAGTTCTTCTATGCAACAGGTAGCAAGCCAGAAGGAGGACCATGGTTTAAGGGAAGAGGACATACAGCACAGAAGTGAAATAAAGAATCTTTGAGAAAGGAATGTCCTAGGATAAGAACTGTTCCACATTCCTGGAGAGAAGCAATTTATGTAGAAGCAGGTATATGAACAGGTGTAGGTGGTAAGCTCCCAGAAGATGATGACACAGATAATTACCCATGCAGTTGACTGCACCGAAAGTGTGTTAATACAAAGTCGGGGAGTTTGAAAGATTTGATAATGTTAGGTGCACAGAGAGACAGCAAGAGAAAAAATAAGGCAATTATTAACTCCATGAAATACATAGAAAAATATAAAAGGAAATGTCAGTTTGTAATTCCTTAGCAAGAAAAATATCTGTACTTATTCAGATGAATATAAACTCTTACTTACCAGGATAGTTACATAACTAAGTAGAGGGAAGGCCTTGGAGACAGATGGGAGACTAGTGTCAGAGAGGTAAGTGCCAGATCCTCGCTTTCTTCTGCAGTATGACCTTAGATTTTGTCTATTTTTGGGAAATGAAATTGCAGAGTAAATGTATTGTATGGAAATGGAATAACAAAAAGGGAGAGGGAATGGAACTTTCTGGGTAAAAAGAGGGTTGAGAAGATACTACTTTCAAAAGCTTTATAAGCTCTGTAGAGCTATTTTATATATTCCATACTATTAGCATCTATTGTTCTGAAAAAATATTACAGATCAGTAAGTCGTTTTTGCAGATCACAAAAATATACTTCCATAAAGCAAAAGGGATGGGGGGAGTCCAGATATTGTTGAAATAATTTCTCAGGGGGGTTTGGTAACATTTATAGACTATATAAATCTGAATGACCTATAGATTTGTAAAGCACTGCTTCTCAAACATCTCGGGTAGGATTGAGACCTGGGATGTTATGTTAGACGATTCAAAGGTTGGCTCCAGAGCTGGGGATGTAGCTCAGTGGTAGCACACTTGCTTCGCAGATTTGAGGCCCTGGGTTCCATTTCCGGCACTGCAAGAAAAAAAATAAAATAAAATAAGGCTCCAGACTTATCTATAGAATTGATATTTTCACAGAGAATTAGTTTGTTTCTTGAAATATAAGAAAAGAAAAAGCAATATTTCTAAGATTGTATACATTACCTGATGTTAAGTTTCTGTGTGTAAAAGATAATAATAATTCTGCTCTATTAGTCAACTTGCTTGACCTTTGTTTGCCTCATTTCATTAATTATAAAATGAGTATTATAATAAAAAGTAATTATGAAGGTATTGTGAAGATTAAACAAGTCAATAAAATGAAGTACAATATATAGAAGGATGTCTGGCCCATAGTAAACATTCAACAAATATCAAATGAACTTCACAATATTAAAAGTGGGAAGTAGCTGGGGACATGTATTGGCAGAGACTCAGGAGGTTGAGGCAGGAGTTTCACAAGTTTGAAGCCAGCCTCAGCAACTTAGCAAAACCCTGTAGCAAAATAAAATTCATAAAGGGGGAAAAAAAAAAGCTTGTGGGCGTAGCTCAGTGGTAGAGCACTTGCCTGGATAGTATGAGTGAAGCCCCAGGTAAGATTCCCAGTACTGCTGCTAAAAACAAACGAACAAACAAAAAAAGGGGAGGTGGGGTGGGATAGGGAATAGAGAGGCAGATTGATCTCAAGGTTTCTGAGCAGCCTCCTAGGAACTGGCACCCTTAGGGTGTTTTCACCCTTTCATGCAGAGGTGTCTGAGCAGGCAGCTGTGCCAGCGCTTAGAGCCTTCTAGCAGCTCAGAGGCAGATTTAGGAGGTTCCACAGTTTTCTCCTTCCAGTTTCCAAGCTTTCTTCTTTCACAATAGGCTTTGCTCCTTAATCTACCTGGAAGGCCTTATTTTTTTCTGGTTCCCAGGATTCACTGTGATTGGCAGCAGGTGGTATTAGATCAAAGGGAAGGAGCAGAATCCCCTGGGGAAGTGTGCAAGGAAGGTTGACAGAATGAATGGCTTCTGCAGGTAGCGACTGTGAAGAGAAGGATTGAAGCCACTGGAAACAAGGGGCTGAAAGGTGAAAGCCTCCAGAAAGGAGGCTGGCATAATGCCAGGGTAAGGACCCCTGGGAGGCTTGGGTAAAAATGCAGAAAAGGGAGCTATATGTGATTCAAAAATCCACTGGAAAAGATATAAACTACTCAAATATAAAATACAAACTACTCAAATAACCATGGTAGGATATTAAAAGTGTTTACCCTCAATGAAGTACTCACTATGTCTCAGGCATTTGACTAATTCTGCCTCAGCTAATAAAAATCCTACAGTATAGCTCATGGAGTTTGTCACTGATATATAGCAAATGAGAAAACTGAGACCTGCCTACATTACCATGTCTTAGGGTATATGGTCATTAATAGATAAGCAGGATCCAGCTCTGTTCTTTTGAGCCTGAAATTTTCATTTACAAGTTCATGTGCTCTCTGTCATGTAATAGTGATTCATAATAATAATAATAACAATAATAATTGTGTCTTGAGTTCTATTATGTGTCAGATGTTACACTAGGAATTCACTTTTACAAGTGCATGTGTGTGTATGTTTAATGAATAGCTAACATTTGTTTTTGATGAGGAAATATTTGAGTCCGAACAACGGTAGTCCCCAAAGAAGTGACCATAATCTTACTTGAGAAGACAATTAGCTATCATTTTAGTATAGTGTTCTTTTCTGTCTCTCCTTTGGTACACCACCCTGCCCCAACCTAACCTCTGTATGGCTCTCACTCTCTTAGGATTCATTCATTTATAAAATATGCATATAGGCATATATTCATGTTATAATATGTATATGCATGTATATAAATATATGCATATACATAACAGGTAATGTTTATTAAATACCTACTATGCACAAGATACTGTACTAAATTCTTGACATGGAAACACTCTTTCTTTAAAACCATTTTTTAAGGTAGATTTTGTTGTTTGCTGTTAATTAGCAGGAAACCTGAGGTAGTCACTTGTGGAAGACCTTAGCGATTGAGTAGCAAATTGGAATTTGAACTCACATAATTCTGAAGTTTTAGCTCCTAAGACTTACACCACTCCTCTTTAGATTTGCTGTCTTTTCACTGTCCCTCACACAGACATTCCTATGTATGGTCATCGGCATAAGATTCCCTCAATGGGACCCATGTCCTAATCCCTAGAATCTGTGACTGTGTTAGATGCGACAAGGGGAGGTTACAATTGTAGATAAAATTAAGGTTGTTAACCAGCTGGCTTAAAGGTAAATAGAGCATCATGCATCATCAGGGTAGGCCTGATATAATCACAGAAGTTCTTTTATGGAAGGGCAGAATCAGGGAGAGAGTGTGATATGATTAGTTTGATGGGCTTACTTGCTGTAGCACACAGGTATTCAATCACATGCTAGTCTAAGTGTTGCTGTGACAGTATTTTGTAAGTGTGGATATCATCTGCAAGTCGGTTGAGTTTAAGTAAAGGAGATTGTTCTCCATAGTCTGTAAGAACCTCAAACATCAGTTGAAAAGGCTTGGGAACATAACTGAAATTTCCCTTAGAAGGAGAAATTCTGCCTGTGGATGGCAGATTGAGCTCCTCTTTGCAGACTGCTGCCCTGTCCTGTACATTTTTCAAAGCCAGCCCCCACCCTATGCATAAACCAAGTGCTTAGAATACATCTTCATATATCAGTATTTCTATGTAGTATATACCTACATACACTACATATGTATGTGAATTTGTATGTGTGTATGAATGTGTACATAGGTATATATGTGGAAGATGCTCACCTGCTGCTTTGAAAATGGAGGAAGGAGTCAAGGAATGGAGGTGAACTCTAGAGGCTCCAGAGGCTAGAAAATTCAAGGAAGTAAATTCTTCCCTTGGGCCTCTAAACTAAATGCAGCCCTTGACTCTCCTTGTGTGGTTCCTTTTGAACTTTTGACCTCTATAAGATAATACAGTTATAACTACAAGATAATAATTATAAGATAATAAGCTTGTATTATTTTTAAGAAACTGAGTTGGTGAGTGTCGGTCCAGCAATAGTAATCTAGTAAGCCATGAAGTACTCCGGATCAGCCTCACTGCTACTCATGCTGTCAGCTCTGTTCTGCAAATAAAGGATGAGAAATTTGGAGGCAGGATGTGATATGGCACAGACCAGAGGATAACTGCCCTAGCAAGGCCATGAACCTCGCTGTGAGAAGTACAAGCCTGGGGTTGTCTTTCTCCACCAGACCTCACAGTTTTTGAAAAAAATTCTATGTGTCCTCAAGGACAGTTCTAGCTTTTATGAGTTAATAATAAAAATAATAATAATAGGAAGATAAATTAAGGAAAATAAAACTCTTTGGTTTTCTAGTTGGATCTACTCTTTGTCAGCAAGTAAAAGGCAAAACCTGATTCCCCATTGGGGAGACTGGAGTGATGCATATAGAGCCTGTCACTATGAGTCACCATGGATGTCTCTCCAAGACTCTCCAGTTTGTGACACCAGCAACAACACAAAGCTTTGAAGAAGTACTGAGATTTGATGAAGACTCAGTATTTTCCATGATATTTCTAACACAGCAGACCCTGATTATGGGAAACTTTCCAAATCCCTTGGCTGGTGAGAGTTCTGGTAACTTCTCCTGTTCTACCCCCTGGAGAGCTTCTTCTGAAGGTGGTAATTGTTTTTATTTTTGAAAGACTGATGCATTTTACACATGTTCATAGAAATTGCTTTAAATCTTAATAGATTCTATTTATAGTTTGCACTGTTATGACTAGTGATGTATAACAGTTTCAGAAATTACACTTAGCCAGGCAAAGCCTGGCATGTAATTTTAAGTAGTAGTTTTAAGTTATGTCTTAAATTGATTCTCCATTTGAATCTGTGTTTTTAAAAATACAAAGTAATTGTCCCTGTACGGTTCTGTCTGAAGTGAGCTGTATATGAATATGTAGAGAGTGAAAACTATTATGGAACCTCATGTTGGTTTTCTTCTTACACATTCTTGTTTTTTGTAAAACTATTTTTTTTTAGTTGTAAGTTGAACACTTATAGTTGCATTTATTTGTGGAGCAAAAAGTGATGCTATGATTTATGAATACTAAGTAAGATAATTAACCTAATTAGCATACCCATCACCTCAAATGCCACTTTTGTGTTGAGAACATTTGAAATTTACTCTTAGCATTATTGAAATGTATGGTGCAATATTATTTACTATATTCACCAGGCCATGCAACAAACATATAAAACAATGAAACAAAACAAAACAAACAACAACAAAAAAAAAAAAACAACACTTATTCCTCCTAGGTGAGGCTTCATATCCATTGACCATCTATTTCTCCAGGTTCTCTAGTCCTCCAACTCCATAGTCACCACTCTACTCTCTGCTACTGTGAGTTTGTTTCAGATTCTCCATATACATGAGAACATGGGGTGCTTGTTCATTTATGGTGTTTCTGGCTTATTTCATTTATGGTGTTTCTCAATTCAGTCCATGTTGTTAAAAATGATAGGAGTGCTTACATTTTAATGGCAGAAAAGTGTGCCAGTGTGTACACACACAAATGCATGTGTGCCTGTGCACACGCACACAGACACACACATTCTCTTTCTCTCTGCATTATTTTTTTATCCATTTTTGTGTTGATGGACACTTACCTTAATGCCAGGATATTGCTATTGTGAATAACACTGTAGCAAACACAGGAGTACAAACAGCTCCCAACACATTCATTTCAAATAGTTTGGGTGAATACCCTACCCACAAGTGGGATTGTGGATCTCAACTTTTAGTTTTTCTGAGGCACTTCCATGAAGTCATCCATAACAGGGTGCTAATGTCCATTCCCGTCTCCAGTGTTAAAGGGTTCCATTTTCTCCACATCCTTGCCCACATTTCTTTGGGTCTATCTTTTCAATAATAGCCATTTAGCCTTGTTTTTCCACTTGTTTTAATTAGTTATCCATGACAGTAGAATGCATTTATGCACTTTGATATATGTAGATGGGATATAATTTCTCATTTTTCTGAGTGTACATTTTGTAGGATCATATTGGTCATGCAGTTACATATATACATAAAGTAATAATGTCTGTTTCATTCTACCATCTTTCCTATCCTCACATTCCCTCCCCATCCCATCACTTCCCTCTACCTAATCTAAGACAACACTATTCTTCTCTAGTGCCCCCCCCCTTATTGTTCATTAACATCCACATATTAGAGAAAACATTCGGCCTTTGGTTTTTCAGAATTGGAATTTTCACTTAGCATGATATTCTCCAAGTCCATCCATTTAAAATCTTTACCACATGCACCTCTGAAAAAGCCATTTAGCCATTTTAATGATGGGAGATGGTGATCTCATTTTGATTTGATTCACATTTCCCTGATGATTAGTGTGCCGAACATATTTTCATGTATCTGCTTCTTAATTCTGTCTTCTTTTGAGAAATATCTATTTGGAACTTTTGGTAATTTTTAAATTGGATCAGTTATGTTCTTTCTAAAGAGTTAGTTGAGTTTCTTACATATTTTGGATATCACCTTTTCAGATGTATGGCCCTTAATATATTTTCTCCCAATTCATAGACTATCTCTTTATATGTTGTTTCCTTCTTTGAGGAGAAGCTTCTTATATTGATGCAATCTCATTTGTGATTTTAAAAGTTTTGTTGCCTAATTTTAGTATCAAATCTAAAAATGTAAAAAAAAAAATTATCCAGACCAATGTCTTAGTTTTTCTCTAGTGTTTTCTTTTAGTAGTTTTATAGTTTTGAGTCTTACTTTTAAGTTTTTAATCTGTTTTGAGTTGGTCTCTGCAAATGGCATGAAATAAGAGTCTAGTTTGAGTCACCAACCTGTGTGGGACTCAGGCTCACAGTAGGCCAGGGTCAATCCCACCACCAGAAGACACCCACCAGAGCTCAGGCTCCAGAACAGGATTGCCCATTCCGATAAGCAGACCACTGAGGGAGCTCAGGCCTGGCCCAGATCTGCCCACACCAACATATGCAGAAACCAGGCCCAGTGTAGGTCTGAGTTTGCCACCACCATCACCTGCCTCCCCCCCCTTTCCCCCCTACAACCTGGGAGCCCAAGCCAAACCCACTTCCACCTTGGGACACATAGACATCACCATATCCTTCCCCCATTCAGTATCTCCTATCTTTTGACAACAGACAGGGCCTAGAAGCAGCTGCATCTCAGAGCAGGCATCCCAAAGAAAGTGTGAGGCCCACCCTTTCAGCCCCATCTCTATAAGACATTGCATCCATCTTGGGGCACCTCCACTATTATCTTGAGTTACCTCAGCTATTGCCACCACCAACTTTAGTTGCAGAAGCATACATTAAGCATCACCAGCAGGGTCTGGAAGCCCAACATCAAGGTGAAGTACAGACAATCTGCAGGGGTACTACAAGAAAATAGGGTAGAAACAGTAATATCTCAGATCCACACTGAAAGAAATGAAGACACACAGACAACATGAAAAACCAACCAGGATACTACAATAACAGAACCCATGGACAGCAAAGTTGATGAAATGTCAGAGAAGGAGTTTAGAAGGTTCATAATTAAAATAATCTGTGAATTAAACAATGACCTAAATGAGCAAATATAGGCAAAATTGATAACTAAAACAAAGAGATAAGAGAGAAAATACAGGTATCAAAAGACTTCTTCAAGAAAGAGATAGAGACTCTGAAAAAAGAAAAAAAAAACAGTCAGAAATTCTTGAAATGAAGAAAACAATAAACCAAATGAAAAACTCAATAGAAAGCATAATCAACAGACTAGATCACTTGGAAGAAAGAACATCAGATAATGAAGACAAAGTATACAATCTGGAAAATAAAGTTGACCATACAGTGAAGATAGTAAGAAACCATGAACAGAACATCCCAGAATTATGGGATAGCATAAAAAGACCAAATCTAAGAGTTATTGGGATAGAGGAAGGCACAGAGTTTCAAAGCAAAGGAATGCACAATCTCTTCAATGAGATAATATCAGAAAATCTCCCAAGCATGAAGAATGAATAGGAAAACCAAATACAAGAGGCTAACAGGACACCAAATGTACAAAATTACAACAGATCTACACCAAGGTACATTATAATGACAAAGCCTAGCATACAAAATAAGGATAGAGTCTTAAAAGCTGCAAGAAAGAGGAATCATATCACATATAGGGGGACACCAATTCATATCTCAACAGATTTTTTTCAACCCAGACCCTCAAAGCCAGGAGATCATGGAACAACATATACCAAAGTCTGAAAGAGAATACATGCCAACCAAGAATCTTTAATCCAGCAAAATTAAGCTTTAGATTTGATGATGAAATAAAAATCTTCCATGATAAAGAAAAGTTAAAAGAATTTACAACTAGAAAGCTTGCACTTCAGAATATCCTCAGCAAAGTATTCCACGAAGAGGAAATGAAAAACAGTGATGAAAATCAGCAGAGGGAGGGATTACACTAAAGGAAAAAATAATCGGAGGAGAAACCAGTCAAGTTAAATACCAAAAATAAACAAAAAATTCTGGGATTACAAATCATGTCTCAATAATAACCCTGAATGTTAATGACCTAAACTCACCAATAAAAAGACATAGGCTAGCTGATTGGATCAAGAAAAAATGACTCAACAATATGCTGCCTCCAAGAGACTCATTTAATAGGAAAAGACATCCACAGACTGAAGGTTAAAGGATGGAAAACATCATAAAACCCACATGGACTGTGGAAGCAAGCAGGGATTTCCATCCTCATGTCAAATAAAGTAGACTTCAAGCTAAAGTTAATCAAAAAGGATAAAGAGGGAGACTACATACTGCTGAAGAGAACCATACAACAAAAAGACTTAACAATTATAAATATATATGCCACAAACAGTGAAACATCTACATTCATCAAATAAACTCTTCTCAAGCTCAAGAGTCAAATAGGCCACAACACAATAATTTTGGGTGACCTAAACATACCTCTTTTAGTAATGGATAGATCTTCCAAACAAAAGCTGAACAAACAAACTATAGAACTCAATAATACAATCAATAACTTAGACTTAACTGACATATATAAAATATTTCATTCTTCAACAAGTGAATACCCTTTTCTTCTCAGCAGCACATGGATCCGTCTCTAAAATAGACCATATACTATGCCACAAAGCAACTTTTAATAAATATAAAAAAGTAGAGATGCAACCCTGCATTCTACCAAACCATAATGGAATGAAACTAGAAATCAATGATAAAATAAGATATAAAAGCTACTCCAGAACCTGGAGACTAAATAATATGCCACTGAATGAAGAATGGGTTGCAGAAGACATCAAGAAGGAGATTAAAAAAATTAGAGGTGAATGAGAACACAGATACACATATCAAAATCTCTGGGACACTGTGAAGGCAGTTCTAAGATGAAAGTTCATTGCATGGAGTTCATTCCTTAAAAGAAGAAAAAGTAAGCAAATAAATGACTTAACACTACATCTCAAAACTCTAGAAAATAAAAAGAACAAATCTATACCAAAAGCAGCAGAAGACAGAAAATGATTAAAATCATAGCTGAAATCAATGAAATTGAAACAAAAGAAACAATTGAAAAAATTGACAAAACAAATACATAAAATTGACAAACTCTTATCCATGCTAACAAAGAGAAGGAGAGAGAAAAAACTCAGATTACTAACATACATGATGAAAAAGGAAAAGTCACAGAAATACAGAAGATAATTAGACTTTTTTTTAAAAATTGTACTCCAATAAAATAGAGAATATGTAAGACACTGACAAATTTCTAGAATCATAGGATTTGCCCAAATTGAATCAGGATGATATACACAATTAAAACAGGTCAATTTCAAGTGACAAAATAGAAGATGCCATCAGAAGTCTACCAACCAAGAAAAGCCCAGGACCGGATGGATACAATGCTGAGTTCTACGAGACCTTTAAAGAAGAACTAATACCAATACTCTTCAATTTATTTCAGGAAATAGAAAAAGGAGGAGCACTTCAAAACTCATTCTATGATTCCAATATCATCCTGATTCCAAAACCAGGCAAAGACACATTTAAAAAGAAAAAAAATACACACACACACACACACACACAAAAAAAAAAAACTTCAGACCAATATCTCTAATGAACATAGATGCAAAAATTATCAATAAAATTCTGGCAAATCAAATAAAGATCATGCACCATTATCAAGTGGGATTCATTCCACAAATGCAAGGTTGATTCAACATATGGAAATCAATAAATGTAATTCATCACATCAATAGACTTAAAGATAAAAACCATATGATCATCTCAACAGATGGAGAAAAAACATTTGACAGAATTCAGCACCCCTTCATGTTCAAAACACTAGGGAAACTAAGGATAACAGGGACATATCTCAACATTGTAAAAGCTATCTATGCTAAGACACAGGCCAACATCATTATAAATGAAGAAAAATTGGATGCATTCCCTCTAAAAACTAGAACAAAACAGGGATGCCCTCTTTCACTATTTCTATTTACCGTAGTTATTGAAACACTGTCCAAAGCAATTAGATGAAAGAAATTAAAGGGATACACATAGGAAAAGAACAACTCAAATTGACACTATTTGCTAATGATATGATTCTATACCTAGAAGAACCTAAAAGTTCCACCAGAAAACTTCTAGAACTACTAAGTGAATTCAGCCAAGTAGCAAGATACAAAATCAACACCCATAAATCAAAGGCATTTCTATATATCACTGACAAATCCTCTGAAAGGAAACTAGGAAAACCACCCCATTTACAATAGCATCAAAAATAAAATACTTGGGAATCAACTTAATGAAAACTACAGAATGCTAAAGAAAAAAATTACAGAAGACCTTAGAGGATGGAAAGATCTACCTTGTTCTTGGATAGGCAGTATTATTAATGTTGTCAAAATGACCATGCTACCAAAAGCACTATACAGATTTAATGCAATTCCAATAAAAATCCCAATGACAATCTTCACAGAAATAGAAAAAGCAGTCATTGAGTTCATCTGGAAAATTAAGAGACCCATAATAGCTAAAGCAATCCTTAGCAAAAAGAGTGAAGCATGTGGTATCAGTATACCAGACCTTAAACTATACTATAGAGCAATAGTAACAAAAACAGCATGCAATTGGCACCAACATAGACATGTAGACCAATGGTACAGAATAGAGGACACAGAGACTATCCCACATAAGTACAGTTATCTTATACTTGACAAAGGCACCAAAAACGTACATTGGAGAAAAGATAGCTTCTTCAACAAATGGTGCTGTGAAAATTGGAAATCCATATGCAATAAAATGAAATTAAACCCCTCTCATCAAGTACAAAACTCAACTCAAAGTGAATCAGGAATCTAGAATTAAACCAGAGACACTGCATCTATTAGAAAAAGTAGGCCCAAATCTCCATCATGTGAGATTAAGTCTCAACTTCCTTAATGAGATTCCTATAGCACAAGAATTAATATCAAGAATCAATAAATGGGATGGATTAAAACTAAAAAGCTTCTTCTCATCAAAAGAAACAGGATTAAAACTAAAAAGCTTCTTCTCATCAAAAGAAACAATCAGTGATGTGAATAGAGAGCCTACAAATTGGGAGCAAATTCTTGCCACACGCATGTCAGATAGAGCACTAAACTCTAGAATATATAAAGAACTCAAAAATCTTAAAACCAAAAAACAAAATAACTGCCGCAGTCTGGCTGGGCACAAAATCACGAGCCACCACACACCTTGTAGATTCAAACAGCAACTCTTTATTCTCGAACTGTCACCAGCACTTTACACACACGTTCTGGGCAAATCCACATTCTGGGCAAAATCCACGTTCTGGGCGAAATCCCAAATACTCTCTGAATCCCACGAGAACTCAACGGGGAACTCAAGGAGCAGGCGCTCCTGAGGCAGCAGGATACACCTTATTCCCAGCAGGGTACACCTTAAACCTGGAACCGCCCTAAACCCAAGGAGCAGGATACTCCCTAATCCCAGCAGGATACACCCTAAACCTGGATCCGCCCTGGTCCTTGAGCAAGGTCACCTTACATGCAATGTCACTGCAAATGACCTGGGTCATGCCATGCGTCATACCTACTTGGCAATGGCTCTCAGCAAATAACCTAATCAGTAAATGGGCCAAGGAACTGAACAGATACTTCTCAGAAAATGATATACAATCAATCAACAAATATATAAAAAAATATTCATTATTACTATCAATTAGAAAAATGCCAATCAAAACTATTCTAAAATTTTATCTCACTCCAGTCAGAATGGCAGCTATTAAGAATACAAACAATAATAAGTATTGGCGAGATATGGGGGAAAAGGCACACTCACACATTGTTGGTGAGAATGCAAATTGGTACAGCCAATATGGAAAGCAGTATGATGATTCTTTGGAAAACTGAGAATGGAACCACCATTTGACCCAGCTATCCCACTCCTCGGTCTATACCCAAAGGATTTTAAAACAGCATACTACATACTACAGGGACACAGCCACATCAATGTTTATAGCAGCACAATTCACTATAGCTAAACTGTGTAACCAACCTAGACGCCCTTCAGTAGATGAATGGATAAAGAAAATGCGGTATATATGCACAATGGAATATTATTTAGCATAAAAAAAGAGAATAAAATCATGGCATTTTCAGGTAAATGGATGAGTTGGAGGATATAATGCTAAGTGAAATCAGCCAATCCCAAAAAACCAAATGCCAAAGATTTTTCTGATTTAAGGATGCTGATCCATAATATGCTGGGAGTGGGGTGGGAGGATTAAATGAACTCTAGATAGGGCAAAGGGGAAAAGGGAAGGGATTGTAAGGGATGGGTCAAGGGGTAGGAAACACAGTTGAATGGTCATTATTACCCTAAATACAAGTCACGAAGGATGTGACTCTACTTTGTGTACAACCAGAGATATGAAAAATTGTGCTCTATATGTGTAATATGAATTGTCATGAATTCTGTTGTCATATATAACAAATTAATAAAATATGAAAAAAATAAAGAGTCTAGTTTGAATTTTCTGCCTATGAGTATCCAGTTTTCCCCATGTCATTCATTGAATGACACTATTTAAAACTTTATCCCCTGTCATCCATTAAAGAGACTATTCTTTCCCCAATTTTTAGAAATTTCAAATTTGCTAAATTTCAAACATATAAAACTGTAACATATATATTACATAAACTTCCATGTATACACTACCAAACCTCTGAAGAATTTATGGCCAGTCTGGTCTCATTGTTAAAATCTCTCTACTTCTCCACCATTGGATTATTTTGGAGCAGATGTGTAGCATTTCCAAAAAGTTGTTCAGATGTCAATTTGAGGCATAGATTTAACCTTTGAAGTGAAGGATGGTGTATTTTCTAAGCATCAAATGGATAGTTTATGTCAAAACAAAATTTTCATGACTTTTTTATGTTTTAATTTCTCAGAATATTTTTTCAAAGTATTTCTAAACATACTATCTTATTAATTAACTAGTTCTTGTTATATGTCAAAGAGTATTGAATTTTGATGAAATCATAAAGACTACAAAAAATTTCTGGTGTTCAATGAATCACTATCTAGCAGGATGAATCCAAAGTATACGTGATGAGAATAATCATAGGGAAAGAGTTATATGGGTTTATAAAGAAGAACCATCATGTCCAGTTTTAGGAGGCCAAGAAAAGTGTTAGAGAGGAGAGACGTCTAAGTAGAGACTAGAAGGAGAAATGGAAGTGGGAGACATGGAGGACAGGGGAGGAATGTAGGTGGTGATTTGCCAAGAGGGAAAAGCTACAAGGAGCCCCATGGGAAAGGGGGTGTCAAATGCCCCATGGCTTCAGAGTAGTATATGAAGGGAAAAGTGGTAAAGGGTAAGGCCAGAGAGGTGTTGAAAGAGTGTAGGTGTTATCTAAAGCTTAGAGAGAATATTTGTTCCAGAAAATGATGTGTTAAGGTGTTGACCCTGTGAGAAAAATTGTTCTAAGAGACTTAATTGCAAAGCTAAACATATCAAACTGAGCTGTGGTTTTAGGTGAGTGGTATGAACTGCTAGCCTGGCATGCACAAAGTCCTTTGTTGGATCTCCAGCATAGTAAAACCAACCAACAAAAATAATACAATTAATCACACTCATGCCACTCCTGGTCAAAGATATTGCACCCTCCTCTCTTCTTGATTTGTTTCATGTTTTTTTATTTAAAATTTTAATCAATAAAGACTGCTAGCAATTCTCTCAGTGACAATCATCTTGTCTTTGTTCATTAACCCCTAGTCTAATGGGACCTAATGGGACCTGAACAAGAAAGACTCTTGAGTACGATTTCCTTAATAGTGATCATGGTAGAACTCTGCATACCATGGATAACCTGCTGGTTAGTCTGCAGAGTTCTTTCCCTCTGTACCATCATGCCTGCTTTCAGATTCCTGGTAGAACACTGAATGAATAAGGCTCCAAGATGTGGCTGTGATGCAGGACTAGGCCAAGGGGTGACCTGGGAGAGGAATGGACTCATAACCATAGGGCAATTATTCCAATCTCTGAATCTGAGGGTTGCATAGATCTTGGGATGGAGTATTGCACTAGGTTTAAGGAAATACGAAGAAGGAAGGTGTTGACTGCTTTTCCTATTCTATTGTAGAGCAGGGGTTTGTTAGCTGTTGCCCAAAGGTCAACTTGGGCAATGCCTATCTTTGTAAATAATGTTATATTGGAACACAGCCATGCTCACTCATTGACACATTGTTCATGGTAGCTTTAGTCTACCCAGCATGAGTGAACAGTTGCAACATAGAAAACACGGCTCATCAAGCTTTATTCTCTGTCCCTTTACATAAAAAGTCTGCTAGCTTTTACTACAGAAGGTGAATCATTGGGAATGGATCTTGGAATCGAACTTGCTCTGTAAAGCCTGTTCATGGGGATGGGATCTGCATGGACTCACACTGGTGTTTCTGAAGCCTTACTTACTGTGGACCTAAGTGACTCTTTGGCTCTATAAGGCTTTGCTTCATATGATCATGTTTGAGGGGGTTGCTTTTCCAATCTCCAACAAAGTTTTCATCCATAATATCCATTCTATGTTTGGCGATGGTGCAAGGGTATTTTTTTACCCTCTGGGAACTGGTGAATTTCCACTCCTGTGTGTCATTTGCTTTATGGCATTCTAGCAATGAGCAATGCTTTTGTTTCCAGCTGCGAAGCATCTGGTGTGGATTCTTCCGCTCCTCTCTGCTGCAGTATTCCTGATGTTCCTGCTGTGTCTTCTCAACTGGATGGGTATCTATCTTCCCCTCTACAGTTACCTTGCAGGATGGCTTTGCCAGGCCCACAACATCTTGATCCATCTTCCTGCTGACTCAGTGGGATAGCCCTCTGGGTGCCTTCCTACCCTTGGGGAAGCAGCAGAGGGGGTTTTGATTGAGATATCTCACAGAGCCTTACATGAATTGGAGTTTTATAGTTTGTTTATGGATCTGTTATCAGCATCAGAAACTAGGTTCAGGGCTGAATGAAATGGTTCTTGAATCACTGAAAGTTCTTCCTTTGCCCAAAAGGTCTTCTCTACCTGACCCTGCTTTGTTACTTGAATTATCCCATTGTAGATGAAGAAATGGAAAGCTTTTATTAAAATGGTGATGCTTCCCTATACAGAGCAACTCATCCAAATGGGAGCTGACATTGAAGCTAAATATATATGGAGTAACCATAAAAGAAATCAGGATCTCCAAGTAAATGGGACAAGTCAGTTAACGTGAAGGAAACAGGGCAGAAAAGTATAATAACCTAGAAAAAAAAAGAAGTCTTCAAGTTGGAATAGGCCAATTTGTGTTCAGATGAGACCCCTGAGGGACAGAAAAGGGGCTATAACTTTCCCGAGGTGCTACAGAAAGTGGTTAACAGAATTTGGATTAGAATCCAGATCTGCTGACATCTTGCTCTTTCCACTTTCAGCCTTTCCCAAAGTATGCTCTGGAGATGTCTGCAAATGTTAATAGAACGTTATAGGGGAAGAAAGTATGGCATCAAAGTATGACATCTACAAGAAGTCATATCAGGGCAAAGTACTCATCTACAAGCCTTGGGATATGAAACCTGGCCATTTAGCCAATAAATACTTATAGAGAACCTACAATACACTCTGTGCTAATGGCTGGGAGAATAATATGAGCAAAAGAAATGAACTCCTTGTTCTCGATCTGGCTGCCTACTGCCTCACCAGAAGGTAATGCACATGTATTTTGAACCTAATGCTCTACAGAAAGGCAATTCTATTCTCTCACAGCATAACGTTAAATGGCACTTGTTTTAGTCAGTCTTCCATCACTGTGATACAGTATCTGAGAAAATAAGCTTAAAAGAGGAAAGGTTTGTTTTGAGGAAAGGTTTGTCAGTGCAAAGTCAGTTGACTCCATTTCTCCTAGGCCAGTGGTGAGGCAGAACCTCATAGTGGGGTACAGGAAGTGGAGCAGAGCTGCTCAGCTCATGGTAGCCAGAGAGCATTAAGCTATGAATCCATAAATGGATCAATCCATTAATGAGGTCAACTCCTCATGATCTAATACCTCCCCACCTCTCAGCACTACTGCATTTGGATAAAACCTTCAACACATGGGATTTTGAAGTATATTTTAAGATACAGCCATAATAGTCCTACTGGTGAAGTAGTTGAGACATAACTTCTTGGATGAAGGGGTTCTTGAGCTGGTAACTGAAGGATGAGTACACACTAATTGGGTGAACAACATCCCAGGCAGAGTAGATGGCATGTGCATGCAGTGGGATAGCTTGTGCATTGGAGTAGAATATTCTGGTTAGGGTTCCAGCATTCAGGATGTAGGGGGAGTGAGCTGGGACCCCAGTTCATATTTTCTGGACACGAGAGGTTTGTGTTTCCCTAGTAAGTCTTACCAAAAAAAGTTGGGGAAATACTGCATCAAGAGAGGGCAAAGGTGAAATTTACCGGGTTAATGTTGGGTTTAGAAAAGATACTAGAAGTTTGGGCTTTAAGACTTGGATCTTACTCTGAAAAGGTATTACTCTGCAACTACTTATGACTTTCCATGAGTCCCAGCCTCTTTATGGACTTCAGTTTCATCTTGAGGGATTGGGCTGAATAATCCACTTACTTTCTGTTCCTATCAGTTCTGATTGCACATTCCTGTGATTTATTTCTTATTTTAAACTCAAATATGGTCTTTGTCTCACAGAAGTTGCACCTTTGGGTATCCTTCTAGTCTAGGTTGGTCCTTAAGGACTGCTGACTCTCTTGCCACCTTAGTGCACAGTAATTTGTATATGAAATTTCCGCATGGGTTTGAGTCATCCAACCTGCCAATTATGAGTTGTAATTCACACAACTTTTTAGGGGGTTCTCCATCCACTTCTGGCCTGGACTTAGAGCATAAGTTCCCATGGATTTTTCACTCCAAATATAGAATTTCCCTATTCACAGATTTGATTTGCTATTGGAGAAAAAAAAGTGGCAAAACCCAGATCCATCTGCTGGGTACAGAGCCTGGAGCTAACCCTCCTTCTATGAAAACAACCTCTTTTTCTAAGAGGCATTTCTCCTCTGATGCCTAAGAATATATAATGACTATTCAGGCCAATTTTGCATCTCCCATCTACCATCTCCAACTGTAAGACCTGCACATTTTATACTTCATACACAGGTAATGAGGAATATGATCTTAGAGATATGATACTGGTGATTTTGTCAAAGCTTGTGGGGTATCTAGCTGGCTTCTGGGCACCACATGTGGATATTCTACTCTCTAAGAACTCTATTGTTTAATGAACAAAAGGAGTGGTTACAGTTGGACTTGCCTATGCAGATGAAGAACACTCTATACAATCTTCCAGATGAAAAGGAGATGCGGGTCCTAGAGGAGGAAGAGCACTGAGCTCTGTTAGATTGACTTTAAACTCCAATTCTATTATTTAGTTCCTGTGACTTGAGCCAGTTAAACTTCTCAACACACTTTCTCATCTTTAAATGCAGATTTTACTTAAGTTATAATACAAATTAAATGAGACAATGCATGAAAGTACTTTAGCACAGTGTCAAGACATATAATAAATATTCAAGTAATGATTTTAAAATTAGTTTATATTTAGAGCTTGGTGTGATGGCACACGCCTGTAATCCCAGTAACTTGGGAGGGTGAGGCAGGAGGATTGCAAGTTCAAGGCTAGCCTCAGCAAGTTAGGAAGACCTTGTCTCAAAATAAAAAAAATAAAAAAATAGTTGGAGATGTGACTCAGTGGTTAAGTATCTCCAGCTTCAATTCCCAGAGATAGATAGATATAGATATATAATTTTACATTCAGTATTTCATACTCTTAGTGAACTGTATTTATTTTTGGTTGTTATTTTTGAAAAAGCTACCATCCTTTCCAATTGTAAAAGTTCCAGCTGTGTTATTTTAATGCATGGTTTGTTGTTCAATTCCCTCTATCAGAGGACAATGGCCATGTTAAGTTACCACCATGGTCTGAGGTAGACCAGGTGTTCCTTGTGAGTTCTCCCATGGTGTCTGTGCTGATCAGGTGCTTGTGAAGGACAATAGTGGTCCCCGAGATTGTCTTGATAGAAAGTACATTCAAAGCAGATGTCCAGTTGCTGGGCTATGTACAAAGGGTTCAGGCAGTCTCTCTTAGAAGATACTGGAAGCCCTCAGGCAGCAATTGCTTGGCACAGACTTTTCATGGCTGTTCCAGCCCCAGTTTTAGTGAGTTTTGTACTAATTACACTCTAGCCTGATTGTACCATTGTTCCTGCCCTCAGACTGCCCATCAGACTGCCTCGGCTCCACTACTTTAAACCCTAGGGTCCCATTGGCAGCCTTGACTCTGTGTACCCTTCAGGCACAGCTGCTCATGGTGATTAGCCAGATACCAGCTATTCCCTGGTGGACACTTGTGTGCCTAACTCCTTCCTATCTCATCAGTCACAACATTAATTCTTGTCTGTCTCCCTCCTCCCGCTTCCTGTGGTCCATGCAGCCCAGCATTAGGGATTAGCTGTAGAGGATCAGTGCTTCTTCCTTTGTTTTTATTAAAAGAGAAGCAAATAAGTCATTCTGACTTGGTACCAGTTGGTCCTTAGAGGAGTTCCTACTTGTATAGAGGCTTTAACCCTCCCATCACCAATAGCTTTGTGTGGAAGGCTCTTACCATTATTTAGTGTTTTACTGCATACTTTCTATTGTTTGTTTGTTTCCTCCCTTCTCTCTCCTTTCTTCTCCTCTTTCTTTTTCTCTCCTTTATTCTCCTGTGCTTTCTTACTTCTTCCTTTCTTTCACAACTCCTTCCTCCAATCATCCATCCAACAACTCTTTGTTGTTGTTGTTGTTGTTGTTTTAATCCTTATTCTCTAAGTTGATTGCTAGGTACCAGAGTGATATATAAACATGTGGTCCTATCAATATGGCACAGCCTGGGAAGACAGACAAAACAAATCATAAATGTTGATAACTTGACACAGAGAGAAAAATTGAAAATGCTAGGAGGCACATGACAGAGGACCCCCAGGACTTGGTGGTTGATGGAATGTGAAGGTGGAGTGGGGATGGTCAAGTAGGGATGGGGAGAATGAAGAATCCACAATAAACTCCAGGTTTCTGTCTTAAACTACTGTGTGGGAGATGGTGTATTTTAATGAGACAGACTCTGGAGAAGGAACAAGTTTAAGGAGAGTGCAATGAAGATTTCAGCATGGGGTACATTACGATTGAAGTGCCTGCCCTATAGATACATGCCATGGGAAATTGAATATTGGGGATATTATTCAGGAGGCAAAACTAAAAATATGGATCTTGGAGTCATGAGATGATAGATGATATTTCAAGTCATGGAAATGGGTTGTCTTATACACAGAGTGTGGCAGTGAGAGAAGGGCTAAGGATGAGACTATAAATTTTATTATCATCTAGATCCTGAAAGGAAGAATTAGAACAATCCAGAAAAGAGGAAAAATAAACAACTGCTGGTACAGAGGCTATAAAATAAATTATTTTTAGAATAAAGAGCCAAACAGAGAAACTCCAACAATTCATGGATCTAATGAAAAGAGTTTATTTACCTTTCAGCAGCAGCTCTTGCTTTTGGGATAGAGCTGGTCATAAGACCAACCCAAAGTCTTCTTTGTCTTTCATGAAGTGGTGAAGAGCATATGTGAGTACCACAGACTGCTTGGGCTGTATTTGTATTGTAAGATGCAGACAGAGCTAAATTGCATTGATGCTCAGGGTCCCTAGGGACCAATATTCCTATTTTCCTTGTTGGCATGGTGACGCTCTGACAAGCAATTCTACATTCCAGTTTGAAGCCATTGGTGGGTTTGGGAAATATGAGAAGATTATAATATACTGAGAGATAAATTAACAATAAGAGTTCCAGAAGATGTATAAATTATAGTGGTAGAAGAAACATGGAATATTCATTTATTTATTAACTCATCCACTTACCCATGAATTCTACAGATATTTGGATGTCTATTTATTGTACTAGGTCTTTCCTTATATACTAAAATAGATAAGAATCATGCCCTAACAGTTTATATTTTAGCAGAGGAAAAAAGACAAAGGAAATGATATGTACTTCATGGAGAAATAGAGTAGGGAGTAGAAAATGTTGTTAAGGATTGTTATTTTCTATGGGGTGGCCAGCAAAGAAGTCTTACTGTCAAGAAAATATTTGAGGAGAAGGAATATTACGTGATCTACAGAAAAAAAATATTCCAAATATAAAGAATAGCAGTACAAAGACCATAAGGTGTGGTCCACTTCAGGAGTAGCAGGAGGGCAATCTGGATAGGAAAAAGTCTTTTGTTATTATTATTAGTTGTTCAAAACATTACATAGCTCTTGACGTATCATATTTCATACATTTGATTCAAGTGGGTTATGAACTCCCATTTTACCCCATATACAGATTGCAGAATCACATCTGTTACACATCCACATTTTTACATACTGCCATACTAGTGTCTGTTGTGTTCTGTTGCCTTTCCTATTCTCTACTATCCCTCCTCCCCTCCTCTCCCCTCCCATCTTCTCTCTCTACCCCAACTACTGTAATTCATTTCTCTCCCTTTTTTTCCGTTTCCCCTCACATCCTCTTATATGTAATTTTGTGTAACAGTGAGGGTCTTCTTCTATTTCCATGCAATTTCCCTTCTCTCTCCCTTTCCCTCCCACCTCTCATCCCTGTTTAATGTTAATCTTCTTCTCATGCTCTTCCTCCCTGCTCTGGTCTTAATTGCTCTCCTTATATCAAAGAAGACATTTGGCATTTGTGTTTTAGGGATTGGCTAGCTTCACTTAGCATAATCTGCTCTGATGCCATCCATCTCCCTGCAAATGCCATGATTTTGTCATTTTTTAGTGCAGAGTAATACTCCATTGTATATAAATGCCACATTTTTTTTATCCATTCATCTATTGAAGGGCATCTAGGTTGGTTCCACAGTCTAGCTATTGTGAATTGTGCTGTTATGAACATCGATGTAGCAGTATCCCTATAGTACGCGCTGAGGTACTTCATCTGGATATAGGCATAGAGTATAGGTTTTGGGGAAGGTAACAGAGGGACAACAGATCTGAAGTCCCTGTAAGATAAGGACAATGTGGAGAAGCTAGGAGCCAGCCACCTGGAATTCTAAGATGGGTGCACCATGGGCAACTTGTGTGAGTTCTCACAGCTGTATGCTGAGAGATTTTTCTCCTAAGCTGTGGAGAACAACAATCCCCAGATCTCTTGAGAATTTCAGGATACTACTAAATGCAGACAGTATTTTTATACTTATATCATTGCAACTGCTCATTAATTGTGCTGCTACTACTGCTACTCTTCAATTTTTAATTTTATTACTGAAAACAAAACTTTGAGTATATCCTCAATGAGAATAGCCAGATCTTCTAAGTTTAGCCAGATCTTCCACTTCTTGCCATTAAAGGATATCCTGTTCCCATCTCTTGGACTTCCCAACATTCATCAATCTCTCATTCAACTCAAGGGAGACTGAATATCATTTTGGTGTATTCACACAAAATAAGTTCATGTCCCTTAACTGACATTTTCTTAGAGGAAAAGAAGACAGATTATAAGATTGCTTTAATAAGAACCCACCAGTCTGGGGCTGGGGTAGTGGCTCAGTGGCAGACTGCTTACCTAGCATGTGTGAGGCACTGGGTTCGATTCTCAGCACTGCATATCAATAACTTAAATAAAGGTCCATTGACAACTAATAAAAAAAATATTTAAAGCAAAAAAACAAATACAAAAACAAACAAAAAACCTCACCAGGCTGAATTTTCATTTGCTGGTATAACTCTTTGCCACATGTAGCACTTTTAAAACCTCTTTGATAAATATTTTGTTTTTCTTAATCTGACCAACAACTTTGCCTCCTGGGTATGCACTTTCCTACAGCAGCCACAAGGGCAGAGGTAGGCAACGGTGCAGGGGCTTCGTCTTCCAAGCTCCTGGTCCTATGCTTCCCCAGTCCATTGGGTCATCCCATCTCAGACAGCCCAGGCTGAGCCTGCTTGGCAGCCAGCCATTCAGAGGACTGAGTGTGACTGTCCAGATGGAGAACTGCAGGCTGGGTCAATTCCTATCCTCGCTCATTGATTCACTGATTTCTACAGTGGACAAATCTAATTGAACCCCAATAATTAGCAATGAGGATCATCAGTAGCATCACTCAACTACACATGAATCATATAATATGACTCATGATTATTTCAGAAAGAAAAAACAATGAGAATTGAGAAAACTAAATTTTCTCATGTTCATCCAATAGTTAGTGGAGTTGAATCACAAATCCAGGTCCTTAGGTCTCTTTTTCCTTCCTATCTACATGTTCATCTACTTGCCTTTCTTCTTCCATTTATTTTTTCATTGATTTCTTTTTTATTTATTTTTTACTTTACAGAAATAGAAAAAAAATGTAAAGAGTGGAAAATATACCACTGATAAAATAGGGAAAGTACCATACATCCACCGTGAGCACCTTGCCATGTATTTGTCAGGCCCAGTCTTTCATTTTATCTATCTATCTATCTATCTATCTATCTATCTATCAATCTATCTATTTGGTACTGGGGATTTAACTCAGGGACACTCAACTACTGAGCCACAAGCCCAGCCCTATTTTGTATTTATTTACAACACGGAGTTGCTTAGCACCTCACCCTCATTGAGGCTGGCTTTGAGCTTGGGATCCTCTGACTCAGCCTCCAGAGCTGCTGGGATGACAGGCCTGCACCACCACACAGCCTGGGTCTTTCATTTGATACAGAGTCAGTTTCTCTCCCCAGACCCCTTCCTCTCTCTCCTCTTGCCTGCCACACACACATTTACTTGTACCTGTACCTTCTGACAGGCCTTCTCTATTTTGCATGACATTTGATGTTTTAACTGCTGTTTGTAGGAGTGCTAATCAACACACTCCCCTCCTCCTCTGGCACCAAAGCTCCTTCTTGCTGTCCTAGTTTGAGTTTCTCTGTAAAGAAAAGTTGAACTTCTGTTTTACATAGAGACAGTGCCTTTAATTTACTCTGTCCATGTCCTGTCCTCATTTTTCCCTATTGTGTTCTTTGTCTTTTTGTTTTCTGATAGCCTTTGTTAATTTGCTGATTGCCCATTTTAAAAAAAAAATGTTTTAATTAGTTTTACATGACAGTAGAATGCATTTATGCACTTTGATATATAATACATAGATGGGGTATAATTTCTCATTTTTCTGAGTGTGCACATTGCAGAGTCATATTGGTCATGTAGTCACACATATACATACAGTAATAATGTCTGTTTCATTCTATTATCTTTCCTATCCCCACTTCCCCTCCCCTCCCCTCCCACCACTTCCCTCTACCTAATCTAAGGTAATACTGTTCTTCCCTAATTCCCCCTCTTATTGTGAATTAGCATCCACATATTAGAGAAAACATTCAGCCTTTGGTTTTGTGGGATTGGCTTATTTCACTTAGCATGATATTTTCCAAATCCAGCCATTTACTGACAAATGCCATAATCTTCTGATTGCCTTTTGATTTGCTTTTCTGATTGTTCCTCCCTTTTCCTGTTCCTCCTTCCACCCCCTCTACCGCCTACTGTGTTGATAAAAATTTCATTAAAGCTCAAAAGACTGTAATGTATGGATTCTATACTTTGAGTCTTTATTACAAAGGCTTTCTATACCCTCTGGTTTTAAAGTATACTGCATGTAATTTTGTTTCAATATTTATGACAGATTGCTTTGCATATACCCCTTACATTGTGAATTTTTAGTCCATCAGGAGTTTTACTTCATGTATGATATGAAATAAGGCTTTGTTTCCAAAAGATATTTGTTTCCCTCAATATCATATTAGAATGCAACTTGAAACTCTTATTAGAAATGGAAACTTTATCCTAAACTTTCCAATGTTCAGGGGTTACTCTAGTGGCCTCTATCCATGTGTCAATATAATTTAATTCTTGAGACTTTATAATGCGTTTTAATCTCTTATATGACCAGTCTTCTATTATTTTTTTCAGCTGTTTCCTGGAAAGTGTTGCTTGTTATACCAAATCTCTCTGCAACCAAATTCCAGGGTTTTATCTACTATATGATATCCACAGGTATTGTATTATAACAGAGCTCTTTTTTAAAATTTTTTTTTATTAGTTGCTCAAAACATTACAATGATCTTGACATATCGTACATTTGATTTAAATGGGGTATGTAATCTTAATCTTATTTTTTCCACATGTACAGATTGCAGGATCACATTGGTTATACAACCACGTTTATACATAGGGCCATACTAGTGTCTATTTTATTGTGCTGCCCTATAACAGAGCTCTTTGCTGCAGATGTTTGTGTGCTGATCTCTAAGTATAAGAAAAACACCAAGGAGTAGGTAACCCTTGTAGATTGCAAAATGTCATGGGGAGTAAGTACAGTGTAAGCTCCAAAACATATATAAGTATCATTGGAAATTTCCTGGATGATTCTGAAGTGTTAAAAGGTTTGACAATCACCCACCTCTGAGTAAAACCAACAAACTGAGACCTTTTTCTATCTGGCCAGGAAATTGTTGGTCATTACCCTTTAGTTCGCATCATGTCAAAAATAAAATATTGTCATAAGTGAAAGTGGTCTTCGAGATCCTAATGCAGCCTGTTGACTTAACTGGTGTGATAGGATCTGCTCAAAACTGAATCAGTAGCTGATTTGGTCAAGAATTCAGCACTTATTTTCAGTTGCATCTTTTTCCCAATACATGATGAAGAAACCTCAGAACAAGCCAGTGAAAGTGAAAGGTATAAAATTAATTCAGACCTCATTTATTAATTTACTGATTTGACTAATTTACTGACTATTGTTTTCTAACTTGTGAAATTAAATATCAAACATCCAATCTGCATGGAAATGATCTTTGGTTTAGTTGGATATGTCAGACACATGCACATGAGTTTTTAATAAGCGGTCTACAATTTGAATACAGTGCAAAACAGATAATGTAAGGAGTGCTAAAAGGCACTCTCACCCTTGAGTTCAATCTCCAGTGCAAAAAAAGAAAAGAAAAAGAACTTTTCTACATCTGCTACACAAATAGAATAGAGGAAGATAGGTCCGTGTGAGCCAGAGAAGCTGGAGAAAGTCATGGATGAGGTGTTTAGCTAGATACTGAAAGATAGAAAAGGATTAATACGACCACATACAACGAATATGTATAAACCCAGCATTTGTGAGAAACAATGAAAGATTTTTGTCACCTTGATTTTTTTCCTCCATAGTCCTCAAACATCCATTACTTTTTCCCCCTTCTCCTAGGTATACATGCTTTGCAGTTTGCACTGTTCTAGAACAATGGGGATTATTTGATGGAAAGCTACTAATAAATGTACTCCCACTAATAGAAAAAGCTCACCAATAAATTAACATCATTGAGGTATATCATTTTGGATAAAAAGTGAACTTTTCTAATTGTTTAATCTTATCCAGTAAATGTCCAATTGTTTCATTTTATCCACGTGGGACATATGTCCTTGCACAAAACATTCTAGACTCCCCTGGATACCTCCATGGGAGTAACTCATGGGAGTTGCACAGCTTTTGAATTCCGCTTGGAGACACATGTTCTTGTTCTCGGCACAATTGAGTAGTTGTTTGTCTTGAAACTAAATTTCTCCCTCTGGCAATATAGATTAATTTATTTTTTTGTCTTTTTAGTTTTCTTCTCCTTCCTCACTAGGTATTGCTAGGTATTCCTAGGTTCTGAGTACCTAGTGCCAACAATCTAGTTTCTCTTCTAATCTACTACTTTTCTGCCGCTGATACATAGCATAAATGGGAAATGGATTGAGGAAGCCTTGTGGGGTAGGGAGTGTATTAATGAGGAGGGAGGTGTGTTAATGGCTTGGACAGTGAACAAGCTGTATAACCTTGGGAACATTGCTTTCTTCCTCCCATTCCTGAGTTTCTCAATGGGAAGAGGAGAGGAGACTAGAAGTTAGGATGTGTGGTTTCCACAGTCCTTAGGAACTATGTTGAATAGGGTTCTTATGATTCCATGAGGGGTCTCTGGGCCATTCACATTCTCTCCCATTGTCTCTTAACCAGTCTAACCTACCTTATCTTTTCCATCTTGGGCATTTCATAGAACCAGTTCCATTACCTATATTTTTGTAAGTGTAAATATCACTGGATTAGTAGGACAATGACATTGGTTTATTTGTGTATCAAATGCTTATATGTTCTTGAATCTTTCAAGGCTTTAATATATAGTATCTCTAATTTTCACAAATTAAAAATAAAGTGAATTCCTGTTATACTTACTTTATATTTGAGAAAACTGAGCTTCAGAGAGTTTCAGAAACTGTCTTAAGATCTCACAGATACTAAGTAGTAGAAATATAACTCTAGTTCCAATCTATAAATAGACCCAAGAGCTGACCAATTCCTTCAGTGTCTTCTGGTATGGCCCTTTTCACTTCCACATGAGGACTGCAAAACGGCCCAACCTGTGATAATCACATCTAAACCAAATGTGAGAAGCAGCCTGCATGTGAGAAAATTGTGTGAAGTTTCCTGCTCTTTGTCCATTCTCTCCTTGGATCTTTTCCCATCTTTTCTTTTGTGGTCCGGGACCATATTCAGTGTATAACTCTACCCGGAGAACCTCTGATATTGGCATATCATTTATGTAAAAAAAAAAAAAAGTGATGATAGACATCATTTGACTGTGTGGGTAGAACATGGAGAATAGAGGAAGAATGTGGGCTTCAGGGAAAAGAAATAAGTCTATGCTCCCCAATATAAATATCTACTCCTTTGGGAGGAAATAAGTCATTCATTTTTTTTTTAACCTTGGAAACTAAATCTATGCACTTGGTAAATTTCCACCCCACAGTGAACTCTGATGTCTTTTCTGTTTCACAACTTTCCTTTGCCAGGGTCACAGGAGAGAGCTACCACTGTTGGCAGGAAGAAAGAAATTAAATTATGAACTGAAAACCAGAGAAGGGCGAACACGGAAGCCTGTGCACACATGCTTGTGCCTTTATCTTGGGATAGCAGTAATTACTAGCTCCCTGCCCTTTTTATTCTTTCTACCCTGAGCTGTCAAACTTCTCACCTGCCTTTAAAAAAATCAACAATGGGTAATGCTCTTGCTTCTTTTTTTTTTCTTTTTTAATTAAAAAGCTGCAATTCAAGAGTGCAACCAAGAAATGCCGAGGTACTGTGCCCCTAGTCACCTGGCTTTCCGCCTAAAGCTACATTTTCCCACCCTCTCCTATCATCAGGCAGCGTGAGAACAGGACTTGACCTTCGTTGCTTGAATAAGGGCATCTCATTGCTCTCTCCTGATTTTCTCGGCTTTCATTTTCAAAACCAAGGTTGATGGTGACCTCTGTTCCAAGGTTTCTTGACTTTTCAGAGGTGGAGTGTCCCCTTGAGTAAGCCATTTCCTTCCCCTCTCTCTCCTGCAGCCACCCTTCTTTCTTTCCAGCTGTGGCCTGGACTTTCTGAACATCTTTTATAATCTCCCAGGCTCCTGTCTTCCACTAAGCACCAGGATCTTCAGAAGCACACAGCGGCAGAGAGCAGAGTGTAGTGCCACCACACTCTAAGTACTTGATCATACCAGAAGTCTCAGAAGCATCATTAAATCCAGGAAGAACTGTAACATAAAAATCACAGGATTTAGAGTCACATAGCATATCTCAAATGCAAAGTTAATTTTTCACTATCAGTTGTATGTATTTGAAAATGTCTAAAATTCCTTCACTATCAGTTGTATGTATTTGAAAATGTCTAAAATTCCTTTAAAAACAGTTTAATGAAAATATAATTTGGGGACTATAAAGTGGACCTTTATAAAGTCACAATCTGGTAGTCTTCCAAATACTCAGGAGAATGTGTATCAATCACCAACATCTCTTTACAGAGGATTTTCATCACCACAAAAACAGTACCCATAGTCACTTGCTTCTATACTTCCCCTCCACAACTCCTGCTCTTGGAAACTGGAGCAGATCAGACTGGTTTACTCCGGACACTTCATATTTGTGGATTCACAAAATGTGTGGCTTTAGGCAACTGGATTCTTTCAAATATTTGATTCAGTTGGTACCAATTTTGTTTATTACTAAACTAATGGGTATTTGGCTTGTTTCTACTTTTGACCATTATATGTATGACTGATACTAACATGAATGAAATTTTTTTTCAATCCTCTTGGGCATACCTAGGAATGGAATTGCTGGGTCATATAGTAACTCCATGTTTAATTTTTTGAGGTATGGCAAACTGTTATACATAGTGGCCGCACCATTTTTGATACCCTCCAGCGATATGTGAGCACTCCAACTCTTCAAAAATCTTCACACTGACTTGCTATTTTTCCAGTGCATTCTTTATATTCGAGACTTTTCCAGCAATTGTGAAGTGGCATTTCACTGTGGCTTTGATTGGATTTTCCTAGTAACTAATGGCATTGAGCATCTTGTTTTGTTTTCTGGCCATTGTAATAACCTTTTTTTTTTTTTAGAGAGAGAGAAAGCGCGAGAGAGAGAGAGAGAGAAAGAGAGAGAGAGAGAGAGAGAGAGAGAGAGAGAGAGAGAGAGAGAGAGAGAATTTTTTAAATATTTATTTTTAGTTTTCGGCGGACACAACATCTTTGTTTCTATGTGGTGCTGAGGATGGAATCTGGGCCGCAAGCATGCCAGGCAAGCACGCTACCGCTTGAGCCACATCCCCAGCCCCATTGTATAACTTCTTGGAGAAATGTCTGTTGAAATCCTTGCCCCATTTTTAATTGGAGTTGGGTTTTTGTTGTTGTTGTTGTTGTTGTTAAAAGAGTTTGTTATATGTTTTAGATAAAAGTTCCTCCCAGATACATGGTTTGGAAATATTTTTCTCATCTGTGCATTATCATTTCAGTTTTTTAGTGGTATCCTTTGAAGCAAAATGTTGTGGGTTTTTTTTTCTATTTTTGGTAAAGTTCATATTAACTATCATTACTTTTCTTGCTCCTGATGTTGCAGTTTTATCTAAGAATCATTGCCTAATCTAATGCAATCTGATATATGAATATTTACCCCTGAATTTTCATTTAACAGTTTTATAATTTTAGTGCTTACATTTTTGTCTATGATTTATTTTAAGCTAGTTTTTGTGAATGGGATAAGGTTATCATTGGCATGTGGTTATTAGTTGTGCAAGCATCATTTGTAAAATGTCTGCTTTTTTAACCATTCAGTTGTCTTGGTGCTCTTGTCAAAATTAACCGATCAACTGGGTGCAGTGGTGCACGCCTCTAATCCCAGTGGCTCAGGAGGCTGAGGCAGGAGGATGGCAAGTTTAAAAGCCAGCCTCAGCAAAATGGAGGCACTTAGCAACTTAGTGAGACTCTGTCTCTAAATAAAATACAAAATAGTGCTTAAGATGTGGCTCAGTGGTTGAGTGTCCTTGAGATCAATCCCCAGTAACTGCCCCCCCCCCAAAAAAATCAACCGATTACATTTCAGGGTTTATTTCTAAAATCTAAATTCTGTTCTTTGGACCTTTTGTATCACATCTTATGCCACTGTCATACCTTCTTGAGTACTGTTCATTTATAGGAAGTTTCAGAATGAGAAACTTACTATAAAGGTGATCTACCTTGGCCATCTTTTTTAAGGTTGTGTTAGCTTCTAGAGGCTCATTTCTGTATATATTTTAAAGTCACATTTTCAATTATTTCTTTCATGTCTCCTTACAAAAAAAAGATATAATTTTGATAAGAATTAATTTAATCTGTAGGTGAATTGGGGAAGATGGCCATCTTAACCATATTTAGTTTCATACTCCATGAACATGAGATGTCTTCTAACTTAATTCAGGTCATCTAAAATTCTACTTAGTGATTTTTCTTAGTTATAATGTAAAACTCCTATACTTCTTTTTAAAAATATATCCCTAAATACTGCATTTTTGAATTCCATTGTAAATAGAATTGAGTTCCAAATTTCACTTCAGAAAATTTATAAGTATCACATAGAAATACAATTATTTTCTATATTGCTTTTGTATTCTGAAACCTTGCTGAACATAATTACTAGAAATAATATTTTGTATTGATCCCCTAATTTTTTTAAAAAAATGTTTTTTAGATGTTGATGGACCTTTATTTTATTCATTTATTTATTTGTAGTGCTGAGAATCAAACCCAGTGTCTCACATTTGCTAGGTAAGCTCTTTACTATTGAGCCACGACCAACCCCAGCGAGATTTCTTAATTATTTATGGTTTAAAATTTTTCTTTTCTTTTGGCACTGGGGATTGAACCCAGGGGTATGTTACTGCTAAGATACATCTTCAGTCCTTTTGTTTGTTTCTTTTTTCTTTTTTTTTTTTGAGACCGGTTCTTACTAAGTTGCTGAGGCTGGCCTTGAACTTCTGATCCTCATGGGTAAGGTCTAAAGTCACTGAGATTCTAGGAATGTGCCACTGTGCCTGGTTTCCTTTTCAATTCCAGAATTTTTGTTTATACTAATCTCTTTATTGAGATATTGACATTGTTTACTTAGTTGTATATCATTCTTATACTTTTCTTTAGATCTTTATACATTATTTAATTTTGCTCTTTGAACATATTTTAAAGAGCTGACTAAAGTCTTTGTCTTGTAATTCTGGGCTATCTGAGGGACAACTTTTTACTGACTGATATTTAAATTCCTGTATATAGGCTACATTTTCTTAAATCTTCATTTGTCTCTGTGTTGAAAATGAAACGTTCTAAAAAATGTGTCAACTCTGGAAACCAGACTGTGTAGCTTCCCAGGGTGTGGGACTGTGATTGCTTACTCTTTAGTGATTGTCCTGGGTTGAGTCTTTAATATCATGTGTTCTTTATTATGTGTGGTTGCTGAAAGTTCTGCTTGGATAGTTTAGTAAACAGTTATTTCTTTAAATGGCCTGAACCAATTTATCTCTGTGGCTGTCTGCTGGAGTCTACATTCAACTCTTGAGCAGGCAATCTATAGCTCTATCTTAGCATTCACTTCCTGCTTGTAGAGGGTCTTAAAATCAGGCACACATCTTTCTCAGATCTGTCCATGGCATGCTACCATCCTTGTGCTTGTGCACAATCTCATCATTTTAATCAGATGTTTTGCTGCTGTGATTAAAAGACTGACCAGAACAAATAGAGAGGAGGAAAAGTTTATTTGAGGGCTCACAGTTTCAGAAGTCTCAATCTATAGACAGCAGACTCCATTCCTAAGGGCTCAAGGTGAGTCAGAACATCATGGCAGAAGAATGTGGCTGAAGGAAGCAGCTCACATGATGATCATGTAGCAGAGAGAGAGAGAGAGAGAGAGAGAGAGAGAGAGAGAGAGAGACACTGACTCTACTTACCAAATACAAAATATATACATCAAAGGCATGCCCCTAATGACTAACCTGATCTAGCCACATCCACTCACCTTCAGTTACCAATCAGGGGATTAGTCCATAACCTGATTAAGGCTCTCATAACACAATCATTTCTCCTATAAATCTTCTTGCATTGTCTCACATATGAGCTTTCAGGGAATACCTTGTATCTAAACCCTAGCACTCATGGATTCACAGGATATATCAGAACATCTTACCCAGTTTTATTTTCAAGATTTCTTGGTCTGTCTCTTGTAAGCCACCCTGGTAAGGTGATCCCAGACATTGACAATAGTAAATATTGTCACTGTTATAAACAAGTCCCTGTGTGTATGTGGCTCTTAATACAAAGAGAATTCAGCATCACATCAAATAAACATAAGCATTGAGAATAGAGTATTTCCATATTGGAATACTAGCAGTTTTCTGGTGATGAAATTTTAGGGATCTCCAGGTCTGTTTTGGTCCTTACAGTCTCTGCTGAGCCACCGTTTTTTCACAGATGCTACAGTTGTAAGTTGGTTTTCCCGGTGAACATATTGCTGCGGAGATGAGACTGGGATCAGTGCATGTTGAAATGCCACAGAGCCTCTGTTCTTACCAGGTCAGCCATTTACTTGAATAAACACTCTCCAGATTGCAAGCCATTAGCTAATTTTCAGAGTTCTGAAATTATAGCTTTGACAGTTTTGTCAATGTCCTGTTGCTTTATAGAGAAACAGATTTTACCCTGACATTTTCTAAGTCATCTCCTTAGGAAAGCCTTCTGAATGATCTGAGTCACAGTTTTTTCTTCTGTGAAAAAGAAATGAGAATGCCGTAATATATACTAGAGTTCTTGCTAGTGTTTAATGAGGTAATATCAGTAAAGGAGTCACATAAACTCTTGCACATCACAGGAATCCAGAAAATGTTACCGCCTTTCTTAATTTCTTTATTGGGACATATGAGAGGTGATGACAAAATTGGATTATGATGATCTAACATTCTACGTTTTGTCTGGAGACTTGTCTCCACCTGAGTTAGTGAGAAAATCACCTTTGGCAAATTATAGAAACTTGATTCAAACTGGTTAACACCAAGGATTTGTTACTTTCATGTTGAAAACTTCACTAGTGTACCAATGTGAGGTACAAATCGATCCATGGATTCCAGCTTGTCACAAACCGCACCTCAAAGCAGCCATACATTCTTGTCTGATGGCCTATGGTTAGTCAGACCCTTGTCCCATGGTGCTATTCGGACTAGCAACTATAGTCCTACACTCTATCAGATTGGGATCTCCAGTAGAAATGGGTCACTTCTTTCTCATCATTTTTTTGCATAAGTGTTGAGATTATTCTAGGTCTATTTAGAACATGTGCCCATTCCCCCCACATCATTGTTGCAGGGGAATGGCATTTGCTAATTAGCCCAGCCTGAGTTTCATTCTATCCCTGGAGCTAGCTTAAGGTTGGAGGAAGGCTATTTTCTCAAACGGTAATTTGATGCAGGGAAGGAAGATGCAATAGTTGTTTTGAGCAAAGCAGGTCACCTCTTGTTATATCCAGCTATCTTCCTTCTCTTTCTCCTTTCTCTCCTCTCACATCAAGTTAGAGTTGTCAGAAGTATATAATCCATTAAAGATGCATATCCACTGTGCCTAACCGAAGCAATGCACGCAAGGAAACACGAAACTTCATGTTGAAAGCCCACTGTACGCTATTGTCATTGATACCACAGAAGGTCAAAGGTGGGGACAGATGATTGAATAATGGTTCCAGTAATGGTGGTTCATGGAAGAGGTGGGGCTTTAGCTTATATCTTCCATAGCCAACTAAAAGTGTATAAGAGGAGAAAACCTAGTTTACCTGGTGTACCTAGGACTATGAATGACACTGATGGTGAGTTCTGTTCATCATGTGCTTACCTTGTGCCAGACACTGCCATTGTGATAATTTCTTTACCTTCATTTCCCTATATTGTCAAAGTGTCTCTGCTATTATTATCCCTCAAATTAGATTATAGAAATGAGACTTGGATAAAAATTTTAAATTTTCCTACTGTTAAATTGGAAGCCCAGATCAAAACCAGGTAATCTGGATTGAGAGCTTTAAAATTTTATTTGAATTTTTCTTTAAAAAAATAACACATTGTAATTGTATATATTTAGGAAATATAGTGTAATATTTCAATACATATATATTATATGTAATAATCACCTTAGGGTGATTGATATGTCCATCACCTTATACATATATCATTTTTTCTACTAGCTATTTTGAAACACATAGTTAATTTTTGTCAATCATAGTTACCCTATTGTGCTACAGAACATGAGAAGTTATTTCTCCAGCCTGCTTGTATCCCTGTACCCATTAACAATCCTCTCTCCCCTGGCTCTGGTAACTACTATTCTCTTCTCCGTTTCTATCAGAACAACTGTTTTAGCTTCCACCAAGGAGTGTGTAATATTTGTCTTTCTGTGCCTGATTTATTTATTCACTTAGCCTAACATCCTTCAGTTCCATCCATATTGCTACCATGACAAGATTTCATTCTATTCTTGTTGTTGAGTAATGGTTCATTGTGTACATATATCACAGAGTATCATTTTTTATCCAGTATGCAACTCTAGCACATAGAAAATACACACACACACACACACACACTCTTCTTGCTAGTTCTCAATTCTGCTCCATTTTACACTACAGAACCAGTGTTGTTGCTCTGAGGTTAAATAAAATCTTAGCCACTGACATTTCAATTTCTCTACCTTCACGGTGAGCTCATCCCAGTTAAAGAATCCATAAAATTATAATTTTTGAAAGCTGAAAGTATCTTCAAAGACTCTCTAGTCAAATATTTTAGGTTTTGTTGTCCATAAACATATTTCAAATGTAAGTTCTTTGCTGTTCAGTTCTTGAAACAGTCTAGGATCTTAGCAGATGCAGTTTTCATCACATTCCTCAATTGACTGTCAAACATTCCAAGGTTTGAAGTCTGATGATCTACCCAAGTGGTTCTCAAGCCTTCCTAGACCTGTGAAGTCTAAAAATTTAAAAATTCTGATGCTTCAACTTTATCTCCAGGATTCAAATTTAATGGATCTGGTGTGTGGCTATTCACTGGTATATTTAAAAAACAAAATAAAACAAAAAAAAAAAAACTTCTCCAGGTAATTTTAATGCCCATTATTCTAACCCAAGGGCCTTCAGTCATCTGATCCATTGGAGGCAGAATCAGAAGATGAATCTAAATTTTCCTGTCTCCTAGTTGAGGATTCCTTAGTAAAACTGCTTCACAGAATGCCACTTCCCTGAAAGGAACTTCCCTCAGCCTTGTCCCCACATTCATATAGACAAGCATGACATGACTGGTGTCCCCGGGCCTCAGCAGAACCAGAACTCAATGTGGAAGAAAGGATAAGAGAGGGAGTGAGAAGCCCCGGGAAGTTCTTTCTAGGTTGTCCAGGGCTATCAAACCCTACTCTACTGCAGACTGAGGATCAGCTGACTCAGCTCTAATTTTGCCTTTGCTAAGTTCCCCAACCTCCCTAGGAAGTGGTTGGAAACACATGGTCTTTTTATATAATCCCACTATTTCTCCCAGTTACTATGCTTTCCTGGCAAAATATTTCTTGTTATGTGGAGACTGGGTGGTTTTTTGTAATCTTCATTTTAATCTATATTCTCCTGAACCCATCCTTGGGACTGACCAATGGCTGAAGTGGCTTGCATGCTAAAATTTAACAACCCATGTGATTCTCCATTACTAAGGAAGAAAGTGATCTTCTGTTACTCTAACTTGAAATGCCTCTTCTTCCCAAGGGAAAAATTAACAGCAACCCTGGGAAACAGAGAATCTAGTACTCTTTACTGGGGAGTTGGTAGAATATCTTTTTGCTTCCTGCTTACAGAGGAAAAAAGGGAACAAGACCAAAGACAAACCTTATTACTTCCTTCCGGGTCCTAGGATTGTTTTGAACATTTCCTTCTAATACAATTTGTCTCTATCTTGGGGACAGAGCATCCAGAGAGCAGGGTGGGAATAACAGGCTGGCAGTGGATGATGGAGGAAGGAACAAAGATGCCCATGTTTGCATCAAGCATTTATTCATTTTTTAAAACAAAATATTCATTAGTGACAGATATGGATCAGAGAGATATCCAGATCAAGAGACAGAGTCAGATGGAGTGTGAAGCTGGCATGGTCAGGTAAAATAAGAGCAAGGAACTGGTATCTGGGATACCTAGATTCATGGAGTATGTGGACTCCAGTTTCAGAGAGGGAAGACATCCCCAACTTTGACATTGATCCCTAAGGCACAGCGTCCACCATCAAAACCACTTCTGAGGGATACAATGTCCACAGTGACATTCAGTCCATGACTACCCTGAGTGAGGCATGTGGGTTAAGTGACTGGATTTTTATAATCTATATATTTTGTCATAAAATCCTCACATCCTTGTAGTATAGAAGTATTGTCTCATATTCTAGGTAACGAAATGAGTCTCACAAGTACCCATCAGGCACCAATCATCTTGAGAATACTGTATGTGTGTGTGTGTGAAATCAGAATGAGATTAGGCACTGAAAGTTCGGAATGGAACAAAACAAAATGAAAGCAATCACAAAGAAAAAGGATGAAAGATCGTTTGACCTTGGTATTCAGTAGTTTTGACTGACAGGTTGAACATTTCCTGTAGACATTGACAGGTGATTGAAAGTCTATTAGGAAATCTGTGGCATGTTTTAGTCTGTTTAGAGAAGACTCTGACTCCAAGATGATAATTTCCAGCCATCCTCTACCTGTGATCCTAGTCCTACTTAAGCTTTTGGATAGCACCAGTGATCTCTATGTGAGTAATCCTAACGCTGGCCACGTTTGCCAGTTTGACTGAATGTCTGAGATTTTGACTTCCAATGGCTGTCTGGAGCAGGTTGCCAAAAGTTCTCTGCTCTATCCAGTGATGACTGATTCACTCTTAGGTTCATTCACCTGTTAATTCACTGACTTGTTCCTTTATACCATCATTCATTCACCAACATATCTTGGGCAACTATTCTATGTGACATACTGGGAATTCGGATTTAATGAAGTACATACAGCTCTTGCTCCCTGGTGTCCCATTGTGTTATAGCAGAGGCAAATCTTCCAGCCAACAATTGAAATTTAATGTGATAGGTACAACTGGAGATGTATGTAAAGATCGCAGTAGGAGGAAACAGTAGACTTTGCTTTAGTCACACAAGGGATATTATATGGCTGTGAAGTTTCTTTTAAATAGCAAATAAGGAATAGGCATGCTTAGAACTCTGGAACTGGTACTTGAATAATTGGGGGCTAAGCAAAGGAATAAAGAGAAAGAAAATCATCCAGAGCAAGAAAATTAACATTCTTGGTCATGGAGCCTTGACACTGTGCTATATTTTATTTTCAATTTAATTTAGTTTTTATTTGTTGTCAGTGCTGGGGATGAAATTCAGAGCCTCATGCCTGCTGGGAAAGCACTGTATCACTGGGCTACACCCAGAGCCCCTGCCTTATGTGTCATTTTATGTTATAAAAAGTTGACACATATATGGCTGGATTCTGTGTCAGTAAGTGAATGTGGCCCTGCTCTCACTCCCTTGAGACTTACAGTGCAGTGTGGGGACTGGCCCTTGCTATATCATCATATGAATGTATAACTGCACACTGGTGTACTGAGAGGACAGGAACACTGAATACGACTGTGATGCTTGGGACTCTGTCGTTCACTTTGCCTGGAGCAGAGGATGAAAAGATGCAATTACTGAATAGGTAGAATCAAAGTGGAAAACAGGGATAAGCTCATGAAAGGCCTTAGATACCAGACAAAGATAGGGCCTTTACCCTAAAGGGATAGGGAATTACAAATACAAAGGAAGCAAGAAAGAGGCATGCTTGATTGTGTGTATTTGAGACCCTTCAGTTTTATAACCATTAAAAAAAAAAAAAAACTGGAGGAGGCACCTAAGACTGGAGATAGGGAGACCAATTAGCAGGCTCTTTTTGAAATTCTAGTGGGAGATACAGAGAGCCCAATGCTGTGATTGTAAGGAGAGAAAGCAGATGAAAGAATTAGAGATGTTAAGGTGTAGAAACAATAGGCATGCTCAGGAGTTACATATTTGGCAGTATGTCGCCAAAGACTCTGTTTTTCTCTGGCCTAAATGTGAGCCTGGAGAACTTTATTCCATAATGGTTATCTCAGGAAATTCTAAAGCAACAAGAATCATTTAAGAAAAAAATCATCCTAGCATTTTGACCTAGTTCCGTTTGCCATCTTGATGGCTTCCTCTATTTCTAGCCACTCAGAAGCCCTTGTTAATGCAAATATTAAGAGTAGAAATTTTTAAAAAAAGATAATAAAAATTAAAGAGTTCAAGGTGGAAAAGTGGAAGTTTCTTTCCTCTCAAGACTTTTTTTTTTTGCTTTTCTGACTGGACTCTGAGCACTTTTAGTTTAGGAATCAGGGCTTTCTCAGTTCTACCTTAATCATCACACAAGGTTCTCCCCATAATAGGATTTTGACATGTTTGTTACACAAAAATTCACCATGGAAAAGCAACACATTTGTGACTCATTAATTCCTCAGACAGGTGTAAGGGGTTTATAGGAAATGAAACATGGGAAGATAAAATTGATTGCTTCAGATTTAGTCACAAAAGGAGCAACTAACCATCCAAGAGAAATCATTTAAAACACACATTGATAAGTAGTGTTGGAAAGAGCTTTAGAAAATGTCACCAGAGTACAACATTTACACTGTCAACAGCCGTGTGCAGGTTCCGGCCTCATTCCTATGCAATACAAAATTAATACCAGCTAAATCTGAGATCAAGTTCTGCTATGGTGGTAGCTTTGCTTGAGAGCCTCTTTTTTGACATCTTCAAAACTGTCTTCATAATTCTTCATATGAAATACCTGCTTGGCATGAGGTACTGCACTAGTTTAAATTTACACGATAATATGGCGACACTTCCAAAGTTGACATTATGCCTGCTTGTCAGTTCTCAAAGTCCTGGTTTTGTCTTGTGCCTCACTGAGATTCATGTACATTTTAAGCGGCTTTCATTGAAAGTTGACTGTATATTTTCCTTTTATCTTCCCTGCCCCTGCCAATGTCTCATGATCACACACATAACTAACTTGATGGTTAAATTAGAAAATGTTTATTGGTGTGATACGGCGCTTCCATTTCCTTTCCCTGCTGCTTCTGAAAGCTGCAGAAATCTGTTGTTCAATTAACTAAAGGTCAGCCGGCTGTCAGCCTTTGCTCATGGCACCCTCACTGGCAGCTCAGTGACTGAGAGAGAAACAGAAGCTGCACATGGTCCGCAGTGAGTGATGGGTGGCCACAGCTCGGCACAGACATTGAATTCCTGTGACTCATCAATTCCTCAGACAGCTGTGTGTCCTTTATAAGGAGCCAAACACAGGTAGATAAAATAGGTTGCTTCACCTTGAATTGCAAAAGGAACAACAACTCACCAAGGTTAGCCTAGAGGCTAGGAGACCCTGCCAAGAAAATTCAAGTTCCAGTCTTTAATTGCCATCTCTGTGACCTTGGAAAGTCCAGACTCACTTACTGGAGCCAGAATTAACACAGAATAGATAGGTAAATCAAGTCAGGTCAGATCAAGGAGGGCAATTTGAGTCTGGGAAGTTGGAGGCTGCCTCCTGAGGGGCAGAAATGCCTTCAGATCCCTTCCTCCACCCTTATCAAAATAACCTGTCCCGGTTCCAACCTGTTGCTAAGGTAACCTGTCCCAGGAATTGTCCCTCCCTGCAGGGAGTTATAAAAGTTTTAATTAATGTGCCCTGGGCTGCTCCATTTGGCCATTCCCCCTGTCCATCTGCTTCTCACCTTTTGGCCATCCCACCTGAGCATCTCCTGGGTCTAGGAAGGAGAGGAGAAAGGGGAAGAGAGCAGGAGAAGAAAGGAAGCCTAGGACATATAAAAAGGCAGAACACCTCCCTTCTTGGGATACCAGAGTACCAGCTATGGCCCCCTTCTCCCTCCTGGGAGAAGTCTATGTTACTCCTTTTGAAATAAACCCTGCTTTATATGCTTGCCTCAGCGTGCTTCTCTAATGTTCTACTTCAACATGTGAGGGAGCAGAACTTGTTATCCCTAACTGTCAGTATCACTACTCTGGCACTGAGTACCCCAAGTTAATCCTGCCACAACATCAAAGGGGCTCATTAATTGTTCACATATTTTTTTTCTTTTTTGTCTGTTTATCTTCATCAGCTGGGTCTTGATGTTCTGTAAAGGAGATTATCTGCCTTTGGTATTATCTGCAATTCATTCGTTTTAGCCAAGAGCACAGGCACACATAATTTTCTTTAAAGAGCCACATAGTATTGTAGGCTTGGCAGCCATGTGATCTCTTTCACAACTAGTCAAGTACTTTCCCATGGGGAAGAAACTAGAAAATAACCACACAGGTGGTTATGGCTGAGTACCAACAAAATTTCACTTGAACCACATGCTACAGTTTGCTAACTCTAGAATAGAGTCTTCCTGGATCTTATGTAAATATGACAATTCTTAAAATTCCTGGATAGATTTGTTTTGATTGGCATAATAACATCTAGGGTCTAAAATGAAGACTGTTGTCCTTCCAACACTGCAGTGGAGTGCACTGAGTAAACGTAGGGTTAATTTTAGCCCCAGGGTTGTCTTCTAATGATCATGACTGATCTATCTTAACCTTAGGTTTTAGTTTACCAGCATTCAAAGCCTAGCAGAAGACACATTACTTGTTTTAAAAAACCGTTATGAAGTGCATGCATTGAGTACAAGTAGTGAAAACCAATGGATAGCATAATCATTGAAATACAAATCAGGACTGCTAAGGGCCTCACTGATGATTCCTGTGTACAAGATAAAAATGATATCTGCTTCTTAACAAAAGAGCTTTTTTTTTTTTTTCTGTTGAAAGCACAAATCATGAAAAATTCTCTTTAACAAGTGAGGATGCTAGAAAACACAAGATTATGAGTTGACTAGGAATTCAGTGCTCTTTTACAGGTTCATGGGGAATGTAAATAATCAAAGCTCTTTTTAAATCATCATAGCGATTAATTTATTTGCAAAGAGCTCTGCAAATTATCAAAAGCAATCCTTCCTGTATCATGAAAAATCTGTTCAATGGATGTCACTAGAGTGACATCCTAAAAACCACCTGTTCATTACCAAGATCTTGCTTTCCAGATCTAACTGCTCTGATTCATGCATGATGTATGTCTGAAACTAGTTCAGATAAGAAAAGCAGACGCGAATTGCCCAGATTGCATATGGATCAATTAACAAAAATTTTCAAAATTATATTCTATTTTCTGGGGAAAACACAATTATTGGGAAAAGCTCTTGTTAAGTGGAAGGACACACACAAGATAATTCATAGTTCTCAGATGAAATATACCTCTGCTAATATGTGACTGAATCTAGAAGAGGGAGACTTTATATTGGCAGATTCTGAACAGGAAAGTTCAGTGAACAGAGTAGAAACTTCATAGATAAAATTTGAGAATTGTCTTCAAGTTATGGGATGTAGAAAAGAGAAAAGCACATTGAGCTACATGAGAATAGGCCCAAACATGAAGGAGTCAAATAGGAAATACTTTTGGAAAAGAACCTTTAGTTACATTGGGAAGAGCCCCCACTGATACCATGAAAGGTTTGCAGATTCTGTCCCTGTGGTGTCAAAGCCCAAGGTCAGTGAAGCAAGCTGAGGGAGAGGGCATACAGGGAGGAAAGGACGAAAGAGGCATGAATTGAGGACCCTGACCTTGCCCAAAAGAGGCAGCTGACATTCAGTTCAAGGACATTTTATGTCTTGTGAATGTGAATTCAGTGGTGCTCAACTTCTGAGTTTCCACAAGTAGAAGATCTGAGACTTAATGTTAAATAGTTTGCATTTCAAATGTGACCAATTAAATTATTTTAAAAACACTATTAGAAGCAAAATAATAGCAACAACAAAATTCCAGACATATAGGGCCTAATTTGCTGACTGTGTATTTATAATCTCTGGGTAACCTAGAAAGGACTGATGAGTACTTGACCATTTGGAGTCACGGAATAATAGTACCAAGGATGGACTGAAGGAGAAATTAAGAGTTAGTGGGAAGCTATGGCTAAAATCCAGGATGCCAGGTTTAATGCTGGCTCCAGAAAATGAGAAGGAAAAGGAAGGGTAAGAGGGGGAACAGTCCACGTTACCAAGAAAGACGCAACATCTTAGTCTGTAATAGCTGCTGTAACAAAAATCCTGCAATTGTGTAGCTTATTAAAAGCATTTACTTCTTAGAGATCTAGAAGCTTGGAAGTCTGAGATGAAGGTACAAGCAAATTTTGTGCCTAGCGAGGGGGTGGTCTTACTATGGACTCGTGACAGATGGGATAAACAAGTTTCCTGGATCTCCAACCCCTACTAATCCCTAATCACCTTTGTTATAATTTGAGCCAAAATAAAATTCTCCTTCTCTAAGTTTTTGTTGTCAGTTATTTTGTTCACAGTGACAAAAAAAAAAATGACTAAAATAAGCACTATGAGCCAAAATAAACCTTGAGTCTTCGTAAGTTAATTATCTTGGCATTTTGCTATGGCATTGAAAAGCTGACTCATCCAACCTCCTGAAGGCCCCATCTCTTAATACCACAGGATTAATCATGAGGTTCCAACATATGAATTTTAGGAGCATAAACATTATTCAGACCAGAGCATGCATTAAGATTGGATCTTTCCCAGAGAGCCAATGGATAACCTGTTCTGTTTTTCCCTGTTGAAAGTCCCTGCCTCTGTTTTGCTCTTTGTGTGACACATCTTCAGTTGACCTTTCTCTGAGCTGATTTGATGTATTAATGGCTTTGCTATTACTTTATTTCCCAGTTCAACATTTCAGTTCTGCCCCCTGAGTTTCCCATGGTTCATTCTTGGCAGGTAAACTTGCATACACGTCTCAGTGAAGGTTGTAATCTATAAACCTGTCAAACAGGAAATCATTTTATAGCCCTATTTTTATGTAGGCTTTTCCTCCTAAATTCCAAGTTAAAGAAGATCAAGATCATGGAACTAAATCACTTTAAAGATAAATGAATCGTAGAAAAGTGTGGTGTTGTTGAGTAGAGAAAATTTTATATTTTCTTCTTAGTTAATATTCCTCTTTTTGAAGAAAATATTTGTAGCCACTATGGCCCATGACATTTTCTTTCAGTTTCTATTTTTGCTGTTTTGCAATTTTTCAGGGTATAGTCTTTTCTAAAATACCGAGAAATTCATTTCTTGCTCTAATTAAACATTGTATGCTTATTGAGATAGTTTTATTTCCAAAGCGTACAAAGCAGCATATAAATATCCATACTGCTCTGTGCACACTTTGAATGGTATCACGTTTGTACTGTTCCATAACCTTAATCTTCTTCAATTAATAAATTACATATATGCCAATACATAGAAAATTACATTAGAATTTCAATGGCTGCATAATATTCTACTAGACATATCTGTGTATATAGGGGAATATGTCTACCATATTTAATCCTTGCCTTATTAGTAGATATTTGTTTGGCATGCTTTCAAATTTTCAATAGTCTCATTGAAATAAAGCAAGAATCCTTTTATGTTCATTTTTACGTCCTTATCTGGTAATCTCCTCAAGGTATGTAATTTAACTGGCTGGTTTGAAAGGTAGAGCTTTAAAGGATGTTACTTGAAAAAAAATTTTTTTTCATAAATGTTGCCATTTCTCCTTCAGGTAGCATATTGAAGTGTAAGCCCTTTTCCCTTTTTTTCCAATTATGCACATTATCCATCTTTACAATATACAATGGAGAGATGGAATTTTGTCCTTTGAATGTCTATAGTATATGCTGTTTTTTTTCTTCTCATTTTGGTATTTAGGTGTATGCTGATTTTTATTGATATATAAAGATCTTTGAAAACATTTTCCTATCTTCCTATTATAAATCACTTAAGATAATATTTTATTTTTTTAAAGAGAGAGAGAGAATATTTTAATATTTATTTTTTAGTTTTTGGCGGACACAACATCTTTGTTTGTATGTGGTACTGAGGATCGAACCCCGGGGCCACATGCATGCAAAGTGAGCATGCTACTGCTTGAGCCACATCCCCAGCCCAAGATAATATTTTATTTGCAATATTCTTTCCTAGCATACACACTTATCCTTATTACCTTGTAGGGCATTGTCTTTCCTGTTTTATTTTATTTTCACCTCCCCCAAAACATGTAAGAAATCATAAAAAAAATCTTTTTATAAATAGCATGCTTTTTCAACTCCAAAGCAGCAGCTAATTTTGATTGATGTACAACTCTCTGCTAATTTTTCATTCCTGTTAGAGAAAGCCTTTATCAAGCCTGCTAATCAAATATATGTTGAACAAACAGATGCATCCAAGATCCAGAACTGTTTTGTCCCATGTGGTGGCTACCAGTCACATAGGTTTATTGAGTCTTGGAATGGTGACTAAACTGAATCGAGATGTGTTACAAGTTCAAAATATAAATTGATATTATGGCCTTAGGAAAAATATAATGTAAAATATCTCAGAAAATTTTTGTTGATTGCATTTTGAAATGGTAATACCATGAATATGTTGGACAGCATGAAGTATGATAATGAGCTTTACCTATTTTTACCTTATTAATGTGGCTTCTAGTAAATTTAAAATTACATATGTGGCTTGGATGTGTGACTCCCTTTATATTTCTGTTGGAAGTCTGACATTATAAATATTGGGTACCAGTAGGCCAGCCTGATGTGTCCTATTGGATGGTCTTTAGGTCAGAATTTTATTGTTGTTTTGCAGCAAGAAAGATAGGAAAGCACCCAAATACTATTGTCATCCTGGCTAATGCTTGCCTTGCCTCTCATCTGCAGAATCCTTGATAAAAGGAAACAGCTTCAACCAGAATAGTTTATGGCCCCTTTGGAAAGAAACTTAAATTGAAAAAGAACAGAAAAATTGAAATAGTTCTGACTTTGAACAACTGCCCCTGTCGCCACAAAGCCACAGTCACTGTGTGATCTGTCAGTAGGCTGCAGAAAGAGTGTGAATCACTGGTCTCCTCCAAACTTTAGGTATTACAGGTAATATTATTAGGTAATCCCAAAGAGATCAGAGAATCGATGAAAAAAGAAAAGCTTGGTCTAAGGTACAATGAGGGAGTTTCAGCTATCCCTAGTCCCTCCTGCTGTGAGGTCAGAGGAAAGAGACAGGCTGTCACATTCTGATCATCTTCGCTACTTATGAAATTTCTTAGTAAGAAAGTGGCCCCTTTCCCCTTCAGGTGAACAATCAGAGCAGAATGCAGGTGATTTCCTCCTCTTGCAGATTAGATAAGTGATTTAGAGCAAGGAAACAAATGGCCCCAAGCCCTGGAAGGAAATTATTTGTAGAACCCTAACTGAGATTCAGGTCTTCATATTCATGATGCAAAATTCCTTTCTTTCGATCTTCAGCTTCTCCTCACAGTCTTTTTAAGATTGTATTTCTTAGCTCTTTTTCCTCTCACCCAGTTTTTTTGTTAAATGGTCTATTACTGCATTATAGTTATACATAATAAAGGGACACATTTTACATAATCATACATATATGGAATATAATTTGCTCCACTTCAGTACCCAGTACTTTGTCTTTCCCTTTCCTTCTCCATTCCCCATCCTCTTTCTATTTAAATTGAATTTTAAATTGGTGCTCTAGAGATATACATAAAGGTAAATTTTACTGTGGTATATTCATATATAGCATATTTAGTCAATTTCATTTCACAATTCCTCCCATTTCCTGACCCTGTCCATCATCCCTGCACTCTATCCCCTCCCCCTTCCTCTACTCAACTGATATCCCTTCTATTTTCATGGAATGGCTTCTCTCTCTCTCTCTCTCTCTCTCTCTTTCTCTCTCTCTCTCTCTTAAAAGAGGACACCTTTGACCCTTGATTTTCTGAATCCAACTTATTTCATTTAGCATGACGTTCTCCAATTCCATCCATTTTCCAGCAAATGCCATAATTTCATTCTTTATGGCTGAGTAAAGCTCCATTGTGTGTGTGTGTGTGTGTATGTGTATACCTCATTTTCCTTCAATTCTAATTTCTTCTCAATCTAGACAAAGCCTATTTTGTATTAGATATTTTAAACTCAAGTTCTCTTTCTTATCTGTTTTCTCTATTCTTAACAGTTAGATTCCTTGCTGTTGTTATTCTGCATTAATGGATCCTAGGTAAGGAGATAGCTGAAGCTTGTAGGTAGAGAAAGTCTCAATACTGGATCTCACCCTTAGTTTGAGAAGATAGAAGGATACTAACAGATCAAATGTTCAGTTTCCCCAGAGATGTTGAATACATAGCTGTCTTCATATTGCTAGAGCATAGGAAGAAAGACATTTTTCCCATACATTTCTCATAATAATTGTATTGGGGGAAAATAAATATCCTGTAAAAATGAAAGGATCAATGGAAGAGCTATTGTCTAAGCTACCTCATGAGCTATTTGTATTCATACTTCTCTTCTCATATTTAATGAATTCCCATTGTCTATCTACACACTTACCAAACATATATTAATCTTCTCTGTGTAATCTTATTGCTACTCTTGGAGAGAAAAAATTGCATAAGTAAATACTGCTATCTGGAGATTCATACTACAGCTATCGTTCTCATTATAGGATAATTAGAATTTTGAAGAGAGAATATGAATTTGGAGCTCTTACTGAGGTGGGATATCATACTTTGGTGGGATTTCTGCCAGCCCTGGGTGGCATGTAGCATGAGAGCCCTGGGTGGAAGGCAGAAAGAATACACAGACAAAAATAATGAATTTCACTTCCTTCTTGCTTCTGTAATGGTAATTTATGAAAGCAAAGTCATGAACTTGGGCCATATGACAACTGGCAGATTCATCAGACCCTGTGTCTTTGGCCTTTAAAGATAAAACTGCTCACCCTGGTTTTCAGTCTGGAGAAAGTTTTCTTGGGTTAGATAAGAGATATTTTGACAAACAGAAATTATTTTTTTCTCTTTTCAATTTGCATTTTCTGTGAATCTTAGAAACATAAGGCTTAGCAGGCTCAGGATTAGGGAAACAAAGCCCCTTCATCTCTCAGTAAATAGCTGTTTCCTGTAACAAGCCCAATTCCATCCCCAGATGCTTAGAATTTGCAAGGCTGGTGATTCTGTTTCTAAATTCTCTTTCCTCATTTCCTTCTTGTTTCTTCCTCCTCCTTGATGAATACACTGCTCATACTGTCTAGCCCTGTTCTCGGCTCCAAAGAAAGCCAACTCCGTGGCATAGAAAGATGTCACTGAATGTAAAGACTTACCTACATAATGTTCTTTGAGAAACGCTGTCATCTATTAGTTGGCAAAAAATTTAATAAATCCTTCATAAGGAATGATGAAGAATGCAAAAAGAGGTTAAGTGTTTATAAGTTGAAGGTTCACATACCAGCAGACCTTAAAAGCTACGTGAATACTGTTTGAATTTGAGAGTTATGATGACTGTGATGTGATTCTCAGTTGTGTAATAAAATTTTGTAGCTTTCTCTTTACTAGCCTTTATCCCCATTTGTAAACTTAAATGCTTACTCACCTTCATCATTAATAATCTCTTACCTAATTAGATAATAACATGAAGTAACATATTTTCAACCCTTAATAGGAAGCAGGATCTAGGTTAATAAAGTCTCTGCTTTATTTCTTACAGATAAATCTATAAGGCCAGGTAGTACTGCCATTCTTAATTTACAGATAAGGAAATTAAAGCTAAAGTACTGGGCCTGATAATAAAGCCCAGGTAGATTACAGAGCCATGCCCCAGACAACTGATCTCTTATAGTTAATGTATTTCTTGGTTGTACATTAATGATGTATCAAGAATCATCCTAGAGAAACTGAAGTTAGAAAAGTTGATTGTAGTTTTCTAATCTGAGTTTCTAAAATATGAACCTGGAATTTTTGGACATATTTATCCAGGCTACAAAGAAGAGTATTAACCTTCTGTGTTGGGTGAACCATCTGCAAGTATATGTGAGCAATGAACAAGATGAGTTTAAAGAATATAAAAAGATTAGGAAACAGCTATTTACTAAGAGAAATAGACATAAATTTATTAATTTCGTAGATATTAACAGGAAGTAAATACAGATATTTTCATTGGTACAGAGCCTAATAAAAAATGAGCATTAAGTTTGGGTTCTAATATGATTGTGTTAATATGTGGTTCTTTTCCTTGAGTAAGTGATTTGATCTCTCTGAACTTTAGTTTTTCATCTCTGGAATGTAACAACAATAACATAGTAAATAGCATATAAATAGCTGCTGCAGTCCGGCTGCAGCAAAATAACCTGGGGGGTGACGAGCAACTTGTGTAGATTGATACAGCAGGAGTGGGTGCCGTTTATTGTAGGACAGGAGGGGTATATATACATTACACACAGCTTATCTTAATTAACATAAACTAGATACAGCAGTCAACCAATAAGGAATCTCCACACTTAATGGCTGGCTGGCGTTACTTCACAAACCACTCCCTCTGGCAAAATGCCAGGTTCCATCTTGACTTGTTTACAGACCCTAACAAATAGCATTATACAGTTTTATGAGAATTCAATATTAAGTGCCTATATATTCCCTTGAAAATAGTATGTGCTTGGTACCCTCATATTATTATTACTTGAATTAAAAATATGATATATATAGTGTCTGAAGCAATGTCAACTATACTCTGAATTCTAAATCAATGTCAACTGTATCTGCTACTACCTCTGACCTAGCAGAGAAAAAGCCCACCAAGAAGTTATTAAAATGCAATGCAATTATTAGAGAGATGTATAATATCTCAAATATTAGACATCTCTAATCATTAATAAAGAGATATCAAAGTCAACCAAGAAGATGTGGCTGACCAGGGAAAGCATTATCAAGAAAGCCACATTCAGAGAAAAAGTATCAAATATCTAATGGAATTAGTTACACCAAATGAAGAAGTGATTGGAGGGTATTCTGACAGAAAGCCAAAGCAGGATGTTTCTGGAGCATAAGGAATGCTCACAGAAAACAGAATGGAATGGCCTTTTGCAACAACATGGTGTGAGAAGGAGCAGTAGCAAGAGGTGAGGTGGAGAAGTGGGCAGAAGCCAGGTCACACTGGGCCTTGTCAGCATGTGAAGCCATTGAAGATCCACCCAGGGCATAAAAAAATATCATCCAACTGATGGAATCTTTCAGTGAAGACATTGGACCCATCGCTGCCAAAAGTGCAGGAGCTGCTTTTTTTTTTTTTTTGGCATTAAAATAAAAAAGTTCCAATTGAAGGCCTGAGTCCTCTCCAAGTACTGTTGATAGACTCGTGGCTGCAGTAGGCAATTAATGGCACCAATCATCACCCTGAATTCTGTTCTCTCTCATATGGAAGATGACACTCTTACCTTGGATCAAAGGAAGCAGTGTTGCATAGAAACAGTGTGTCAGATCAGCCTGATTCACAGAAGTATTGATTCCAACTGTCAGCAGGATACTTTCTAAAGGTCAGACTCGAAGGGGTAGAATATACTGCTCACCTTGTCAGAAAGAAGTTGATGTCCATGAAAACTGTATAATGAAAAGAAATAGATGGAGAATTGGGAGTCAGATTGACCTGGTGGATCAAAAATGAATTCCACTACCTTCCAGCTACCTGCTTGCCTGACTAAATTTCTTTCACAAATATTTATTAAGGACTTGCCCTGTAGCCTTTGGCAAGTTACTCCAACTTGCTGAGACATTTTCCTCACTTGCAAAATGAGGATTGTAATACTTCCCTTAGAACATAGAGCATAGCTGGGTATGGTGGTGCGCACCTGTAATCCCAGCTACTTGGGAGGCTGAGGCAGGAGGATGGTAGTTGTGAGGCCAGCCTGAGCAACATAGTGAGATTCTGTTTCAAAATAAAATAGAGCTGGGGATTCAGCTCAGAGGTAGACCTCTTATTTAGCATGTGTGAGACCTTGGGGTTAATTCTTAACAACACACACACACACACACACACACACACACAATAGTACAGTTCAAAGCACATGTTAGATTTTTCAGTAAAGTTTTTCTCCCTTTCAATTTTCCCTTTACCACTTTTTGTTTCATAAATATCGATTGAGCACTTTCTGTGTTCCAGTCACTAATATGAGCACTAACAAGGAACAAAGCAAGCAGGTGTTCTTGGAGCTTAGATTCAGTGACGAAAACAGAAAAAAAAAAACATGAGGAAACAGACAATAAAAGTTCCTAATAGTGACTAGTGTCATAGAGTGTTCATTTTGTAGGGTGATGAGAATTGGCCTCTTGGAGGAAGTGACATTGGTAGTGAAAGAAGAATAAGAAATACAGCCTATGCTGGGTGTCGTGAAGCATGCCTGTTGTCCCAGCTTCTGGGGAGGCTAAGGCAGAAAGATCCCTTGAGCCCAGGTATTCAGGGCCAGCCGGGGTAATATGCTGAGACTCCTTCTTTTTAAAAAGCACATGATTTTGTGCTTTCCTGATAGAGGGCACAGAAATTCAAAGTGTGCTGAGGTGAAAATAACTTTGGAGTGTTGGAGTAGCAGGATGAAGCCAGGCTTCTAATGGAGGGAGGGGCAATTGCTGAGTGACAAGGCTGGGTAGTAGTCGGTAACCCACTTCAAATCAGCATCCTGCTGGCAGAGCAAGATGCAGCTGTCAGAGATGGTACACAGCCACAGGGAGGAGGGCATCCTCCCCAGCACTCCTCTGCCTTGTTCCCCACCTGTGTTATATGGCCATGTGAGCATTTCAGAGCTGCTGGGACATCTGGACTAGATAGATAATTTTGCTATTTACTTCAACCCTGCGGTTCTCCTGAGAACAGATTTACATCTTCAATCTTTCTTTAATCTCTTGGATTGTAGCTTATATCACTTTGGAAGATACACGTTTTACAATAGAATCATGGAGTTTACATGCTAACAGCAAAGGTAGATAAGGGAACTTAATAGAGATACTGTAACAGAGACACAAAATGCTCTGGCATGGTACAAGATAGTCAAGGTCTAAATATGTGGTCTGGGAAGCACAGGGGAGTCTAATGTTTCTGGGCTTCAAGGGTGGGACATATGATATTCTTCCTTATTTTTTCCCCTAAACATTTTTACTCATCTTGGTGTTATGGTTTGGATGGGAGGTGTCCCCCCAAAACTCACATGTGAGACAATGCAAGAAGGTTTGGAGGAGAAATGATGGGGCTATGGCCTTAAAATAATCAGTGAATTAATCCCTAATGGGATTAACTGAGTGGTAATTGAAGGCAGGTACAGTGTGGCTGGAGGAAGTGGTTCAATGGGGGCATGACTATGGGGTATATATTTTGTATCTAGAGAGTGAAGTGTCTCTCTCCCTCTCTCTCTCTCTCTCTCTCTCTCTCTCTCTCTCTCACACACACACACACACACACACACACACACACACACCTTCCTGATCTTCATGTGAGCTGGTTCCCTCTGCCACCCTCTTCAGCCATGATGTCCTGCCTCACCTTGAGCCCCGAGGAATGGAGCCAACTTTCTAAGGATTAAGACCTTTGAAACTGTAAGCCCTCAAATAAAATTTATTCTCTAAAATTGTTCTGGTCATTTCTTTCAGTCACAGCAGCTAAAAAGTTGACTAAAACGCTTGGTAAATCCAGATTCCTTTGTACTCATTTCTTTTTACCTTTTTTTTTTTTTAATATGTGTTTTGGAGGGATGAAGTTTCTTAAATTACTCCCTTTTTAGGGTCAGGAATGTCCATATCTTACCTTCAACCATTTTGATTTATACTGTCTTTTCTAATCTCCCACAGGTGACATGATTTCATTTACATCAGAAAAATTCTACCCCAGACATTTCTCATAATTAAACATTGTCTAAGATTTGTAGTTCTTGCAGAGCCCAAAAACCTTTAGTCTTTTTACTAGAGTTTTTTGGGGAGTTATACCCCCCAAATTAAATGATCTCTTTTATTAGAGGCAAATATGTCTGAGTTTTCTCTCATCTAGCAAAATACAATTAATATTCCCCTATGCTTCTCCTTCACACGTGCATTTTATTACATATTTAAAAGATGTAAGTCTGGACACTAAGGAATTAGACTTGGAATGTACAGTAGGCATTAGAGAAATATGTAGAGACAGTGATTTCCAGGATATAGGTAGGACTAGAGAAAACAATTTGACCATTTCTGGGTTACTTGAGAACTTCCAATAATGAGACCTACAAGGTCATTTTCTATAAATGAAATGGGCAGAAAAGCAAATTCTCAGGAAGCAGATCTGATAATAGGTACTCAGTCCCAAATGCCAAAAGAGAAATATCATCTTTATTCAGCGGTAGACAAATGGTCACAATTATATGTGCTTCAGAAATGTCTCTTTCTGCAGTGGCATTAGATGCCTGGAGATAAATGGACTTCTTTTCCCTAGCAATTCATTAGGTAGTCATTGCCATAATTTGGGGTCTTAGGCCTGCTACAGGTCTTACCTGCAGTTTACCTTCTTCCAACTCATTTGCTACCAAAAAAGGAAGAAATAGAATCCTGGGAACTGCACAGGTTTTGCTGAGGCCTGTAGGTGGTACCTTCATTCCACTAGTCTCCAACTTGCTCAGGATGGAGATGCACAGAGAGATTAATGTTAGGAGACAGAGCAGCAACAATATTTTCACCAATGTAGCTTCTTATTTTGTCTGATGATCGCAACAGTAAAATTTTTATTATACAAAATTTGGGCAATTGAGCATAAATAGGATATAAATGAGCTATGACTTTAGCACTCAGGAAAAATGTTCTTCATTACCTGTCTCTGTCTTCTGCTGTACCCATATTTGAACTAAGGACATCTTTTTTTTTCTCTCATAAACTTTTTTAATAATGTAGGGTATCTAAATGTTCCATCACCAGAATGAGCCATACAGCTTTCTAATGGCAGGAGTCCATCTGAAATGCATTACAGTTGTTTCTCTTCTGTTTCAGTTCCATTGGGCTGATGTGAGAGAAGTAGTATGTTAGACAGGTCGTGTCTAGATTCTGAGGCAGGAATACTAGGTTTGAGCCAGGATCAGCATAGCCCTGTGACCTTGGTGAAGTAATGCAATGTCACAGTGCCTTGGTTTCTCCCTGTATAAATGGATATAATGATAATGCTGTATATAGTGGGGTCCTCTGTGGCTAGAAGAAGGGCCTGGCACATACTGAGTGTTTAATAATGTAAGCTATTCTTGTTGGAAGACATAAGCGCCAATGCCTACAGGGGCCAGTCAGATCATGTAAATGAGGTAGGTCTAAAAACTGAAGCCCTTTTGGTCCATCTTTTTATTTCCCCACATTTTATTAAAGATAAGAGGATGGAGAAAAATTCTCAAACTGTGAGAGAATAAAAAAAATCCCAGCACAAGCACGATAAATCAAAATGACCTTCGTATTGTAGGAGAACAATGCAAAGTGGTGAGGACCATGGAAACGGGATTTGGAGGCTTGTACTCGGCTCCAGACAATTGTTAAGAAAACCTGGAAAACTAGATTAGTATGTGAAACTTCCCACTCTTTAAATGATGGCACTTAAGGGGAAAAACATTTTTTTTTTAAGTTCTATGTGATTTAAGCAACATACAACTTCAGGCTGTTTTGGAGCCGTAAATTCCCTGTTTGAGAATTCTGAGTTTCTCCTAAGTAGTGAATTCTGCATTCTAGTCTAGGTGGCCTTCCTGGTTCCTTCTGGTTCCCTAGCTGCTGATGTGACACCTGACTCACTGTACATTTATTTACACCTCTCTCTCTCTCTCTCTCTCTCTCTCTCTCTCTCTCTCTCTCTCTCTCTCAGGCTGAAAGGACCAAAGGATATATTTCTCATCACTGTCTGTTCATGGAAGTCTCTAATATATTTGATCATCCAGAGATTGAAATAAGGAGTGCTAGTCAGAGAAAATGTCACACGTCCCTTCTTCCTGTCCCTTGCCCACACAATACCTACTTTGCCTTATTTGGGTATCCCAGTCCTTCCCTAAATTGCTACCTATAACTGATAGTGGAGACCCTCGAAATCACCCATCTGACTTTTGAAATGTCATCTTGCCAGTTAATGTATTTAATTGCTTTCTCCTCTGGAAATTCTGGGCCATGCCTGCTGCTTATTAGAGTGGAGAATAGCAATTCAAAATGGGTTTGACTCTGGTTCACACTTGCTGAGGAAGGAGATGCTAAACCGTTGATGCTTTGGGGACTGCTTCTGAATCATCCTGAGGCACCAATTGCTTATTCAGACCTAAGGGAATAAGCACTGGGGAAAATAGCTTCCTAATATACTAGTTAATGATCAGGGAAGGCAAAGGAGGGCGAGGACTCTGCTGGACCTCTTGGGAATATCGTAAAAGGGGAGATACCATAGCTCAGAGCACAGATTTTCAGACCAGCCAAGGGATGCCTCAAAGCAGTCGGGTCGATTCTTGTTTCACAACCTACAATAGCTGCCCAAAGAGCATGAGGGAATAGAAGAGCATGAGGGAATTCTGAAGGGCATGTTGCTCTTCAAGGAGAGGCTCTCCTTTCTCCACAAACTTCCAATTGGGTTTGTGGAGATCAGTCTAACATAGCCATTTTCTCCTCTGGTCCTAACAGTGTCCCTTGTTTAGCTTTCTGTCTTCTAACACAACTGTATATATACTCTCTATTCCACTCATCTGTTTTAGAGTTTGTCTTTGTGCATTGTCTTTTCTATGTAGAAGATCATCCTCTCTTTTCCAATTGCACAAATCCTGAATGGACATCAAAATTTGTCTCCATCAAGAAACCTTTCTGGATTTTTTTTGTAATGCACTCGCATCTCAGGCCTTTAGGAAGACAGCAAATTCTTTATTTTTCCCTCAACTCCATTTTTCCATCCTGTACCCTCTCCCCAGGGTAATATGATTAACCAGATTCTAAATTGATTGGCCAACTTTTGCCAATGGTAGTATACTTTAACTTCCAAAAGAATATGTCTAGATGTTACCCTCGGTGTTTTTAACTATTAAGATGGGATCTGGGAAATCACCCAACCTGATTTCCACAATATACTTTTCTTTTGTCCTGAAACTTCCATTGTATACTTTGAGATTATGGATCTTGTTAGGTAGGAGTACAGGGACACCAAGATGGTAGAGTCAGCGTCCAAGAAAAAGTCAGCTGAAGGGCAAGGCAGGGAGATGAGTCATCGAGTCCTATTATGGTAAGTTCCATTACCATTTCAACTCCTGCCACTGAAGACACTCCTGCCACAGGTTTGGTATTCTAAAATTACCAATAGGTATGAAGTGGATGGTATTCTTATTCAGTTTTCTAAAGTAACCAATAAGAGAAAATTGAACATTATTCTAATCAGGTATTGTAACCAATGGGAGCAAATAGGGTAAGGTCTTCAATCAGATTTGCATAGGGAAAGAAGAGCATGCTTCCCATCTCAGCAGAAAAGACACTAATTTCTAGATATCAGGACCTTAATGCTCTATCTCTTGCTCAACCCACTTTGCTCCACCTTACCGAGTGCTATTTTTACCTCTGCCTTAAATAAAACTGTATGTTGCCTCTTAACTTCTTTCCGTCTTGCTCAATTCCTTGTTCAGGACTTGAAGGATCAGAACCCCAACTGGACATTCCAATGATTATAATTTGAATCGGTAGTGTACAAGGTACAATTTAGGAGAACACTAAACAACAAAGGGATATTTGCTTCTATTTGCTCTTGTCTCTGTGTCTGTCTTCCCTTTGGGACCCTGTAGACACAGTGACTGTGCTTCACACTTTCTGTTTTTTTTTTTTTTTTCCTTTAACCCAGGGGTGCTTAGCCACTGGGCCACATCCCCAGACCTTTTATATCTTGAGACAGGATTTTACTAAATTGCTGAAGCTGGCTTTGAACTTGCAATCCTCCTACCTTAGCTTCCCAAACTACTGGGAATACAGGTGTGTACCACAGCTTAAGGCTTCACACTCTCTCCCTAATGCCATGAATCCCCTACATTGTTTCAGGTAACAACTTACTTTTGAAGAGGAACAAAATGGTCTGATGAGAAGTGCAGCATTTGAAGCTAGATCCTATGGATTCAAATCCAGTTTCTACCACAGTATAGCTTTTAAGTCAGTCACCTCCTTTCTGTGTGCTTCAGTTTCCTCATCAGTATTATGAAGCTGTCACAGTGCTCCTGTTTCAGAATTGATTGGAAACTAATTGAAATAGTGTTTCCAAAGGGCTGAGAGCAATGCCTGGAATACAGTCTCTATCCAGCAAAGTTCAGTCACCATCATCATCATCATCAGTACCCTCAGGCATCAGTACCCTCAGAAATCCATCAAAGTCCCCAGCACAGTTTTCCTTTCACTGTACAGTCTGCATGCGTGCAATATTCTCTCTACATTTTCAGGTCTGTTGCAAGTCCATTTCTAATTGTCTGAACCAATATAAGGAAAAAATAAAAAGGTGAGGAGATCCCATGAAAATAGAAAAGAGATTAGTGGAGTAGAGAAAGGAGGTTGGGGAGGGATGGGAAAAGGGAGGGAAAGTGGAATAAATCTGAACAAACTTTCCTATGTACATATATGAATATACCACAGTGAGTTTCACCTTTATGTAAAAACATAATGTACTAATAATGTAATAATTAAACAAAACTACAGAAGAAAGATGATGAGTACAGTAGAGGGAGGGGGACAGGCAGATGAAGAAAGGGAGGAGAAGGAAAAATACTGGAGACTGCATCAGAGCAAGTTATATTCCATGCTTGCATCATTATGACAAAGTAAGCCCCAATAATATATATATATATATATATCATCAACTAATAAAAACTCTGAAGTTCATCATGTGAAGAATAAAGAAAGAACTGCCCGTCAATGAAATGTGCTGTGAAAAATCATGTTACATATGTTAGAGTGGGAGTCAGAAATCGTCATGTACCAAATTGCTCTTTTTATGGATCAGGAAACCAAGGTTTTGGATGGAGGAGAAACCCCCAAGCCCTCCAATCTGCAAAAGACTGAGTCAAGTCTATTCCTCAGGAGTACAGCCATGCAAACCTTTTGATCCTCCAGTCTCACTGGAGTGTTTCGAAATGAAAGGTGGCAGCTACCTTTGCATCCTAGATTAGAAGAGACATGTTAAACTAAATGTCCCCCCAAATGGCTGTATATCCAATTTAATAGGCATATAGTTCTTGCGTGCTAATTAGAGACCAAGTTCCCTTTTTAATGGATACCTCATAAGGTTTTATAAATAAGATCAGAGGCCAGTGCTTGGTCTCCCTACTGAGTAATTAGTTTTACCTATTCAGGATGAGAACAACCAGCAGGATTAACAAAATGATGTACATAATATAACAACTACAGCAACAGGTCATTGTGGCCCACCTTCTTGCAATTCTCCCGGTCTCTATCCTTGCCTGCATTTTTTTCTCAACTTGCCTATTAGCTGTGTCACTATTGGCACTATTTAAAAAAAAATTTAGTTGTTAATGGACCTTTATTTATTTATATGTGATGCTGAGAATCGAATCCAGTGCCTCACACACACTAGACAAGTGCTCTACCACTGAGCTACAATACCAACCCCAGCACCATTTCTTTTCCAAGATAAAATGAAGTGATTTTCCAAGACACTAAATATTTTTAAAGACTTAAATATTTACTGATCATTGGCATCCCAGACGATGACCTTTAAAGGTTTTTCCAGTATTCATTAAACACCAACAGTTTTCTTATACATTTCCTAGATTCCTTTCAAAAGCCTAACAACCAGTGGCATTGTCATTGTGATTTTTTAGACCATTATTTTGTTAATCAGAGTTTATCTTATGATCAGTAATTAAGATACAACTAAGAGTTCTTTCAGAAATAAATTAATCTACTACAGAGAATCTTACCAAGAATAAATAAAGTACATAAGAACTCATGCACAGCGATATTAAAATCTGATGATACTCTCAAAATGAAAAAAAAAAGCCAAATCTAAGCCCTGGGGAGGATCATTCTCCATATATGTAACAGTCTGCCCTGTCCAGACATCGGAAGGCAGATTATGCAGTTATTACCCATAAACATCATGCTAGTTTATAATCCTGTGTCTCAAGGGGTTTACTGTATAGTGTGAGGGGAGGTGACACATTTTCTAAGATAATGGCCTTACAGTAGAACATGAAAGACACCTTAATAATTTCATACAAAGTACAGCAATATTCAGAAAAAGGAGAGACATACTGGATAGTTAAGGACAGAAACTTTGGGGGCAAAAGATTAGGAATCAAATCTCACTTGAACCAGAGACTAGCTTTGGAATAACCAAATTGTTTAATGCCTCAGAGCCCAGGTTTTCTCAGTGTAAAATAATTATACTGAGAGAATGGATGGGATTAGCCAAGAGTCTGGCGCCTCACAGGCTGAGGGGCTTATAAAGGTGACATTTACAATGGTACTTGAGGGATGAGAAAATGTGGATGGGCCAAAATGAGTGCGGTGTACCTATCAGTGGAGGGGACCAAGGGAGATACAGATTCAGGTGACCATGGCAATGCACAGGGAAGAATCTTGTAAACAAATTGTTTTTCAAGGAAATAAAATATAAGACTGAAAAGATAAGTCAGGAACAGATATTAGAATGACATATTGGGACATTGTGTGTAATGAAGCAATTTCTATCGTTGCCTGGATTGAGTCAATATATATCATGGTTCTTGTCTTGGTTAAGAACATGGGTTCAAGAGACAGTCCCCTTATCATTCTAGTTTAACTCTCCACTTCATTTGTGATCTCAAGAACTTAACTGAACACCTCTGTTCCTCAAAGGCCTCCTTCATAAAATGGAGTGAATTCTGGTAGAGGTCCTATATTATTCAAATTTCCAGTCCTATGACAAAATAACCAAGAAAAACAAAGGAGGAAAAACTTACTTTATCTTACAGTTTCAGAGGTTTCAGTCCATGTTGGCAGGCTCCATATATATATATTTAAGTTCTTCCTCAAACCATTGTACATATGAAAATCATGAAGAGTTATCTGAACAAGATTAAGGAGATAGCAGGATCTCAAAATAGCAAGAAATCCCTGAAAGCCCTGTAAGATTCATTCCCACGAATTTATAGCATTTGTCCTTCTAGATGAAACATAACTGCAGGAAAAGAGCTTGTGTTTGACACCTCAGGGGACAAGAAGGTGGAAACTCAAGACCAGCTGAGGATGGGAAGTCTGATGAACATTCCCTGATCATGAATCTAGAGGAAGGCAAACAAGAATAAATCATTCCCTTCCATATAGTGTGGGAGTGACTGTTGTCCTGGATCAGCAGTTTGCAGTGGGGAAATGTGACCCAGAACTTCACCGGTCTCTGGGAATTGGAACATAACATGTTTGTCCCCTGGTGAAATCTCAGTCTAATTTTATAAAGTAAATAAGACTTAAAATCTCAGCTCTTGAATGTAGTTTAAAATAGTTTCAGATTGCCATTCTCCAGGTATACACAAAAAAGAATAAAAAGTCTCTGCTGGAGGGGTGTGGGGTTTTGTATTTTTTTTTTTTTAATTTGGGTCCTAGGAAATACCTGCAAATACTTTTTCAAAGCCAATAACCAGCCCACAAACTACCCCTTCCTCCCCACCCCCCCAAAAAAAAACAGGATTCTAAGAGTAATAGTCATCAGAGACAATAGCCTTAGACACTGAGTCCCTTGTCTTTTGGTAGGACAATTATCAGATTCGGATTATAAGACAACTAAGCATATTTAATGAAAAAAAATGACCAAATTGTAGAAGAATCTGGGAAACAAGAACATTTTAAAAATTAAAAAAATGCTAAAATAGAAATTATATCTGATATTGTGATGCCTCCTGCTTCACTTTTCTTACTAAGGATGGCTTTAGCCATTCCAGGTCTCTTAATTTTCCAAATAAATTTTATGATTGCTTTTTCTATTTCTATGAAGAATGTCATTGGTATTTTAGTAGGAATTGCATTAAATCTGTATAACACTTTTGGTAATATGGCCATTTTGACAATATTAATTCTGCCCTATCCAGGAGCATGGGAGATCTTTCCATCTTCTGAGGTTTTCTTTAATTTATTTCTTTAGTGTTCTGTAGTTTTCATTATAGAGCTCTTTCACTTCTTTTGTTAGATTGATTCCCAGGATTTTTTTTTTTTTGAGGCAATTGTGAATGGGGTAGTTTTTGTAATTTCTCTTTCAGTGGATTCATCACTAGTGTATAGGAATGTGTTTGATTTGTGGATGTTGATTTTATATCCTGCTACTTTGCTGAATTCATTTATTAATTTTAGAAGTTTTCTGCTAAAATTTTTGGATCTTCTAGATATATAATCTTGTCATAAGCAAATACTGATAGTTTAAGTTGTTCTTCATCTATTTGTATTCCTTTAATTTCTTTCTTTTGTCTAATTGCTCTGGTTACAGTTTCAAGGATGATGTTGATGAAAGAGGATGTTGAGAGCCACAGCCTGAGGGGCCCCAGCAAACTTCCAGCTGCCAGCAAACTTCCAGCTGCCGGCTGATGATTGGCTCACAGCAGATATCCTTGTCTTGTTCCAGTTTTTAGAGGGAATGCTTTCAATTTTTCACCATTAGAATGATGCTGGCCTTGGCTTTAGCATGGAATCAAACTAGGTGTCCTTGAATAGATAAATGGATAAAGAAAATCTGATATATATATATATATATTCCCCCCCCCCCAATGGGATATTATTCCACTTTAAAGAAGAGTGAAATTATGGCATTTGCCAGTAAATGGATGGAGTTGGAGAATATCATGCTAAGTGAAATAAGCCAATCTCAAAAAAACCAAAGGCTGAATATTTTCTCTAATATGTGGCTGCTAATTCACAATAAGGCAGAGGGGGCACTAGAGAAGAAGAACATTACCTTAGATTAGGTAGAGGGAAGTAAAGGGAGGGGAGGGGAAAGGATGTGGGAATAGGAAAGATAGTGGAATAAAGCGGACATTATTACTGTATGTATATATGTGACTACACGACCAATATGATTCTGCAACATGTACACTCAGAAAAATGAAATTATATCCCATCTATGTATGACATATCAAAGTGCATAAATGCACTCTACTGTCATGTATAACTAATTAAAACAAATTTAAGAATTTATACCTGAAATTAAAAATCTAATGGGTGGGATTGGCAGCAAGTTACATGCAGTTAAAGAGAACTAATGAGAGATGCAAGAGGAGAAATGATACAGGACCTGGCCAATCAAAACAAAACAAAAATAAGGAAGATTGCTATGAGCTAGTTAGCATAAAGGAAAGTCTAACAAGTTTAATTGGAGAATGAAGAGGGCTGGTGGGTAGAGAAGAAGAGGGAACAAGTAAAGGACCTTATTTGAAAAGTTAAATTTTCTGTAGGCCATGCAAAACTGCACATCACAGGTACAAGACATCAGCAAATTTAAAGCTAAATTAAAAAGAAGAAGAAAGGCTTGATCTCTAGTATCCTGTCTCCAAACTGCAGTAGCTTACTCTTCCGCTTTCTGCTCTTCTTTCTCATAGCTTCTCCTGCTGCTTGTCAGTAAACCTTGAATCATCCAGAAAGAAAAGCCCTCTACTGTCTCCTGTGCAAGCTACTCTCAAGTGCTCACTGCTGCCCCATGTGGTCGTCCACAGTTCCTGGCTTGATTGCTTGTGCATGCCCTTCCCTGTTTCAAAAATCCTAACCACCCTAACAAAACAAATTATGGAATCGGTATTCTAGAGACCAAGAGATCTCTGCAATAAAAGGATCTGTTGAGCCATAACAAATGCTAACCAGAAAGGAAAAAAAAAAAAAAAACTCCATAAGCTACTAGCAGCACGGCTAGGTAGCAGTTAGAATAAATTTCTGCCAGATTCAAGAAAAGTGTATTTTATAACAAAGTGGGAGAAGAAAGAATTCATTGCTTACACTAAACCTACATTGGCCATTGATAAGGAAGGCAGGTCAATGTGAAAGAGGCAATGTTTGGGGACAGGAGGTTGTACTCTATCAAGAATTTGTCACCTCTGCCTTCTTTGGGGTTGTAAGCAGAATGTGAGGGAAGGGTTGATGAAGTTCCTCTTCCTGAGGATTTGAGTCAAGGGTTCCTGAAGCTTAGGAATGTGGAACTGCTTTTGTCCTAGGTGTGTCCCAAAACCGTCAGCTGTCTGTCTCTCTTTTCTTCTCTCCTCCATTCTTTAGTCTGTAACTACATTTGGAACATTTCACATTTTTTCTTCTCCAACAACATATTTGACATCAAAGGAAGAATCTAGAAGCTTTAAAATTCATGAAGAGGGGCTTGTACATGTGATGCAAGGGAATTTTCCAGAGAGCCATTTGGTATGCTAGAAGAACCTGATATGATTCCTGATATGGACCCCACTAGCTAGGCAAAGATGGGCCAGATCTTGAGCCCCTCTGTGCCTGGTTTCCTCACAAATGAAGTGTAGATGACAATAGCACCTCCAAGGCAGCGTTCCTGGGGATATCAGAAAGATATGTGACATTCTTCATGCAGTATTCCGTGCGGCCCACATTCTACATGTGTTCTCTGAGTAAATAGAAATGTATTCTAACTATGAGCCTGATTCTTGAGGTCCGTTGAGATATCTGCAGAATTAGTACACAAAGCAATTGAAGTCAACTGTTGCCTTTCTCACTTAGATAATTTGCATATTTGCAAACAGTCCCCAGTATTGATGAGTTAGGACTTATAGAGATTAAGGGGGTACAGTTGATGATGGGTTTCTAGCTCTCTTTGACAGGCTCCCTGCAGTCCATTGTGCATCTTGTTATTCCCCAGGATTTATTACCCTGGGAGTTGTGGGTAGAAGCTCAAGGACTATCATGTGCCCTGAGGAATAGTCTTGTCTTTTTTTTTTTTCCCTTATCTGCTCAGAGACATCATATACGTAGCTTTCTTTTTAAATTTACTTACCTGACAATGCTCTTGGAGTTGGATGAAAGACAAGGGAATGACATTAATAATTCACTGATTGAGAAGTCTCACTTAAGTGGAAGGAAAAAGATAAGAGATTACAACAAATGAGATGACAGTCCAAATTCTTCAAAAACTCTCACAAGTGAAAAACCCAAACACATGGAATCACTGGCACACAACCAGGTCTAAAGGAGCTCCAAACATCTGGTCCAGCCCCCTCAGTGTCAAGGTGGTGTGGGCAGGGAATGACATTTACCTCAATGATAGAGCAAGCAGGATCACTGAAGAGCAGGTTCATTGCAACATAGGGTCAGACTGAACACAGAACAAAGTATGTAACAAAGCCATCTTTGGGAGCAGGCATGATTTGATGCTTTTGCTTTCTTTTAAAACCACAAATAGGTTTATTTGCTAATGTTTTAAGTAGGTTGGAAACATATTCTGGAATTCCAATTTTGGAACTAAGAATAAACTCTCTTCTTGTAATTGAATCAGTCGTTATGTGGAATATAAGATTCTCCAGATGAGAATTTGACAAACTGAAATGATACTTCCTGCCAATTCCCAGGCCAGTAGAGTGAAGGAAGGGTCTCTTGCCCTGAAAGAGAAGGGTCATGTACTGCACCTCGCAGGTAGGACATACAGCAGTGCAAGAGAGAAACTATGCATTGTCCCACAATCTCAGGTCCACTGAAGTGCTGGACTTTGTCCAGTTGTGGCAAAGGTGGCAGTTGTGTCTGCTAGTTTCATCTGGAGCAATAGCACAGACTGAAGTGTGAATTTTGCTCTCTCAGGATGCTGGGGGGGCCAACAAGATCTCATTTGGAGTGTAAATAGTGTACTTGTGACTCATTCAGAGAAGCCAGACACTTTAAACCACATATGTTCAATTCTTTTCAAGGATTAAAGGCAAGCACTCTGAAACTGAAACCACTGAACCCCAATTTAAATACTCATATGCAGAAACAATTGCAACATTTTGATCATAACTATCAGATTAGAGGGCCTCTCTGGTATATAGAAAGCCTCTGTCCAAGGGATCAGTAATTTGGGGGTCCAGGCTCCATACCTGAGGGACTACCTCCAGCTCTCCTCCCAATATAGATGAAAAGGGGGAATGAGAAAAACTGTTAAATGGTTATAAGATGCCAAGTACGGTGTCAAACGTTTTATAAAAATTATTCATGACATTTTATTGGAGAAAGTTAAGAAACTTGTTTAAATTGTTTCAAGGTGATGGAACTGAAACGGTCTTTTTAAATGTCTGTATTTTTTTTATTATATCGGTTTTCCATAAGAAGTTAGTCACGGTGATGATATTATTCTTAAACCATTAAAACAAACAAATGAACAAACAAAAAGATAAGATTTATCCAGGAAGACACAATTTTCCTTTTAGAAAAAATGAAACTAGGCATAGGTGGTGACTATTTGGAAAGTAGATAATTGTTCAGCTTTTAAATACCTTAGGTATTAATGTGTTCCTTTTTCATTCAAAAAGTACTTCAGCATAGTACACTGAATTGATTTGTGTGCTTAAAGATTCAAATGACTGTTTCTAAGTTCATATGAGTTTTCTTTCTTCTTAAGTGTATTCAGAAGCATATCAACATACAGAATTCAAAGACCGTAAGCTATCTTTTCCTGTATATCATTGCATAATTGGTGGCTAATGAGCTACATGAGAATAAAGAAAACTAACAAAATGAAAGCAACTCTATTTGTCTCCTTTTGGATAGTTAATGCATTGAGAATGCATTTTCTCACAGAAATTGTTAGGCTCTTTGCATTTGTTTTTATTTTTATTTTTGTTGCCATTATTATTCAAATCACCTCTTCCTTCTATAAAGGAAGATTAAAGTGTTTCATGTTCTTAAAGTGCCTCATAATATCTTTAGGGAATAGTGAGCTATAATTACTCTCATTATTTTAGATAAAGAAGCATGGAGCTATTGACTTGGCCTGGGTTAGATGATCAATTTTAGAAAAAAAAAATCTAGAATCTAGGGCCCTTTTGATTTCACTCTCCTATTTTGGATTTACAAGAAATCCACAGCTTATCTTTGGATATAGCTTCTCCTGTTAGGAATAGTCAGGGCTGTATATGGGGAGAGTTAGGAGCTGTGCAGTGCATCCTGTTTGTGTCCCATAGGTGTGTTAAATTAAGCTGGGAATGGCACAGACTATTCCAAATATCAAGGGACCTTTCAAAATATGCATATTTTTTTAAGTCTCCTTTCTTCCCCTGGACTAACTATACCAGAGTTTTAAAGAATGAGGCTCAAGAACCAGGTTGACCCAAACATCAGGATGGCTTTGATATTCAGCAAGGAAAGCTTGGGAAGCACTGAATTGTCCATTTATCTGATGCACAGAGACCATGTTTAGCAGCTCTAGTTTCAGGATCATTTTGGAAATAGCATGGCTTAGATTTGAATGATCATTCTATCACTTGTTAACTCTGTGACTTTAGCACATCCTGAATTTCACATGAATTGATAATGTAGAGTCTAAATGAATGACAGTGTCGGCCATGAAGGCACATGGCTAGAATCCCAGCTGTTCAGGAGGCTGGGGCAGGAGGAATACAAATTGGAGGCCAGCCTGAGCAACTAATCAAGAATCTGTCTCAAAAAATAAAAAGGATTGGGGATGTAGCTCAGTGGTACAGCACTTGCCTAGCATGTCAGGGTCCCTGGGTCATGCTCACTCATGCACACACAAATGGAACTCCATCCACAGCTGTTGGAAGAGTGACTTCCTGCTGGTGGAAGAGGTAATAGAAGTTATTCTAACTCCCCATATGCCATTTGTACCTGTTTCATTAGAAAGTTCTCACATTGAGCAAACCTTTTTAATTTTCCTCATTTATCTTTAGCCATCCATTTCCTAATGAGAGACTGCTTTCGTTTATTTTTTGTTCCATCAGGGTGGCCTGCTCAAGGACTTGCTAAGGACTCCAACACCCATCCAATTCTTTCTCTGGAGTAGTCTGCTTATTGTTTTCTCTAGTCTGCTTCGTCAACAGTTGCCAATAAGAAATGGCCCCGTCCTTGTATACAAGAATGTCCTTTGCTGATGCATTCTGTGCTTTCTGTTAAGGAAGATCCTACTGACTCACAGTTGAACTGTGTTCACATAGTACTACAAAACCACAGTCAAAGGTGTTATATCCACTACATCAGTGCTTCTCAAACTTGAAAATGCATATGATTCACCTAGGGATCTCATTAAATGAAGATTCCCATTCAGGAGGTCTGGAATAAAGTCCAATATTCTGCATTTCTAATAAGGTGGACCCCAGGTGATACTGCTGCTGCTGCTGGTCCCTGGGATGCACTTGGAGGAACCAAGAACTTAATCCCCCTTGTGTCTGTATCTATGTGCTAACTTTTTGCTCTAGTTTAGTCCTACAAAAATATAAAACAGTCTCTGCAGATTTATGTAATTTCCACTATCAGAGTATGACAGTTCTACAACTCAATGCCCTTTCCTTTTGACCTTGACTGTCAAACAAAATATTGCCCCACTATTGCTGTCTCCTCCTTGCTCCTGGTTGCTGCAAACATTTATAGTGCTAGATTGCTTCAGATGTGTTTTTTATTTTGAAAGTTATTGTATTCAGTTATGTTTAAATCTCTGCAGCAACAAGATTTCAGTCATTTGAGATTCATGGGAAACTTTTTGTGATTGTTGAAGGAGTTGGGTGGGAGTGAATTCTGGCAATCATAATTTTCTGTCTTCTTAGTCACTTGTATTCTATTTCTGTGAATAAATAGGCTAAACAGGATTGGACCCAGTGTCAGAAAAAAAAACAAAAAACAAAAAACACCACACCCTTCAATTTATTACAGTGTATGTTATTTGGGCTAGGTGTCACTTTAATTTGAATAGTGTGTAGGAACTTCAGTTTAGTTCCGAGACATGAATAGCAAAGGCCAATTTGAAGGTATTTTTATATTTATAGTCTTTCTTTGTTTTAATAAAATATATCTTAATTATACTAAAACTTGTAGAAAATGTCTAGACTTTAAAAAAACACTTAAGCAGAAAAATTACGCACACCAACTTGTTGGATGTTTCAGTTTGAGTATTTGATTTTTTTTTCTTTCCAGCATGTTGTTTCTGTGTATATGTGTTCAATTATTTTTAAAATACAATAATTTATTACTGGGATAAAGCAAATCAAATTGACATTTTATAGGTCAAATAGTTGAATGCTACAAGTTTTATGATTTTAACCAATTTATATTTTTACTTTTAGCATAAATTTAAGTCTACTGAAGAATTACCCTGTCCAATATTCAATGGTTTATTTAAAATTTTAATATGAATATGCCCGTATATAATATATAAACATTATGTGTGTGTGTATTACTAATGCTCTTCACTTAGTTCATTTCCAATTTTTTTATTATTTTAGTCAGTGTTCAGTAAGCACCCTTATGAAGAATTGCTTGTATGTATCCATAATTTCCTTCAGAGAATCCTCCAAAATTAGATTACTGAGTTAAGTGCATTTGATGTGATTTAAAATACCAGCAGCTGTAGATGAGCATATGTCTTTCACTGTACCTGTGCCAGTACATGATATTAATATATTCTGTTTTCCTTTAGTGTGATGGATGAAAAATGGTCTTTCATTGTTTGCTTTATATCATTAAGATGCTTACTTTTTCCAGTTTATTAGTATATAATATATTAGTATACATGTTATTATATATGTTAGTATATAATCTTCTGTAGATTACCTAGAATGTAATCTCCTTTTCTATGTCTTACTGGTTTGGTTCTCTACATTTTCAAGTTATAAAAATTCTTTTTATTTATGATGTTGGCCTTTTCCTTGTCAATGCAACAAAACTCACTTTTTCATTACCTTTGAACTTTATTTCAAGTGGGTATTTTTTTTTTAATTCTGTGATTTAAAATTCCTGTGGAGACTAATTTTTTTATCCCCTTCATTTACGATCTCTGCATCTGTTGCCTAGAAATTTCTCCTAACTCAAAATTATTTAAGCATGCTTTTCTAGTTTTTAAAAAACTAGTTCCTTGTTATCTTTCGACCATGTAATTACTCCAAAATTATTTTAGGATATTAGGTGAGACAGAAATTCATCTTCCCTTTTCTGAAATAGTGATCTAATTATCTGAGCCCAATTGACCAAATAACCCATCCTGTAATTGCTGATGTGAAATGTCACATTTATCTTAGCCTAAATTCTGCATAATACTTGGGTCTGCTTCTGGGACTTACTCACTTGTGCTTCTCTCCTCTGCCTGCCTATTCTAGTGCCATTAGCACCATTTTAATAACTAAACTACCCTATGAATTTTTAGTGGCTGTGTATGCATCGTCCACCATTGTTCTTCTTTGAACATGTCTTGAATCTTCTTTCTCATTTGTTGTTTATATAATTGTTTTATTCAGGTACTTGGAAAGCATAGTTTCTATTGAGATTTGGTGGGAATAGTGTCAAATTTAAAACTTACCTTCAAGAAAATGAAAGTATTGAAAATTTTGAGATTCCCCACTTAATATGCACCTTTTTTTTACTTCCACAATCTTCTTTAATGACTCTAGTTTAATGTTTGTTTTAAGTAGCTCCTGCACATTTCTAGTTATGCTTAGTTCAATACATTTTCTGTTTTTCATTATTTTGTGAATGGGATTTTTAACAACCCCATTTCAAACTTGTTTTTGTAGAATTCTAGGCAATTATTTTTTTTTATAGCAAGATATCGCCAAATGCTGGTAAATGTTAATAATTATTTTATTTTCACTAAGAATCATCATTCAAATAATCTTATTTGCAATACCCTTTTTTGCTAATGAAGTTTGATCTTGTCTTTCCTAATAATTTTTTATATTTTTATTCCATTCATCTCATATGATTCTATCCTGTCTTATGCATAGAATACTCAGAACTTTGTAATGATAATACTATAGTTTATTTTTCAGATTCTAGCTGGAATGCCATTATAACTTTGCCTTGAGTATAATATTGGCAGTAGATTTTAGATACATTATTCTTTCCAGGTTAAGGTAATGACATTTTTTTTTTCATAGATTAGCAAGGGCTTTTAACAATAATATGTGTTGAATTTCATCAATTGAAATTCGGCCTTTGTGAAGGTAATGCTATTTCTCCTTTAGTCTATTTTTAGAAAAATCATAATCAGTCAGTTGCTTAATATTATACCATTGTTACATGTTTGAATAATTTCTGTTGGTTCTTGAAATATTATTCTTTTAAAATGGCATTAAACTTTGTTCATTTTTTATTTATTTTGTGTTTCTATATTTTATTGACAAGTGGATTAATTCTTCTCTGCTTTGTTTCATTTTATTTATTTATTTATTTTTGCTAGCTTTTGTGATCAGAGTCATGCTAGCTTGTTCACAGTCCTTGGGAAGATTTCTCTATGATGAATGCCTTTGAGCAGGGTATGGGAAACGAAACATCTTGGGTCCAGTTTCACTGTCCCCACTTTGACATGTAATTAACTCTGATTCCTTCTTCATGGAGCCATGTATTCTGAGAGTGGACATTTGTAACAATACTCACGAAACAGAGAGGACAGTCTCTCTTATGCTCTTTTATATTTGACCCTATAGCTTTGCAGAAAATTTTCTCTTTTCTTTCCAAAGTGTGTCTTGCACGTAGCTCCTTGACATTAATTTACTTAGGGTTTTTGTGTTTCTGCATTTAAATCTTTTAAATTCAGAATGAGAAAAAAAAGGCCAAAAACAAACATTTAACTGCAATTTTGCTGTATAGTTAGGAGATCCACCATCCTGTACAGGGAAAGTATTGGTAGAGAGGGGTCAGGGTGGGGCTCAGAGACCTTTGACATCATCAAATTTTCCTTCTGTTTGTCACGATAGCACAAAATTAAATGGAGGGCAATATGCCTGCAACAGAAGAGCAATCTCTGAGGGAGATTGCAAATACTGAATGTGTGTGTGTGTGTGTGTGTGTGTGTGTATTATATACATATGTATATGCTTTTATAAATTTAGAACAGAGATGAAGTAACAATAATGCCATATGGGGTACTGTTGGGATTAAAAATTTATCATTTGTTAGTTACTCTTTTTCTCTACTCCCTTTGTGAATTAGAGAATACAAGTAAATGGGTATCCACTTGGGATTCACATTTTTATTTCTTAAACCAAGAGTTACTTTGCACATGGTAAATTCAGGATCAGTCTGTCCTCTCATTGAGATGTTCTTTGAACTTTTTCTTTTCCCACTTTTTCATAATAATTGTAGTGTTTCCCCTGCCTGCATTGTTGGAAACAAATTCACCAATTGCTGTATTCTTTTGACTATTTGCAGAAGAAAGCCAAAGCAAGGGAGGACAGGACAGGAGGCTAAATGCATGTGCATCTAAGGTTGGGCATTTCCTGTTTTGGAGAATGAGAAGAGGTTTTCTAGAGGAGTTTTGGAGATGTGTGTCAGAGAGTTGTCACCATTAGTGACCTCCTGGAATGTGAAGGTGGGAGGTGATTGTCATTGATAAAGAAATGAGGACCCCAAAGTTGAAGGCCTGAGAAACAATTTCTATTTGTTGATGACCAAAGTCACTTTTGCTGCCTTTGTGGACTTCAGGTAGGATTTGACTCAGTTCTTCTATAATATTAACCTGAGGAGCAAGGGTAACATTTTATGTAGACAAGGCTTAGAAAATGCCCACCAATTTATATAAAAGAGAACTAAAGCTCAGTAAGGTATGCAATGTCCTCCAAGTCTTTCACTTGATATGAAATAGGACCAGAAACTTGGGACTTTAGCTGGGTCAGGCACTATTCTTTCCATTCCACCAGTTTAAAAAAGTTTACTTAAGGAGTTTGGTATTAAATCTTTGTATGGAAATTTCCCAGAATCCATTTCTGTCCACACCTAGATGAAAAACCAAACCCTAAGCAATCTGCCCTATTCCAGCTAAAGAGTTTTTCCCTTAGATTTGCCAGAGGGATTCATCAAAGGAAAATCTGATAATGCATTTAGAAAGTCAGATGCTACTCTACAATTCTATACAGGCAGTTCATTCTCTGACCCCAGTTTAAGCTCAGTACATACCCTGATACCAGGAGACTAATTGGCCATGTAATTGTTATCCTTGCTAGTAACTTCACAAGCTGTTTTTATTCATACAAGCACCTAATCCTTTTCTAAATTCTTCTTGCTTCAATTTGCCTCAATAATATCTTGCAGAAGTGGATAATTGCACATTGTGTGGAGAGGATTTCCTTTGATCTTCTCTAAATTTAGACTCTGCTAATTTCTTTTACTGTCCCCTTCAGGATAGGCAGTGGGACCAGGTACAAGGAGGGACCCCCAAGAAGATGCCCTGCAGCATTTCATTTAGATTCCTCTGTCTCTGTCTCCGGTAGCACAAACTCAGTGCTCTCCTCCATTTCCCTCCTGAACAGATTGACTCTTTGTCCTTGCGCAGAATCCTCCCTGGGACACTGGCCCAGCCATTCTAATTATTTCAGCTGTAATCTGATAGACCTGACAGCTTTTCTCAGGTTCAAAGGAAGAATAAATGGAGATAAGATCATCAACTTCAAGTGTCTAGAGGGATGTCAGGGGGATGAAGGATGAGATTTACCCTGAATGGCTTAAGAATTCACACTAACAACTGTATACGTTGTTGAAATGGTGAACTTGAACTCAATAAAATGTGTAGGGTCATGTATTAAATAGAGTTATCTGACTAGGAAATGGTTACCCCAGAACAGAACAAAGTCCTCCATGGATTTGGAGCTGTTAAATCTTGAGCAAGCATCCCTTCACTCTAGGATTATATCTGTGTGACCCTGGTTGAACTACTTCTTTCAGTCTTTCTAATTTCTTCTGTATAAAAAAATAAGATCACTCTTCGAGGAAAACTGCCTATTAATTAGATGAATTTAACAATTCTTCATCCCAGTGAATGTTGAGAACTAAGAGGTCAGGATTTGAGATGTATTTGGGAGTAAAAATCAAAAGTGCATTGTGATCAATTGTTTTAGGGAGTAAGGGAAAAGGGTTGTATGATAGAAGTAATGGTTTTACATTTGTGGGGAAAAAAATGCATATTAAATGTCACTTTAGAATATGTTAAATGGGAAGGTGGGGGCAGTTAGAGAAGGCTCCCTGGAGATGGCAGGAACTGAGATGATATGAGAAGCAGAGCAAGAGCAGGATAAGCTAAGGATGATGATGGTGATGATGATGGTGACCATATATATCAGTGATTATCATATCAAGTAGCTGTACTATTAGTTAAATCTAATATTTTTAATACCAAAGAAAACTTGAGGTTCACAAAGATCCAGTAACTGCTATTTTTCTTTTTCTTTGTTTTGTACCAGATATGGAACACAGGAGCTCTTTAGCACTGAGCTACATCCATACACTTTTTTTTTTTTTTTTGAGACAAGATCTCACTAAGTTTCTTAGGGTTTTGTTAAATTGCTAAGATTGGCCTCAAATTTGCAATCTTTCTGTCTCAGGCTCCTGAGTCTGTGGGAATAAAGGTATGAACCACCACGTCTGTCTTGAACTTCCATGGTTACATGTGCAGTAATTAATTGGTAGAGCTGGGATTCAAACCCAAGTCTTTCTGATTCCAGAAACCTGTGTCTTAGTCCTTCTGGGAAACTGTTTGGGACAGCTATACCTGAACCAACTAATCAGTATTCAGGAGTTACATTGAGTGCATTCAGGGTTAAATTTTATTGATTAATTTATTGGATAGATGATTGGGGGGGATGTTGCAGAGACGAAAAAGAGTTGGGCACAGAGAAAGGCAGAGATGCTAAAAAAATTGGTATCAAGGAAACTTTGTCATGGAAGAAAAGGAGAAATTCAAATAAGACTCCATTATAGGATCTTGAAAAATGAATAGATGAGAAGGTCAAGGCTGTTCACAAGGGAATTCCCACAAGAAACTGGTTGGCCGATATCAGTGAGTTTCAGGATGGAGGCAAGTTTCATCATAAATGAAAAGCAAGGATAAATTCATAAGAGTGACTTCAGAGATGTCTCAGTCCAATCTACTCCTTCTCATTCCCTTCTATTTAACAGAATCGAGTTCAGCTACAAGAAGCAGAAACCTGTTCATGGTCACCAAAACAAGGGGCAATTCATAGTAAGGTTGCAGACACTCAGAAAATCTAGAATAGGTAGTAAAGCATCTCAGACCATCAAATGAAGCTAGAAATGAAACCTTTACAGTTAAACCTAAAGAGATAATTTCATCTCTAAATGTCCTTTCTTTGTGCTTCCTTTTAAAAAATGTTTTATTTTAAATTGGCATATAGTAATTGGACATATTTGTTGGGTACAGCTTGGTATTTCTATACAGGCATAAATTGTTTAATCATCACATCAGGCGGTTACATATTTATCACCTTAAATGTTTATCATTTTTTTGTGGTAAGAGTATTCAAAATATTCTCTTTTAGCTATTTTGAAACATGTAAAACATGAGTAGCTATAATCACTCTACTCTTCAATAGACCATCAGAATTTATCCCTCCTATCAAACTGGGAATCTGTACCCATTGACAAAACTCACTTCATCTTCCCCCATCCCTTCACCCTCCCCAGCCTTTTGTGATCTTTACTCTCAATTTATATGAGATCAATTTATTTTAGATTCCACAATTGAATGAAAGCATGAGGTGTTTGTCTCTCTGTGCCTGGCTTGTTTCACTTAACATAATATGTTCCTGATTTATTGTTGGAAACAAATTTCCATCTTTTTTTGTGAATGAATGATATTCCATTGAGTATATAAAACACATTTGTCTTATCCATTCATTCATTAATGCATATTTTCTTAATTCCATGGCTTGGATATTGGGAATAGTGCCACAATAAATCCAGGAGTGTGAATATCCCTTCCACATACCAATTTCAATTTCAAATACATTTCTAAAAAAGTGCACACCTTAAAAAGTACCACTGAGTATATACACTCTGGATGTATACAGGGATTTCTGGATCCTATGGTAGCTCTATTTTTAGTGTCTTGAGAAAATTCTATGCATCATGGCTGCATTTCTCCCATCAGTGTGTAAGGGTTCCTTCCCTTTTCTCTGTGTCTTCACCAACATTTGTTATGTTTTGAGTTTTTGATAACATCTATTCTTATTGGATTGAGATGACAGCTCAAATGTATTTTTAAATATTTTTTAGTTGTAGATGAATACAAAAACCTTTATTTAATTTATTTATTTTTATGTGGTGCTGAGGATTGAACCCAGTGCTTCACACATGCTAGGCAAGCACTCTACCACTGAGCTATAACCCCAGCCCCTCAAATGGTTTTGATTTGCATTTTCCTGATGACTAGTAATGCTGAGCATTTTGTCATACACATATTGGACATTTGTGTGTCTTTTGAAAATGTATCCAAGTCTTTTACCCATTTTTAATAGTTATTATTTTTGTTATAGGTTTATTTACATATTTTGAATATTAGATATATAGTTTGAAAATATAGCCTCCCATTTTGTAGGCTATTTCTTATTCTGTTCTTTATTTCCTTTGCTGTGCAAAAGTGATCAGTGTGATAGAATCCCATTTTTCTGTTTTGCTTTTGTTGCCCTAGATGTTGAGATTTAATTCAAAGCATTCTTGCCTAGAGTAGTGTCAGAGTTTATCCCCTGTGTTCTCTGGCAGTGTTGTCATGGTTTCAGTCTTATATTCAATAGTTAACTCTTTAATCCACGTTGATTTGACTTTATAGATAGTGAGGGATAGAGGGTCTAACTTCATTCTTTCACATGTGAATATGCAGTTTCCCAGCACCATTTATCAAAAAGAGCGTCCTTTCCCCATTGTGTATTCTCATCACCTTTGCTTAAAGTCAATCTACCATAGAAGTGTGGATTTATTGCTGGGCATGGTAGTGCACGCCCATAATCCCAGTAGTTTGGAAGGCTAAGGCAGGAGAATCATGTGTTCAAAGTCAGCCTCGGCAACTTAACGAGGCCCTAAGCAACTCAGTGAGACTCTGTAATCAAATACAAAAACCGCCTGGGCATGTGGCTCAATGGTTAAGCACCGCTGGGTTCAATCCCTAGTACCAGAAAAGAAAGAAACAAAGAAAAAAAAAAACAGGTGTAGATTTATTTCTGAACTCTCTTTTCTTCCATTTGTTTATGTCATTTTTTTATGTCAGTACCATGCTGTTCTAGTTACTATAACTTTATAGTGTTGTTCAAAGTCAGGCGGTATGAGGGCTCCAGCTTCGTTCTTTGTATTAAGATTGTGTTGTCTATTCTGAGTGTTTGTATTCCTATATCAATATTGGATTGTTTCTGCTATTTCTGTGGAAAATGCTCTTGTCATTTGGATGGGAATTTCATTGAATCTGTAGATCACTTGGGGCGGTACTATGGCTTGGATGAATGGCACTTAAATTTCCATGTGTTCAAGGCCTTGTCCCAAGGTTGTCCCTATTGTGAGATGCTGGAGATTTTGTAAATGGAGCCCTATTGAGAAGACCTTAGGCCACTGGAGGATACCCTGGAAGCAGAGTGTGGGACCTTCAGTCTCTGTTCCCTGATTCAGGATGCAAGTGGTCTGTCCCAGGATAAAACCCTGCCGTTTTGCTGGTGGGACTATTCAATCTTAGACTAGAACCTCCATCACCATGAGCCAAAATAAGTCTTTTCCCTTTATAAATTAACTGCCTTGAGTATCTCATCTTAATCATGTACAGTTAACTAATACAGGTACTATTGATATTTTAATGGTATTTATTCTTAAAATGCATGGACACAGGCTATCTTGCTATTTATGCTTTTTTCAATTTATTTCATCAATATTTTATAGTTTTCATTATAGAGGACTTTTATATTCTTGGTTAAATTTATTCCTAAATATTTCTGTAGCTGTTGTCAATGAGATTATTTTCTTGACTTCTTTTTTAGACAGCTCCTTATTTGTATACAAAAACATTACTGATTTTTTTGTGTGTGTGTGTGTCAATTCTGTATCCTGCTACATGGCTGAATTTATTAGATCTAAGGTTTTTGTTTGTTTGTTTGTTTTTTGCAGGGAACAGGGACAATTTAACTTCTTCCTTTGCAGCTTCGATGCCTTTTCGTTCTCTTGCTCAATTGCTCTGGCTAGGACTTCTAGTACCATGTTGAATAAAAGTGGCAAGAATGTCATCCTTGTCTTATTATGGATCCTTGGAGAAAGCTTTCAGTTTTCTCCATCTACTGTGGTATCAGCTGTGGGTTTGCCATGTGTGACCTTTATTGTGTCAAGGCACTCTTCTTGCACTGTACTCTCTTGACCACTTTTTCTACTGTTTCTTTTTTTCCGGGCGGGGGATGCCTGGAAATTGAACTCAGAGGCACTCAACCACTGAGCCACATTCCCAGCCCTATTTTGTATTTTAGGTAGAGACAGGGTCTCACTGAATTGCTTAGCGCCTCACTTTTGCTTAGGCTGGCTTTGAACTTGTAATCCTCCTGCCTCAGCCTCCTGAGCCACTGGGATTACAGGCCTGCACCACCACATTCAGCTGCCTACTGTTCTTGCAGAGTACATGTCCAAATGTACTTGCAGAGTAGATGTCCAAATCCTGTTTCCTAGAAACCTTTCTACTCAACAGCTTTCTTGGATTGGCTCTTGCTTCTGTGGTTTTTGATTTATATTCACTAGAGAGAAAGAATCTGGCTGCTTATTGATTTGGTGGTACAATAGCATCTATTTAGGAGCTGACAGTGTGGAGCAGCACGAGGATAGAGATGTGAGGTCCAGGTAGTGTCCTGGAGGAGAAATTATTTGAGCAGAGTCAGAGAACTAATGAACAAAGTTCAGGAGTCTAGATGTGGGTTAAGGTCTTGCATCCCTGTAAGATTCTCCTAAGGAGTTCTAGTGATAAAATGGAATGGGGTTAAAGCAGGATAGTTGGGTGCAGTGGTGCATGCCTGCAACCCCAGCAGCTTGGGAGTCTGAGGCAGGAGGATTGCAAATTTGAGGGAAGCTTCATTAACTTTGTTTCAAAATAAAACAATAAGGGCTGGAGATGTGGCTCTGTGATTAAACACCCCTGGGTTCAATTCCAGGTGCTAACAACAACAAAACAAAAGAACAGGATAGAGTAGGAAAGAAATTGATAATAATTTATATTATATTATTCTGCTTCTTTTTGACTATGGGGATTTAAAATAACTTTACAAGCTAGTATGAAGCGTTCTCTCTACCCCCACATAACCCCATACAAACTCTTACACAGAGTTGACTTGGCAAGTTTTTTTCGATCTTAATGAGCCCTTCCAGAGAAAATAAATGTGTATTCATTCTAACATAGACAATATTGAGATTTTTGTCTTTAATTTACTGATAGGGCAACTAGGACCTGCAGAAGGAAAGAAATTTGTCCATGGTACAGAGTCAGTCAATGACCAAGGTGGGACGACTAGATAAAGCACAGCTTTTTATTTTTTATAATCTGTGATGATTACCTAACTTCCTGTACCTGGGTCTCATCTCATGTATTGAGTGTAATTAGTCATTAGAGCGGCTAAGACCACTTTATCAAGATGGATTCTGAGGCTACATTGATTTCTAACACAAAAGGGTGCCATGGTTAATGGGTAATACCTGTATTGTGTGTGAGGGTGGGGTGGTGGCAGGTAGGTCCCAATCAAATATTTGTCTCCACCTCTTCCTTCTCTTCTCCTGGCTGGGCTATTCCTCTGAAAACAGACAATATTTCATATGTACTTTATTTATGCAACAGTTTTCCATCATTCTTTGGCTTGCATTCTGACTTGTAATTTCATCCTCTCAGAACGACAGAAGATTGAATAGAGTTAAATTCATTTTCGCTAAATTGATCAAGTGAAATAGATCCCTATTAGAATTCCTGGGGGGATTGCAGTGTGTTGCCAAGAGGCACTCAACCACAAATGTGGAAGTCTGGGTTTTGTGTCTAATTGCACATTTTAAAAACAGTATATAGATCCCTTCTGATACTTCTTATCCAAGACTTATCCATCCTTGTGTCTTTGGGAGCTGTACTTTTGGGAAAAATTGGAAGACACCAGGTGCTCTTCAGAATCATTTCCTTCTGCTGATGAGGAAGTCTAAGTGCAGAGATAGCCAATAGTTTTGATCTCATGTTACAAGTCTCTTATTTTGGTATGGCTGCTGTCATGTTGTGTTGAGAAAGACTCTGAGGCTCCATCTGTACTTGGTATAAGGAAGAATAGTAATCCAAACACAGTGTCTAGCATAACTATTGGCTCATCTGTCTACTGCCTCTTTTTGATGAGCTTCTTGGAAAATGTCCTCTCAAACCCTTTTGCCAGAATGTGCTTCTGCCATGTTCAGGGGTACCTGAAACATTGCAGCCAATCTACTCGTGATGGGAACGATCTCTCCCAGGAGTAATTCCCTAGTGTCCCACCCCATTATACTCCAGCTATCTATCCCAGGGTAGGATTTCAGACAGATTCTGAAGATGGTAAAAAGTGTGTTCTGCCCCTCATTCCTGGCCACACATTGTTTTCTTTTCTTTGGAACCTGATGTCCATTCCGGGTGGTACCTGAGGGGGTGGGGTTGGGGTTATGGTGTAGTGAGATGGCGCTGGATCACAAATCAGGACCCCCCCTCTTCTTATCCCCTTCTTGGAAGGCACACTCATTTCCTGATGAAGAGGAGCAGAGATGGACATCATCACGATTTTACATGATGGAAGTCATAGTGGTGACTGGCACAAGCCTTCCATCATTAGGATCAGCCTACAGACCCAGCAGTCTTCTTCTGACCTTTCTGCTACTGTCCACTCCTGTCTATCCTCTGGATCCTGGAGTTGGTACTGTAGAAAGAAGCATTTCAGCATCTCAGGAAAAAAGAAAATGGTTCAATTATTTTTAAAAAATGGATTTCTTTAGAAGTCATTCACTTTCAACCTCTCCCTCCTGCTCCCCTAATAAATCTATCTGTTAAGCTCTTCCACCTTACATGGTCTGTAGGGTGATTTTCAAATGCCTCAAAGGCAAAGACCTGTGTTCTTATCCAGTCCTTTCCTTGTCCTCACCCCACCCAGAGCTGTATGGATCATGTCCATTAAACTGATTTTAATGTCCCAGGTAGGGAGGTCTCTTTCCTGATGGTTTCTTACTGTTCTCCCTATTGCTTGGAAATTTAGTTCTTATTCTTAAGCTAGAAATTAAATGGAAGGGGCCTGGGAGCTTAGCTAGTCATATCATTTTAATGCACACAAGAAAACTGAGACTCATAGATGGAAAGTTTTCTCTGAAGGTTAAATAATACTTTTTGTTTATTTGTTTTTTTGTATTGGACTAGAGACCAGGTCTCTGGATAAAATTCCTCATGAGATAGGTGGTCAGTATCTTTCGGCAAATACTTTTGAACAAGTGCTTGGGGCCAGTATTCTAGATGCCTACTGTTATATCACAAGTCACCGTAAAATTTAGTGGCATAAAATAATTATCTCACTCTGTTCATCAATTCTTTGGGGCAGGAATTCAGAAAGGGCACAAACAGGCCACCTTGTCTCTCCTGCATACTTTTGTAATTTTCAGGGCATCACCTGAGATTGCTTGTATGACAGATTGAGAAGCTGGACTTACTTGTGAGATGGATTCTGCCCTCCTATCTGGATGGCTGGCCTGCGATGGCTGAAGAACGATACCAGCTTGGACTGTTTACTAAAGCACCTGTGTGTGGCTTTTCCAGCATGACAGTTTTAGACTGATTGGACTTCTGAGGTGGTGTCTCAGGGCTCCCTGAGCGAGCATTCAAGCAAGCAGGCAGAAGGTGCATGGCTGTTACGACTTACTCTTGAAAGTCACAAAGCATCACCTTCACTATACTACATTTGTCAAAACTCTAGCAGATTTAATACCAGGGGACATAGATTCCATCTCTCAGTGGGAGGAGTACCAGAAAATTTTCAGCCAGTTTTCAAACCTACCATATAAAGTTGTGATCTAAGTCAGTGCCTTTGCTAGATAAAACCAGTGAGATTCTTTCCTCCACAGAGGTGATTTTCTCAAGAGGGAGATTAGCCCTAAACAAATAAATGAAAAATGCACAAGCAACATATTATAATTAGATTTTGATAAGAGCAAAATAGGAGACACGTAGGCTGATGTGATCATGTTTACCAAGAAGGGGCACATTGAAAGAAGTCATGGAGTTATGGCTTCTCTGAGGAAGTAACATTTTTGCTGAATTTTCAGGGATAAGAGAAAGTAAATATACAAACCTAAAGAAAAGCAGGAATAGAGAGAAAGGAGGATGCAAAGGCTCTGGGGAAGACATAAAGCTCACAAATGAAGAAGCCACTGTGAGTAGGAAAGAAAAAGTGCAGGGAGGAGGAGATGTGAGATGATGTGGCAAAGGTAGGTAGCAGGTCATGCAGGACGAAGTGTGTTCTGCTAAAAATTGTAGCCTTCTGGGTGCAGTGGCGCATGCCTCTAATTCCAAAGGCTTGGGAGGCTGAGGCAGGAGAATCATGAGTTCAAATACAGCCTCAGTGAGGGGGAGGTGCTAAACAACTCAGGGAGACCTTATCTCTACATATAAATAAAATACAAAATAGGGCTGGGGATGTGGCTCAGTGGTTGAGTGCCTCTGATTTCAATCCCTGACATCCCACCCTCAAAAAAAAAAATTAGTTCTTATCCAAGTCCTGTTGGGAAGTGATTTGGGAAGTGATTGAAAGCTTTTTAAGACACAAGGAAGGTGGAATGTGATGGTCATCATTATACAAAGTACATGTATGAAGACTTGAATTGGATGTCAACATTCTTTATATACAAACAGAAATAAAAAAGCATGGTATTTATGTTTATTAAGAATTGTAATGCAAAAAAAAATAGTATTACCTTAAATTAGTTAGAGGGAAGTTAAAGGAGGGGAAGGCAGGGGATGTGGGGATAAGAAAGATAGTAGAATGAAACAGACATTATTACTGTATGTATGTGTGTATGTGACTGTATGACCAATGTGATTCTATAATATGTATACTCAGAAAAATGAGAAATTATATCCCATCTATGTATGATACATCAAAGTATATAAGTGCATTCTACTGTCATGTATAACTAATTAAAACAAATAAAAAATAAATAAAAAGAAAAAAAGACATCTGTCATGGATATGCATAACTGTAGTGGGGTTATAGTGTGAGAGGATGATCATTTGGTCTGTTATGGTCCAGGCAATTTTAGACTGAAATGCAGAGTACTTGTGCTAACTAGGATGGTGTTGAAGAAAAGTACATGGAATCAGAATATCTTGTAAAAAAAATAGAAGTTTCTAATTATTTTAAAATGAGAAATGAAAAGAAGCCAAAAATAACTTGTAGAATTTTATTAGAACTGGTTGGTTTGGATCAAGATTGCTCCTATCTCTAAAGGAGTTTCATTTTGTTTTGTGTGCAGGAAATGGAAGTCAGGGGCACTTTACGACCAAGCTACATCCCCTGTTCTTATTTGTTTATTTTGAGGTAGGGTCTTGGTTAATTGCTGAAGTTCTCACTAAATTGCTGAGGTTGACCTCAAACTTGTGATCCTCCTGCCTCAGCCTCCTAAGGTAGTTTAATATTGCATGTTACACTAGCTCTACTTAGCCATTTATGTCTCTCCAAACTGAGTTTATGTGGCTGCTTTTGGATTCAAGAAACAAAATCTTTGGCTCAAACCTACTTAAACCATGACATTTCTTATGTTTGTATGCAAAAGTGGGTTAGACTTGGTGCTTTTACCAGGAATCAAGTTTTCTTCAGACCTCCATTCTACATTTTGGTGGCAATATAACAGTGATACTTAGAACTGTGCAGTTGGTTGTTGACTCCCTGCAGAAAGAAGATGAGACAGACATGCAGCCTGAAATAGAAGCCAGTTTTCCAAGCATAGACCTGGGCCTTTCAGTTAAAATAAATGAGATCACCTGTGAACCAATATCAGTCACCCAAATGACTATGCTGGCTTGGACCAATCAGAATCCTTACCTAAAGAAAAAGCAGGTGCTAAGTTCACCTTACATCAAGTCATATGGGAAGAGCTGAGAGTCTGAATGTATTTAGAATTCTACATACATTCAATAAAGGAGAATTAGATTCTGGGTGCTTAATAAAACTTTTTAAAAAATCTATCAAAATGTCTTACCAACTGTATCAGTACCTAGAGGGGAAAAAGTGCCTTTTTCTAAAGGAATGACTGTTGCAAGAACTTCAGATCTTTTGGCTGGATTGGGATGATTGGGATGACAGGTGTTTTGCCAATAGTGAATTTATGGGCAACTTCTTTCCTTACAAGCAGTAGCTTACCTCATTTCCTTCCAAGAATCTCAATGTAGTGGAAAGCAACATGATCAAATAGAAAAATGTGTGATCTTCCAACTATCTCTTCTGCCAGACTTTAACCTTACCAGTCAGAGGAATGTGAAGCTAGAGGGTGACGGCAGCCCTAGGTTCCTGGATACCACAAAGAAGATAACATGCTATCAAGTGGTGTTTAGGAATTAAAATGTTATTGTTTCAAGAAGAAAATTCTAGCAGTATACGAAAGTACCAGGAGCATTCCTTCTAATGGGTTGAGACCATCCACCTGTACCTTTTGCCATCCTCATTACAGAATGAATTAGTTCATTTTTGCAGGCACAGAAGCAAGTGCTCCTAGGAGGAGATGCTCTAGTGAGAGGAGGTAGGCTTTGGTGGCTCCTTGGGGCTACTTTGACAGCTCCATCCTCTGGTTTCCACCATGCAGTGAGGGGACCATATTATCATTATAGGGACAGTATAAAGGACTTTTTTGCTTATTGAAGCTGTTTCTTTATAATTGAGGCATTCTTTCAGGAATTAAGCATCACACCTCAGAGTCAGATCTGAGCTTGAATTGTATCAATGCTACTGGGAAGACATTAAACGCTGGGGACAGCTCTAGACCCTTACCTGCCCAGAGACCCCACCAGAAGAGTATACAGAACAGACTTCACTAAGTAGACTTTGTGATGGGCCAAACTATATGTTCCATGACCAGACAAACTCCATTTTATTCTGAGATTCTATTTAATATAAGAAATGCTTCTCCCATGAGAAAACCCTGTCTGTGCCTCCTCCTGCTAAACAAACCCCATTTGGCAATACATGGGGGTTGAAAAATGTTTGTTATTTGTATACAATGTATTATTAAGAAATGCATTTGTAAGATGTTCTCATTTTAATTCCTATTTTTCTTGGGCAGTGTACTGTACCCTCAACTGGGTCATTCTGGCCCATTTCCTACGTTGCTATGGTTTTGGTGTACTGGAAGCTTGAGGTTTCTGGCTGTAAAAGAGATGTCCTACTTTCTGCAAGGGGTCAAAGGTTGCAGAGGCAATTTTCCTGCTACCCTTCTGACCTGCCAGCAAATAAAAGTTCCATGTCTTGCTTCAAGACTGACCTGGTTACTTATTTCAAGTGTGCCACAACAACTTTATCTTCCGCCATTTTCCCATAAATTTACCTTCCCAAGTTTGCTATTCTAGAAATCAGAAATTCTTTTCTCTTGTCATCTTCCTAAAACTTCCCTGTTCTTTGGGGTCAGATGCTATATAGGCCACGTTCTAACCACCCCTTAGAGTTGCTCATCACTGAGGGTCCCCACATCTGATTAACATGTTAATGGATCTCTGTTTGCTTTCTTCTGTGAAAATGTTAAATGATAAATGCTTCAGGAGACAAATGTTTACCCTGTGTTGAACATTACGCAATGTATATATGTATGTAAACAACATGGCATCCCATAAATCTGTACATGTTTGTTGAAAACAGTTAAAGATCACTTAAGAAAACTACAGGAAGGGCCGTGTCACTTCCCCTTCCTGAATGTGTTTCCTCATTAGAGTGTTGATATTCTCATCTTCAATTTTGTCGACCTCTAGGATGATGTTCACTAACATACATTGCTTTCATCAGGCATTGGATAAGGTAGCTGAAACACAGCAAATGATAAGAAAATAATAGAAGATAAAGATGGCAGTGAAAATCAAGGTGAGAAACCCAGGAATAAGGTAAAAAAAAAATTCAAAATGAAAGTTTGGTGTTCACTTGGGGAGTCAACTAACCAACTTGGAATATCTGAGAACCACTGTGGCCCACCTTTTACTGTTGTAAAACTGTATAAAACCACCTTTTACCATTGATTTATCCTTACTGGTTAACAAAAAAAAAATGTCATGTCTATATTTGAAGTCCGATGTTGATATAATTTAATAAGGATTAAATATATGACTATTTCATGCTAAATGATTTGTTGAGAACACTACCTTCATTACCTCCTTAAGTTTGGGCACCAAATGCTGTGAGAAATAATTCCTAATATCATTTTGTAGAAGAACAACTTGAATTGGAGGTGTATCCCAGGGGTCAGATTGGAACCCAGGTTTACCTGAGAAGTCCACATTCCTAACCTTTTTCCAAACCATAATCTGCATACTTTGCCTTGCCTTAGATTCAATCAAATCCCTCACCTCTGTCAGTATGGGAATTATTTAAAAAAGTAATAATAACAAATAGCTCAAAGGAGCCAGTCACACAATCACAGGGCTCCATACCCCAGTTATATTACTAGTTAATAGTTCCTTCTGACAGCTGTAATTAACATCTACCCTACAGCATGGTTGAGGAAGGGCAGGTTGTACAGGACCTTGCTCAGGATAAAGTAATTGCCCACATTTAAGCTTTCAGAATAAAGGCATCATCCCTGGAGAAGTGAGAGAGTATGTGTATTATAGAAGGGGGATTGTAGTGGTACATAAAAATGGAAGGGCTTAATTATAGTGCATATTGCTAGTTGGGAGCTATTACACTCAGTTCATTTCTTCTTGCTTCTAACTAGGTTTTGTGTTAAGCATCAACAACAATCTAGCCATCTCTAGGTTCAGTTGAGAGAGAGAGAAAAGAAAGAAAGCAGATATGGCATTCAAAGCAGGAATTAAGTATCTATATTTTTTTGGTAAACATTGTCAACTTCATGATTTCATGTGAAAAAAGAAAGATAGATGGACTAAAATAGAAAGATAAATGGACCTGAGGTCTTGAATCTGAGATGCATTGTAAAGAGTCCAGTAATTGACTGTTGATGTCTGTCATGGGCAAAGAAATAAGGTGTGGAACTTCCTTTTGTAATAGTTATTTACCAGATGACATAACCATATGTCATTTCATATCCTGTGGAATTTATATAGAATGACATAGCCAAAACTGCCTTATAAAGAGAGATGCTCATAGCAGATAAGGGAGACTATCTGAGCTAAGGAAATAGAGTTCTACAGAAAAATATGAAATAGATGCCTAGAAATGAAAAGAGTTGTTCTGGACACTGGAGAAGCCAGCTGGTGGCTGGAATCTCTTAGGAAAAGATCAACATTTCCAAATTACTTGACAGTGAATAAGTGGGTTGTTGTTAGGAGTATTTTTTCCTTGTAATTTTAGGTCCCAAAAGATACAAAACATGTCTGTGTTGCAAATCTGACTCCCCCAAAGTGTTTAAGGCACTCAGCCAGCGTTGGGTACAGTGATGGCAATTTGCTGAATGTTCTAATTAAATTAATAGTTGATGGATGTACTAAACATGTTAATTGGATTCTGTTTGCATGAAATCCTGGCTGTTAATTGGTTGAAACTTTGTAAAAGAGTGGTAGAGAATTTTAATCCTATTAGAGAAAACCAAAGCAAATGTGAATACTTTGGGAATATTTCAGAGACACATAGGACTGATTTGACAGTAACTGAGTTAAGGACCAACACAGTAGATTTCTTCTTACCTTTTAGGATCTTTTTGCAGAATATTTGAAAACCTATCTTACCTATCTCATTCGTTATGTAAAACAAGGAGCTTAGTGTCGTCCTCAAGAGAGTGAATGAATCAAATGCTCTGCCTTGGAATTCTGACTTCAAATCAAAGCTCTACCATAGAAATCCTGGCCATAAAGTTATATCTTAATATTTCTATAATTTATATCATCTTTTTTTTTTTTTGGTTCCTGGGATTGAACTCAAGGGCACTCAACTGCTGAGTCACACCCCTAGACCTATTTTATAATTTATTTAGAGACAGCATTTCACTGAGTTTTTTAGGGCCTTATTATTGCTAATGCTGGCTTTGAACTTGCAATCCTCTTGCCTAGCCTCCCAAGTTGCTGGGATTACAGGTGTGCACCACTGCTCCTGGCTACATAATCTTTACCTTCATTTAGATTAGTATTCTTTTCTCTTTAGTTTTGTTTCCTTGACTCAATTCATTTTAGAATCTAATATTTAAATAATTTAAGACTCAAAAGCATTCCTAATTTTAAGTCTTAGAAACATAATTTATATTTGATTATTTGCACTATATTAATTTACACTTGCAGTCTACAATCTCCTTGAGAGTAGAACCTCAGTGCCCATCACACCCAAGCTCCTTAATGAGCATGTTATTAGCATGGCTGCCTGTGTAATAATAACCTGGAGCTTATGCTCCTAGAAACACTTTGTTAAAAAACAACAATGAGAAAACAAGCTTATGAGATGGCCCCACCTAGCAACATGGGTTTAACATGTGAACATAAGGAACATTTATTCACTACAGTCCTAATGACTGGCCTTCCCAGATAACTTTTTTAAAATAAATTAATGTCTCTTTTCAATTAGTGTGTATTATTGTCTCTATTCTATCATATTGTCAGACACATTCAAAATATTTATGAACTGATGTCTAATACAAACTTCGACCCGTCAGAATAGATACCAGCTCTAAGAAAATGGCTTTATCTGTCCCCACTGAGTGACTATGCATGTCATGTATCAAATGGAGCAGGGAGCACACTCCCACACACAGCCTTCCCCTGCCAACCTCCCCACCCCATCACCTACTTACCCATTATCTCCTCATCCTCAGTCTGGTCTACCAGCCATTAATGAAAATAGTTATCTTTTTTTTTTTTTTAGTTACACATGACAGTACAGTGTATTGCTGTATGTATATACGTGACTGTATGACCAAAGCGATTCTGCAACCTGTACAATCAGAAAAATGAGAAATTATACCCCATTTGATTCAAATGTATGAAATGTCAAGAAAATAGTTATCTTACTGAAGATTGTATGGCAAAGATAAAGGAGGATTTTATGGTAAACAGTTTTGTTTCTCAAATACACATCACCTTCTCAGTTGTTCAGTGACTGCTTAGTGAATATCCGTGATGAGCCAAAATGTCTTCTCTCCAAATATTCAATTGTTTTTTCTTTTGTACTGGGGAATGAACCCAGGGTCACTTTACCAGTGTGCTACATCCCCAGCCCTTAATTAATTTTTACTTTGAGACACACATAGTCTCACAATTTATTAATTTTTATCTTGAGACAACACAGTGTCGACAAGTTGCAAAGGGCCTCCCTAAGTTGCTTAGGCTGGCTTTGAACTTGAAATCCTCCTGCCTCATCTTCCTGAGTTGCTGAGATTACTGGACAGCACCACTGCACCTGGCTCTGGTAACTCTATTCTGCTCTTCTCTATGTTGGTATCTCTCACCTTTCCTTAAAAGCAGCCACCAGCACCAACCTCCTACCAGGAAGCTGCTTCCAGAATCTATATCCTTGTTTCCTTCACAGTTACTTAATTCTGCCACAGCTCAGCTATATCCATCACTTAACATATACTTCAAAGACAAGGACATTTGCAGAAAGATGATTTGTGCTTACCAAACAAATTTTCCTCCAATTTTTAGGAGTCAATCTCCTTAGATACTGGAAGAGGAAAAAATAATTAATTTTCTGCCAGAACATAGCAATTTTAAGGAGTCTATTAACATCTGTCTAGTGAAGTAGATATAAGTTATGTTCTGATAATATGTACTGAATAAAAAATCATGGAAATAATATAATTCAACAGTCTTCTCATTTTCAAAAGATACACTAAGATAGATACAATGTTTGATGTCAATGTTTTGCTTGATTGAGGCCATTCATTTAACTCTTCGGGAATTTTATAGCACATTTCTTTGTGCCAGGGCCTGGGGATCTGAGGGATGATTAGATAAAGCACTTGCTGTCCATTTGGGAGATGGACAACTATGAAAGAAGAGTGTGGTGTTGTGCTGTGGGAGCTTCTTGGAGGGGTACCAGAAGCAAGAGTGGGTGGGATGAGGTCAGCCAGGAAGAGCTTCACAGACAAGAGATGCTAGAAATAAGTTTGAACACATAGGAATGAATCACCCAAGTGACATGAAGGGTTAACATTCAAGACTCACAGTAACATAACTGGTTGTTACACAGAATGTGTATAAAAAGAGCAGCTGCGCACAGTGTCCCAGGCCTTTCATTCCAACTACTCAGGAGGCTGAGACAGGAGGATTGCAACTCAAGGCCAGCCTCAGCAAATTAGAGAGGCTCTGTTTAATCCCTAGTACTATAAAAACGGGTTGAGGGGAAGCATATGACTTCAGGGCTAGGAAAATCTCAATAAAATGAGATCATGAGTGGGACCCAGGGCCTCTGGGATACAAAGGTAAGCAAAGGCCAGCTAAGAGCAAGCTTTGTTTTCTTTCTGTGTGTAATATTAGTTTTAATAAAATTCCAAACTTCATGTTTGTCAGAGTAATACCAATATTATTTTTTATTTTGTTTCCTAGTCTCGATCTGTCTGTCTCCCTCTTACTGTAATTTTGTTTTGGGATTGCTTGCAATATGTTGCTGACATGTCACTCATTTAATACTTCACATTCTTAAATGCATGCTTTCTGAGAGTATGAGCATTTGTTTTTTTTAAAGATATGGCCTTAGTATGGTGAAATCTGAGCCCTCACATTGGTTCAGTGCTATCATCTATACCACCCTTTGTGCCTGTTCTCTCTCCTCATAACGACTGTTATGGATAGTGCCCTCACTCCCCTCCGTTCTATATCCAATCCAGGAACATCTATAACATATAGTTATCAGGTACCTTTTGTTTTCTTTAGTTTAAAGTAGTTTCTCGGCTTTCCATAATCTGTCACTCGTTGACATTTTTGGAAAGGAAAAGTTATTTTGTAGAATGTTTCTCACTTTGGGTTTGTCTGATTTTTTTCTCATTGGATTCAGAATTCCCCAATCCCCCAACCCCAGACAATCACATAAGTGATTACTGTGGTTTGGGTTAGGTTTGTTCCCAAATGTTCATGCACTGGAAGCCTGTTGTCCACCATAACGATATTGTTAGATGGTGGGATCCTTAGAAAGTAGGACCTGGAAGGAAGTGATTAGATGATCTCTGCCTTTGTAAAAGGATTAAGGATCTCCAGGAATAGGTTAAGTTTCACATAGGTGTATTAATTCCTGCAAGAGAAGGTTGATATAAAAAAGCAGGCCTGATCCCTGGAGTCTGTCACTTCCCCTCTCAGTCTGTGATGCCACTTACTGTCCCTAACACCACAGAGGTCTTCACTAGAAATGGTTACCTTATCTGGCCACAAGAACTGAGAACAAAATAAAACTCTTTATTAGTAATGTATCTAGACTCAGATATTTTGTTACAACAAGTCAAAATGGAGTAGTAGCAACATTTTACTACTACTCTAATAGACACATGTTACTCCAATAGTAACATTGTGTCCTTCTCAGAGCATTCAGAGGAATAAAATAAACTTTTATTAATAATCTTAATCACAATCACTTAGTTAAACTGGTGTCAGCCAGGTCTGTCCATTGTAATGTTTCTGTTTTTTACATTTGTGATTAAGAAGGAATTTGTGGGGAGATACTTTGAGACCATGTCATTATCTGGTTTCACTCAATTTTAGTATCCCTTGATGATTTTTGTTTGAATTGTTATTAGTACAATGGTAAATAATGACTTTTCTTCTCAATTTATTGACATTCTAATATGAAGAATGACTCACCTCTCCTTCTCTACTTTCTTATTAATTTATTTATTTACAGTTTGGATTAATGGGTTTTTATTTGGGGCATGGGTTATAATCTGCTACTGTCATAATTTATTATTTTTATTTTTGGTACTGGGGATTAAACCCAGGGTGACTTTACACTGAGCTACATCCTTAGCTTTTTATATTTTCTTTTAAATTTTGAGACAGGGACTTATTCATTTGCTTAATGCCTTGTTAAATTGATGAAGCTGGCCTCCAATTTGCGATCCTTCTACCTCAGCCTCCTGAGTCTCTGGGATAATGAGCATGCATCACCATGCCCAGCTGTCCTTTATTTTGAGACTTATTGGTCAGTGTGAGTCCCTCCAAATGTGTCCAGTGAACTTTTGACACATACTTCACATTTTCTTTGACCCCTTTCTAATTTTCTAGCACTGCTACTCAGGGATCATCTTTTCCTTACTCCAGACATGGAATGCAATCATTTCTGATTCTTTTAATTAGCCAAGACTCTTTTCAAAGAGTTCGGGCTCTGAAACACCTTGAGTGTTAGATGGCAATACAGAAGGTTTTCAAGGAGTAAATAACACATCCATATTTGTTTTTGAAATCAGTGATATTTACTTCAGAGTAAGAAAGAATTAGAGGCAGTCCAGTACTTTAGACTGTGACAGATAAAACAGCAGCTTTCAAAATGTGCCTCACGTTAGAATCACTAGGGAGTTTTGAAAATTCTTCCTGTAGAGCCCACATTCCAGACCTATTTAATCAGAATTTCTGAGAGTTGGATAGAGGCATCAGTATTAAATAAACAGGCAAACAATAAACCATTCTGAAAATTCCCCTGTGCCTCCAAGGTTGAGGATCAGTGCATTCAAACTTGCTTTTAATGTAGAAATGAGATGATGAAGCTATATAAAGTAATAGCAGTGGCTTAGTGCAGAGTACATTCGCCTTGATGGCAAGTCTGAGTTCAGGACTTGTCTCCACTGCCTGATTGACCATGTAATCTCTGGAATTCCAGGGTCTGTCATAAAAAGGGATATTTTTATTTGTTTAGTAGACTTCACTGGATTCTTACAAAGATCAAACAGACAATTAAATAGGAGAGCATTCTTTCTAAGCAAATGATGTAAACATTATTATTATATTATTATGTTATTATATTATTGATGTTATTGTATTATTGATTGCTTAAGTTAAGAGAATAATACCATTATTGTTCTTCACCAGATACTTAATTTTACTGCAATATTTATTCATTATTTCAACTAATACTAATTAGATACTAGTACCAGACATCAAGAATAGTGAGAAAAAATGTTCCAGAATTTAAGTGTTTTTTATAGACTAGTGGCACAAAATGACATTAGTGTAACAGAAATGAGCGAAAAGGTAAAATGTCCTTTTAAAAAGAGAAAGTGCCACAAACATATGTAGAGTGGGGAAATTTAATCAGGAATGTTAGGGAAATATTGCTTGAAGGAGTGAAGGAGATAAGCACTAATTAAAGGGTTAAAATTTATTTATGTATTTTTATTGTATTTACAATTTGTTCTACTTAGTTGTACATGACATCAGAATGCATTTCAATTCATCATACACAAATGGAACACAAAATTTCAATTCTCTGTACATGGTGTAGAGACACACCAATTGTGCAATCACACAGGTACATAGGGTAATGATGTCCATCTCATTCCATCATCTTTCCTACCCCATGTTCCCTCCCAACCCTCCCCTTTGCACAATACAAAGATCTTCCATTTTTCCCATGCACCCCACCCCCATCATGGATCAGCATCCACTAATCAGAGAAAATATTTGGCCTTTAGTTTTATTGGATTGGCTTACTTCACTTAGCATGATATTCTCCAACTCCATCCATTTACCTGCGAATGCCATAATTTTACAGTCTTTTAATGCTGAATAATATTCCATTGTGTGTGTATGTGTATGTGTGTGTGTGTGTGTATATATATATATATCTCACAGTTTCTTCATCCATTCATCTATTGATAGGCATCTAGACTGGTTCCACAGTTTAGCTATTGTGAATTAAACTGCTATAAACATTGATCTGGCTGTGTTACTATAGTATACTGATTTTAAGTGCTTTGTGTATAGATGAGGAGTGGGATAGCTGGGTCAAATGGTGGTTCCATCCCAAGTTTCCTTAGGAATTTCCACACTGCTTTTCAAAGTTGTACCGATTTGCAGTCCCACCAGCAATGTATGAGTGGGCCTTTCCCCCCACATCTTCTCCAACACTTATTTTTGCTTGTATTTTTGATAATTGCCATTCTGCCTGGGGTGAGGTGAAATCTTAGAATAGTTTTGATTTGCATTTCTCTAATTACTAAAGATGTTGGACACTTTTTCATATATTTGCTGATCCCATGTATATCTTCTTCAGAGAAGTCTGTTCAGTTCCTTAGCCCATTTATTGATTGGGTTGTAAGTTTTTTGAGTTTTTTACATATTCTGGAAATTAGTGCTCTGATGTGTGTATGGTAAAAATTTTCTCCCATACTTTAGGCTTTCTCTTCACCTCAATGATTGTTTCTTTTGCTGAGAAGAAACTTTTTAATTTGAATTCATACTGTTTATTGATTCTTGATTTTATTTCTTGTGCTTTAGGAGTCTTATTAAGGAAGTTGGGGCCTAATCTGACCTGATGAAGATTTGGGCCTACTTTTTCTTCTATTAGGTGCCAGGTCTCTGGTATAATTCCTAGGTCCTTGATCTGCTTTGTGTTGAGTTTTGTGCATGGTCAGAGACAGAGGTTTAATTTCATTTTGATATGTATGGATTTCCAATTTTCCCAGCACCATTTGTTGAAGAAGCTATCCTTTCTACAATGTATGTTTTTGGCACCTTTGTCTAGTATGAGATAACAGAATTTATTGGGGTTTGTCTCTTTGTCTTCTATTCTGTACCATTGGTCTACATGTCTATTTTGGTGCCAATAGCATACTATTTTTGTTACTATTGCTATGTAGTATAATTTAAGGTCTGGTATAGTGATGCTACCTGCTTCATTTTTCTTACTAAGGATGGCTTTGGCTATTTTGGATCTCTTATTTTTCCAAATAAATTTCATGGTTACTTTTTCTAGTTCTATGAAGAATGTCATTGGAATTTTATTAGGGATTGCATTAAATTTGTATAGCAGTTTTGGTAGTATGGCCATTTTGACATTATTAACTCTGCCTATCCAAGACTATGGGAGATCTTTCCATCTTCTAAAGTGTTTTTCAAATTTCTCCTTTAATGTTCTGTAGTTTTCATTGTAAAGATCTTTCACCTCTTTTTGAAGATTGATTCCCAATTATTTTATATTTTTCCAGGCTATTTTGAATGGGGTAGTTTTCCTAATTTCTCTTTCAGTGGATGCATCACTTATGTTGAGAAATGCATTGGATTTATGGGTATTGATTTTATATCCTACTAGTTTGCTGAGCTCATTTAGTCTAGAATTTTTCTGATGGAAACTTTTTGATCTTCTAAATATAGAATCATGTCATTGGCAAATAGTGACAGTTTGAATTCTTTTCCTGTGCATATCCCTTTAATTTCAATTGTCTGATTGCTCTCACTAGAATTTCAAGGACTATGTTGAATAGAAGTGGTAAAAGAAGGTATCTTTGTCTTGTTCCAGCTTTTAGAGAAAATGCTTCCAATTTTTTTTTTCTCATTTAGAATGATGTTGACCTTGGGCTTCACATAGCTTTTACAATACTGAGGTATGATCCTACTATTCCCAGTTTTTCTAGTGTTTTGAACATGAAAGAGTGCTGCATTTTGTCAAATGCTTTTTCTGCATCTACCTAGATGGTCATTTGGTTCTTATCTTTAAGTCTACTGATGTGATCAATTACATTTATTGATTTCTGTATGTTGAACCAACCTTGCATCCTGGGATGAACCCAACTTGATGATGTCACACTATCATTTTAAGATATTTTTGTATGCAATTGGCCAGGATTTTATTGAGAATTTTTGCATCTATGTTTATCAAGAATATTTGTCTGAAGTTTTCTTTCCTTGATGTGTCTTTGTTGGGTTTTGGCATCAGGAAGATGCTAACCTCATGGAATGAGTTTGGAAGGGTTCCCTACTTTTTTATTTCATGGAATACTTTCAGGAATATTGGTATTAGTTCTTCTTGGATGGAATCCATCCATTTGGTTGAGAATCCGTCTGCTTCTGGGCTTTTCTTGGTTGGTAAGATTTTGGTGGCATCTTCTATTTCCTTGCTTGGAATGGATCTGTTTAAATCGTGTATGGCCTCCTGATTCAGTTTGAGTAGATCATATGTTTCTAGAAACTTGTCAATGTCATTCAGATTTTCTATTTTATTGGAGCATAAATTTTCAAGATAGTTTCTAATTATCTTCATATTTCAGTAGTGTTTGTCATGATATTTCCTTTGTCATTACCAAATTTAGTAATTTGAGTTTTCTCTTTCTCTTCATTAGCATGGCTAAGGATTTATCAATTTTAGTTATTTTTCAAAGAACCAACTTTTTGTCAATTTTTTGAATTGTTTCTTTTGTTTCAATTGCATTGATTTCTGCTCTGATTTTAATTATTTCCTGTCTTCTGCTATTTTCAGTGTTGATTTGTTCTTCTTTTTCTAAAGGGCTTTGAGATGTAAAGTTTATTTATTTGTTGACTTTTTATCCTTTTAATGAATAAGATCAATGGGATGAATTTTCCTCTTAGTACTGCCTTCATAGTGTCCCAGAGATTTTGATATGTTGTATTGGTGTACTCATTTACTTCTAAGAATTTTTTTTTATCTCTTCCCTGATGTCTTCTGCTACCCATTGCTGATTCAATATCATATTATTTAGTATCCAAGTTTTGGAGTAACTTCTATTTTTTATTTTATGATTGATTACTAGTTTCATTCCATTATGATTTGATACTATATAGGATAGTGTCTCTATTTTTTTTTTAATCTGCTGAGACTTGCTTTGTGGCATAAGATACAGTCTTTTTTAGAGAAGGATCTATGTGCTGCTGAGAAGAAGGTATACTCGTTCCATGATGGGTGAAATGCTTTGTATGTGTCTGTTAAGTTTAAATCATTAATTGTATTATTGAGTTCTATATTTTCTTTGTTTAGTTTTTTTTTTTTTTTTTTTTGAAAGATCTATCCAGTGGTGAGAGAGGTGTGTTAAAGTCACCCAGTATTATTGTGTTGTGATCTATTTTCTTCTTAAGCTTGAGAGGGGTTTGTTTGATATACATAGCAACTCCATTGTTTGGGGCATAGATATTTGATTGTGACTTGTTGATGTATGGTTCCTGTAAAAAATGTTTTTTCTTTATCTCTTCTGACTAACTTTGGTTTGAAGTCCACTTTATTTGGTATTAGGATGGAAACTCCTGCTTGTTTATGTGTCCCATGTGAGTCATATGCTTTTTTCCTATCCTTTCACCTTCAGTCTGTGGATGTCTTTTCCTATGAGATGAGTCTCTTGAAGGCACCATATTGTTGGATCGTTTTGTAAATCCAACCTGCCAGTCTATGTCTTTTAATTATGAGTCTAGGCCATTAAAATTCAGGCCATTAAAATGTTACTATTGAGACATGGTTTCTACTCCCAGACATTATGGTTTATTTTTGGTTTCTAACTTAACTTGGTTTCTCCTTTGATTGGATTTTCCTTTAGTGTAATTCCTCGCTTTGCTGATTTTCATTGTTGTTTTTCATTTCCTCCTCATGGAATATTTTGCTGAGAATATTCTGTAGTGTCTACTTTCTTGTTGTAAATTCTTTTAATTTTTGTTCATTATAGAAGGTTTTTATTTTGTCATCAAATCTGAAGCTTAATTTTGCTGGATACATGATTCTTGGTTGGCATCCATTTTCTTTCAGAACTTGGTATTCAGGATCTCCCAGTTTTGATGGTCTAGGTTGAGAAATCTGCTGCGATCCAAATTGGTTCCCCCTTATATGTAATCTGAAATTTTTCTCATGCAGCTTATAAAATTGTATTCTTATTCTGTATGCTAGGCATTTTCATTATAATGTGCCTTGTTATGGATCTGTTCTAATTTTGTACATGTGGTGTTCTATAAGCCTTTGATTTTCCAAATCATTCTTCATGTTTGGGAAGTTTTCTGATATTATTTTATTGAAGAGATTGTGCATTCTTTTGGTTTTTTTATCTTTGTGCTTTTCTTGATCCCAATAATTCTTAAATTTGGTCTTTTCATATTATCCCATAATACTTGGAAGTGCTGTTCATGATTTTTCACCATCTTCACTGTGTGGTCAACTTTATTTTCAAGATCATGCATTTTGCCTTCATCGCCTGAGGTTCTATCTTCCAAGTGATCTAGTCTGTTTTTGATGCTTTCTATTGAGTTTTTATTTGGTGTATTGTTTTCTTCATTTCAAGGATTTCCGGTTTGTTTGTTTTGTTTCCCCAGAGCCTCTCTCTTTCTTGAAGTAATCTTTTGCTACCTGTATTTTCTCTTGTATCTCTTTGTTGGAGCTGTCAATTGTTGCATGCATTTGCTCTCTTAATTCATTCTTTTTTATTGCAGATTATTTTAATTATGCATATTCTTAACTCCTTCTCTGACATTTCATATACTGTGCTGTCAATGTAATCTATTATGGTATCAGCTTGGTGTTCTTCAGGCACTTTCTTCCCTTAATTCTTCATATTGTCCATGTGTCTTCCTCTATAGCAGTGTGGATTTGTGGTATTAGAGTTTCTAACATATAATCTTGTAGTGTCCCTGCAGGTTACCATACTTTGCCTGCAGGCATCTAGAAGATGGTCTTGTATGTCCTGGGTGTTGTCAAAAAGCTGGCAGGGAAAGCCACCCTATGCATTGGTAGATGGTGCTGCAGCTTTGTGGACTGAGTTTTCTCTCCTGCTACCATGTGCAGTGGGACAGCCATGGTCATGGTCATCTGCTCCTCAGAGTTAAAATGTAACCATGTCATCAGGTGTACATTCACATAAAGTCAGGTTAACCTCACATCCTGGTTTCCTTGGTACAGTCCTGCTTTATACTGTGTGCTATATCATTTAAGAAGACTGCTTTTCTTTTCTTTTTCAGTTTAGTAGACCAAATAAACTACTCATAATTAAAGCATTTCATAAAGAGTTTAAATGTACCTGCATACCCACAAAACTACCAGCACCACCAGGATAATGGAATATCCATTACTTCAGAAGCTTTCCTGGGTACCTGCTGCACCTTGTCCTTGCTCCTCTGACACTCATGCTCCATGGCATCCTGGAACTGCTTTCTATTGCCATAAAGGTGTTTGAATTTTTCATCAATTTTTATAAATACTAAGAAAGAGGATATATGCTTTTGGGGGACCTCTTTTTTAACTCAGCAAAACTATTTTAGATTCATCCATGTGCTTATCAGTCGTTCATTCCTGTTTTGTTCTGAGTGCTAATCTATTGTATAGATGTACTGCAAGGTCTTCATCCATTTCTTGTAGATAAAAAATGTGAGTCATTGACAGTTGGGGTTGTAAGAGAAAAAAGCAGATATGAATATCTGGTACAAATCTATAGATACACATTTTAATTTCTCACCAGTCAATATGTAGAATTTGAATGATTTTATTATATGGTACTATACAGTTAAGAAAAGAACTGTGTTATATTCTTTATGTTTGGACCATTTTAGAATCCAAACAATAATGTATGCAACGTTCCATTTATCCACTTTTGACATGTTATGCAGGGTTTTTTTTCCCCAGTATCTATATTCTCCTTTTTTTGTCTTAACAGTGTCATTTGAGATGCAAAAACTTTCAATTTTGGTGAAATTTAAAGTGTTGATTTATTTTAAACTTTGCTACTCATGTCTTCAAAGCCAAGGTCACAATGATTATTTCTTCTTCTAGATGTTTTACATTTCAGCACCTACTTTTAGGTGTATGATTGATTTTGTTGTTAGTTTTAGTATATGGTTTGAGGTAGGGGTTGAAATTTATGGTTTTATTGTGTTTTGTGATTTACGTATGTGTGGACATCAAATTTTATGACACCATTTGTTGACAGTCTTGTTCTCTTTGTTAAATTAATTGAAAATACATGTGTAGGTCTACTTTTTTAAAATTGATTTTTAAAAAATGTCAGTGGAATGCATTACAATTCTTATTATACATATGCAGCACAATTATGCATATCTCTGTATATAAAGTAGGTTGACACCAATTTGTGTCTTCATATATGTACTTTGGATAATGATGTCCATCACATTCCACCATCCGTACTAATCCCCTGCCTCCTCTCTTTCCCTCCTTCCCCTCTTCCCTATCTAGAATTCATCTATTCCTCCCATGCCCCCCTCCCTACCCCACTATGAGTCAGCCTCCTTATATCAGAGAAAACATTTGGCATTCGTTTTTGGGATTGGCTAACTTCACTTAGCATTATCTTCTCTAATGCCATCCATTTACCTGCAAATGCCATGACTTTATTCTCTTTTATTGCTGAGTAAAAAAAAACTTTCGATTTTGTGAAATTTAAAGTATTGATTTATTTTAAACTTTGTTTTTTAAAAAAGTATTTTTGATTCCATTAGTAATCATTTTATAAGACTGTTCCCTTGATTATGATACACATGCAGCTGTAGAATATGGCTTTACAGAATACTCTTTATAAATGACTTGTTTTTTAGGTAAATGTTCCTCAGACGTGCACATAGGTCAGGATATCTTGGAGATCTTGGTGAAACAAAGACCACTGGGCTCTATCTCCAGCATTTCTGCTTCAGTTGCTCTGGGCCAGGGCAGGAGTATTTACACGTTTAACAAGTTTCTAATCAAAAATCAAATGAATGTTCTTCTGAATTTAATTTTGCTCATTCTCATTTCTAAGAGTTTCCAGTGAATATATTGCAAATGAAACAATAGCAGATAATGTATGGCCTCCATTAACAGAAGTATTTTGCAAGCAGCTAATGATGCTTGATTTACATCATTATGCTCAGATGTTTCTCATATAAAAGGGTTCATTCCAATCATGATTCAATTTGTTATCCATTCCATGGAATCAAAGTAAAACTTTTCATATTTCATCTGTCAGTAGTGAGATGTGATATTATTGTGATTGTCATTATAAATTCAATTTTAAAATTTATCATTGAAAATACCTTTTTTCTGGTGATAATTAGAATACACATTGTCATAGGACACAATATTATACTCTTGCTAAGTTAAATGATCTTACAAAACTATACCTATGGAATTGAAGTGTAGTTGATATTATCTTTGAAACACCCCCACACATAATTACCTGCAAATAATCTACATTTTTCCACCAGTCAAAATAAATGGTGTAGTTGTCAAAATATACAAGCATTTTATATATTCAGACTTAGAAAAATTGGATCAGATTTTTTTGACAAAAGGTTATATTGAATATATCATAACAAATTCTTCAAAGGCTGGGGCTGTAGCTCAGTGCAGAGTGCTTGTCTCACATGTGTGAAACACTAGGTTCAATCCTCAGCACCTCATAAAAATAAACAAACAAAATAATGGCATGCTGTCCATATACAACTACAAAATATGTTTTCTCAAAAATATGGCCTTGCTAATCTTTTCTCTTTACAGCTCATATTCAGCTGGAATTTGAGTTTTTCTTAGCTTATTTGTATAGTGATACTGAATCCCTTAAATCTTTATTTTGTTTTCTTCAAAATCTGTGGGAAATATATATTCAAACAGTCAAGCACAGAGTACAACCACTTTTATAAAGTCCTTCATAAACTGTAATTATGGAAACAAAATTTGTAAACTGAAAGGCAATGAAACTTTCCTTACTAGACAAGTGAGAATTCAGACAAATCAAATGGAGAGGCCTCAAATGTTATTCCAGATATACACTTGAAACTCAGTAGTTGAGATTTGATGGTGAGTTATTAGGCAAATCTTTTGAAGAAGCTCTTATTTTTAATTGAACAATTTTTTTACTTCCTACTGGTATAAAATGAAATTCAGAAGATATACAATTTTGCTTTATTAACTTGTCAAAATAATCAAATCACTCATAAATACAGATAAGTTATTTGAAAGACTTTATCTTACAAAAACGAGGAAATTAAGTCAAAGCTGAAAATGAGTGTAAAAATACTTCAGTACAAGAGTTTTTTTTTTCAAAATGGACACATAATAAGCTTATGATACATTTTAGAAGGCAAGATTTTTTTTGATGGAAAAGTCTTTATTCAGGTCCTTGGCCCATTTGTTGATTGGGTTGTTTGTTCTCTTATTGTCTAATTTTTTGAGTTCTTTGTATACTCTGGATATTAGGGCTCTATCTGAAGTGTGAGGAGTAAAGATTTGTTCCCAGGATGTAGGCTCCCTATTTACCTCTCTTATTGTTTCTTTTGCTGAGAAAAAACGTTTTAGTTTGAGTAAGTCCCATTTGTTGATTCTAGTTATTAACTTTTGTGCTATGGGTGTCCTATTGAGGAATTTGGAGCCCGACCCCACAGTATGTAGATCGTAGCCAACTTTTTCTTCTATCAGACGGCGTGTCTCTGATTTGATATCAAGCTCCTTGATCCATTTTGAATTAACTTTTGTGCATGGCGAGAGAAAGGGATTCAGTTTCATTTTGTTGCATATCAACAAGTACATGAAAAAATGCTCACCATCTCTAGCAGTCAGAGAAATGCAAATCAAAACCACCCTAAGATACCATCTCACTCCAGTTAGATTGGCAGCCATTATGAAGTCAAACAACAACAAGTGCTGGCGAGGATGTGGGGAAAAGGGTACACTTGTACATTGCTGGTGGGACTGCAAATTGGTGCAGCCAATTTGGAAAGCAGTATGGAGATTTCTTGGAAAGCTGGGAATGGAGCCACCATTTGACCCAGCTATTCCCCTTCTCGGTCTATTCCCTAAAGACCTAAAAAGAGCATGCTACAGGGACACTGCTACATCGATGTTCATAGCAGCACAATTCACAATAGCTAGACTGTGGAACCAACCTAGATGCCCTTCAATGGATGAATGGATAAAAAAAAATGTGGCATTTATACACAATGGAGTATTACTCTGCATTAAAAAATGACAAAATCATAGAATTTACAGGGAAATGGATGGCATTAGAGCAGATTATGCTAAGTGAAGCTAGCCAATCCCTAAAAAACAAATGCCAAATGTCTTCTTTGATATAAGGAGAGTAACTAAGAACAGAGTAGGGTCGAAGAGCATGAGAAGAAGATTAACATTAAACAGGGATGAGAGGTGGGAGGGAAAGGGAGAGAGAAGGGAAATTGCATGGAAATGGAAGGAGACCCTCAGAGTTATACAAAAGTACATACAAGAGGAAGTGAGGGGAAGGGGAAAAATAATATAAGGGGGACAAACGAATGTCAGTAGAGGGAGCAGAGAGAGAAGAGGGGAGGGGAGGGGAGGGGAGGGGAGGGGAGGGGAGGGGCGATAGTAGAGGATAGGAAAGGCAGCAGAATACAACAGACACTAGTATGGCAATATGTAAATCAATGGATGTGTAACTGATGTGATTCTGCAATCTGTATATGGGATAAAAATGGGAGCTCATAACCCACTTGAATCAAAGTGTGAAATATGATATATCAAGAACTATGTAATGTTTTGAACAGCCAACAATAAAAAATTAAAAAAAAAAGACTTTATAACATTTTTATAGTTTTGGCTTTATATTTGCCCAAATATTTAGATTGATTAATCAAAAATTGCAACTTTGAAAATGCTTACAATTTTAAAAAACATTAATTAACAAAGTCATAGTTTTGGGACAAAAATGCATTCCTCAGAAAATATACCAGTAGTAACACATTTTCTAAGAAAACTAGAACTAAAAAACTGATAAAACTACTAGATTCAAGCTCATTCATTACAGTTGATTTAAACTGTTAGTATAGAGTTTTTAAAATTTTTGTTTTAATTTATATGGTATAATTATAATGATATTATATTTTTTTCCAGTTGTCAATAGACCTTTATTTTACTTATTTATAGGCAGTGCTGAGAATCGAACCCAGTGCCTCACACATGATGGGCAAGTACTTTACCACTGAGCTACAAACCCAGCCCTTGATTTTATATCTTATGAAATACTTTTATTTTTCACAGTAATTTTAGAATAGGACCACAAATTCAGTAAAACCAACGTAAGGTAATAAGCATGTCAACCTTATGTGAACTATAATTTTTAGAATTATTTCTCCCTATCAAACTTGTTATGGTATAAATCATAATTCCTGTTTTTAATTAACATTGACAGGAAAGCAAATTTGAACTACCACATGTGAAAAGACAAAGCAGGCAAAGGAAATCTGTGGTATGAAAGAAGACTGGCAAGGATTATAGTTGCTACAAGGTTTCTGGTAAAATAGTTTTCATTTTCCTGAGAGATGGAAAGCTGCCATGCCTAATAGTGAGGAATGTTATTTTTAGCAGGTGTGAGACTGCAAAGACCTGCCACTTGCATGAAATTAAGCGTTCATTTAGAACAAACACATGCCACCATTTAATAATTAAATTAGCATCCCCCTGGACGTACAGAGGAATCATTTCTGAGCTGGGTCTAAGTGGACCCTATTGTATTGTTCTCTTTCTCTTACTCCATTTCAGTTAACATATGCTAATTCTGTCAGAGACTAAGTAGAACAAAAATAAATTAAAATTATCCCTTAAGGTTATTCCTGAGGGCAGTCATGGGCATTCATCTAGGCTGATGCCATTTTAAAAAATTACTTCTTCCTAAGGGGAAATTCTCCAGGTAGGTCCTTCATCTATTAAGAGGATATTTCTGATGGGAAGCAAGTAATCCAAGAAGTTAAATCCTTTCCTTGGTTTTGATGGTTGAAAACCCTGTAATATTATGAAAGATATATAGATACACACATATATTCAACAAATAAATATAGCCCAAACTTGCTTGCTAGTAGGCTGCAAAGATTCTGCTAGAGATCATCGAAGCTTAGTTCTCTTTCTCCTCCTCAACTGCTTAGCCCATCACTTTTACAGTTGCTTGGACTCTCTAAATAAATACTCTTTAAAGCATGGAACTCTGTGCATTCATTGTCAACATTAAAAAAAAAAAAATCTCTCATGCTCCCTACACAGGCAGATCATTGGAATTCCTTGAATTTATAGATGTGATAGTGATGAATTGATTGCCATTTTCAATGGCTCTTCTATTAGACTACATGGTTCTCTGGATTGTATTATTGTATTTCATTGATAGATAATCATATACATTTTTGACTAATTGTATTCTAGGTATTTTACTACCAAATGTCATCTCTCCACACAGATTCCATAGATTATTAATGAATCAGGCAGGTAAACTATGGAGGTTGCTTTAATTAGGGTAACTGGGGTAAAATTTAAACAAAATTACTCTCTGTCCTTAAAGTACATTTTCTAATAACTGAGTCATTACTGTGTTAAATTGTCTACATTTAAAAAAGAAAAAGAATCTTGAGTAGATTTGGTTGACTACAGAGAATTAGAGGGAAATAACATTTATTAATTTCCTCATTTGAAGTTCATGGAACTCTTAAATTGTGGTGTTCAAAGAACTGAATAAAATGTATGATGTTTATTTTTCAGGGGCTCAATATAGCTAGGAGAAGGAGCCCTAACATAGAAAGAAGTTCAATAGCTATATTAGACAACATATGCTTAAGTGTGCAAAAAATATGACAATAATGTATCACAAGGGGTTCACAGAGAGATGAATGTCCATGGAGAAGACTTCAAAGAGGCTTTGTAGATAACAATAGGACTGAGACAACATTGAAAAATGGGCAGTACTTGAAAAAAAATAAGGATGTAAGCCTTTTAAGTTCACAACTTAAGATTCTCGACTTTTCATTCAGAGATAATATCTACCAAACACATAAGGCAAGTGTCATCTACCATGTTTTCCGGAAACATGACTTTAGTAGAGATGGTAAGTTAGAGCATAGCATTGCATTTATTGCTAGTTAACACTGAAAACATTTCTTGGGAACTTCCTCACTGTGTAAATTTCTGGAGAGGAGGCATCATCTACTTTCCACCCCACCTCTACACCTTCTGCCTTCCCAACACATGCAGAACGGTGCTTCATGTATGATATTAAAAAATGTTTGGTAAATATATGTCTGGATGAATACTAGAGCAACCTGAGTCTTACAGAGTTTTCATTGGTTCATAGAATCTCATCTGATTTGGATTACTGTTTACATTAGAAATATAGGCACAATGAAAATTGAGTTCCCAGCTACATTTCAACCCTTGACCAAGCTCAAATATCACTCATTAATTCTACTTGCTTGCTTGCTTTATTTCTTTCTTTATTTTGAAGCACATGATTGTGGTTATTTTCCTTTTCCAGATTCAGTGCATTGATAGCTGAACCATTTATCTGATCATCATATGTTGCTTGTGAAACTGTCATCAAAGCGGAATGAATGAAGAGGTTGGAAGGACTCTGAGATCTATTATCTTCTTTTTGTGGTATTCAGAGTCTCTTCTCTGGAACTTATATTCTAATTCTAAAGATCTGGCTAATTTTATTCCCTTCTAACATTATTTTTAAAGGATTTGGAAACACATACTTTCTGCTTTAAAAGAGTTCCCTTTGTAATATTTTCATGTCTTGCCCTAGATGTTCATGAGACACTCAGCAGCTGTTCCTCTTCTATGAAAAATGAAGTGAGTAGGTTTGGCAGCTGTTTGCATGTTGCTTTGGGATATGTGGGTTTGCACTATTCTGTAAAAAATGGAATGCATTAAGCATTCCCATTCAATTATTTACATTTTGTAATGTGCTTCCCAAGTATATTAAAAAAAAGGGGGGGGAGAAAAGTTTGACTTGTGTGTAGATACAAAAGGATGGTTAAAATTTAATTATAACAATTAGGCAAAATAATAAAAATAATCATTTTGTTATGCTCATTTGAAAAGTTGCTTTGTGGATAACCTTAGCTCAAAGTTGGGCCTTGAACTCTCAGTGTATAAGAAACTCTGGGCAGGGGCTGGGGAGAGTGATCAAGAGGGAATAATGTAATATTTTTTCTCTCAGGGGAGATAAAGAATCAGATATATTCCACTTGACTCCAATAGAACAGGAGCAATGTGTGTGAATTAAATAAAATGTAAGAAAATATGCCTAGGAAAGGAATCACTGGGTCAAATGGTGGTTCTATTCCAAGTTTTTTTTGAGAAATATACATACTGCTTTCCAGAGTGATTGCACCAATTTAAAGTCCCACCAGCAAAGTATGAGTGTACCCTTTTCCCCACATCCTTGCCAACATTTATTGTTATGTGTGTTCCTGATTATTGCCATTCTGACTGGAGTGAAATAAAATCTTGTTTTAATTTTTAATTTATATTTCTTTAATTGCTAGAAATGTTGAACATTTTTTCATATATTTGTTGATTGATCATATTTCTTCTGTGATGTGTCTGTTCAGTTCCTTTGCCCATTTATTAATTGGATTATTTGGGTGTGGTTTTTTTTTTTTGGTGTTAAGTTTCTTGCACAACAAGGTGAGAGAGGAAGAATAGATAATCAGTAGATTGGACAAAGAGGAATTCAGGGAAGGGAGGGGGGACAGGAAATAAGAAAGACAATGGAATGAATCTGACTTAACTTTCTTAAGTGTGTGTATGTATACACACACACACACACACACACACACTACGGTGAATCTCCATATCATGTACATCCACAAGACTGGGATCCTAATTAGAATAAGATGTACTCCATGTTTGTATAAACATGTCAAAGTATATTCTACAGTTATGTATAACTAAAAAGAACAAATAAAAATAAAGAATTGAATAAAAAAGGAAAATAGAAAAAAAGAAAATGTCAGGAAATATAAATGACTTTCTAAAGACAGTCCAAACATGAATCTTCACAAGTGACAGAAAGTTTCCCATCCCTTGGCATAAATGAGAGTATGGTAGCATTGAGAGATACTTGATTTGGCTATCTTTCAGTTGAAAGTGAAAACAAAAACCAGACTACTGAGTGTACTTAAAGCAAAGAGAGAGTTCACTGTTTCGTGGTAAATTCATAACTGGAACCAGGGGCTCCTTTGAAATCATCAGGACCTCAGTGCCTTTTCTTGCCTTGAGTCAGCTATTATCTATGGTAGCTTCATCATTTCTATTTTTCAGTCCATTGTCTTAGGAACACCCTGGTCCCTCACATGGGCAAGATGGCTTCTGTAACTTTTAGATCTTCATGCCCTGTGATCAGACCTGAGTTTAGTGAGAATACAAACCTCTCTCTTTCAGGTCCTCTTGTCACAGTCTCAGGAATGACTCACATTTTATTTTTGAATTTAAATTTGTTCTTTTTGTTATACATGACAGTAGAGTATATTTTGACTTATTATAAATATATGGAGTATAATTTACTCTAATTAACATCCCATTCTTGTGGTTGTACATGATGTGCAGTTTCACTGTGGTATATTCATATGTGAACACAGGAAAGTTATGTCTGATTCATTCTATTGTTTTTGCTCTTCCTATCTCCCCTCCCTTCCCTTCATTCCCTTTTGTCTAATACACTGAACTACTCTTCTTTCCCTTCCTCCACCTTGTTGTTTGTTAGCATCTGCATTTCAGAGAGAACATTCAACCTTTGGTTTTTTGGGATTGGCTCATCTCACTTAGCATGATAACAGATTTAAAGTTTGTGTGTATGACCTTTAATTCCCAGGTCTGTATAGGTTCCCTTACCCTACCTCCTAGCAAAGGTGTCTTCAGGGGTACCTCAGTTGACATTATTCATTGTATGAAGTGTTCCCCCAAATAAAACCAGGGCTCTGGTAACACAAGAAGAAATGAAAGGTCTCTGCAAAAGCAACAAGTGTCCTTCATTGAATTCTGGAGAAGTAATTTCGGAACTCAGCAGTTTTCAATAAAATTTAGTAATGAATCAAACTTGCTAACAAAATTTTTGACAAAACAGATATGGCCAAAAGGTGCTGTTCTGGTTGAAGTAAGAAGTGGCCCAAGGACACTGACAAATTAAGCTTTTCCTTTACCCTGATATGAATCTCCCAAGGTACTTCTGTGAAAACCTGAGAGTCTCAGTAGAACAGCTTAAACACTGTTGAGCAAGATGAACAGTAAGACTCCAAGTAAAATGAAGTCTGGGAACATCATCTTATATTGACTTGGTCTTTGGCTTCAAAAGGATATGAGCTGTGCATAAGAAGTATTTATTGGGTTGAATTGAAATGAGATTAATTACATTTAGGTGAGAGAAATGCCTGTGTCCACTGCCATTGATGCCTTCCAAAGCACTTTTACTTGACTTCCATTTACTTTTCATGACATCACTGTGAGCTAGGTAGAGTGTGTTATTTTCATAATTTTATTTTAAACTGTTTTGATGGGCAAAAAGGGAGAATAGCAATAGGAATCCCTTTGTACTCACCTGCTCAGACAGGGAACTTTTAATATTACAGTATGTCTGCTCCAGTACACTCTATCTTTTTTTTATGCACAAATTATTTAGTTAAAATCCCCTGTATTTTGCCCCTATTCTCCATCTCTTTCTAGAGGTAGATGCTAGAGTAAGTGTAATTTCTGTAAATGTCTTATTATTTTTGTTACATATTTATTCACATATTAATAAAATGTTTTTTTATATTTTTACAAATGACATCAAGTCATATATATCAATAAATCATACACTTTTTGTCTATATGTTTTAAAACTTATATTGATACATGGATATATTTTCTTTACTGTTGCAACAAAAGAAGTGGCCAGTTTTTATCCAATTGATATAATCATTCACTCAGCAGAATGTTTAGTCATCTTTCCTGTGTGTGTGTGTGTGTATTTTATCATTGTTTTCAGTGAATATTGACCAGTATTGACCATAGTACTCTTGGTAAATATAAACAGTACATTGTGAGAAGCCAGATATAATCTATAACACACATCCACCCATAGCGCCACAACAGTTGTTCAAGCCCTAGAATCTCTGTATCAGCTCTAAGGACTCCTTGGACATCTCCCAATTTTGGAAGCTTGCCAGTAATATTAAATTTTTTTTTCTGAAAAAGGTGTGCATTTATTTTTGGAATTCCAAAGACAACTATCACCTCAAAAATTTAAGAAGTACTGCCTTGGATATTTTATAAAGAACATGTAAATCATTCCTTACTTATCAAATTAAAAAAAAATACTAACCTTTTAACAGATGGGATGAGAATCTTCTTTTTTTTTCCTTTCTCAGCAGTCTCAGAAGATCACATTCATTATTTTTATTTCCTTTATAACCTTCAAGTAGGTATAAACTTTGGTAAATATTAGTTATTAGGTAAATAATGGTTATTATAAAACTCTGAATACTGATCCATTCATTTCATACCTACTTCCAAGACTTTTGAAAGCAAAGGTCTAGCTTTGTTTTCCTCCATAGTCAGCATTTTCTAATGAGACGTCATTGATTCTTCATTAACTGAGTTCAACTGCCGCAGTCTGGCTGGGCACAAATGCCGCAGTCTGGCTGGGCACACAATCACGAGCCACCACACAGCTTGTAGATTCAAACAGCAACTCTTTATTCCCGAACTCACACCAGCCGTCTACAATCACGTTCTGGGGAAATCCACGTTCTCTGCCCAAATCCACCTCCACTGGGCTTCTATCTCCAAAATATACTGTCTGAATCCCGTGAGAACTCAAGGGGAACTCAGGCAGCAGGATACGCCCTATTCCCAGCAGGAATAATCTTAAACCTTAAACCTGGAACCTAAACTGGGAACGCCCTAAACAAGATTATCTTAAAACCGGGAACACCCTAATCTGCCTTGGTCCTTGAGCAAGGTCACTTACATTCAATGTCACTGCAACATGTCAGCAACATGGGGTACGCTGGCAAGGAAATTGTCATACCTACTTGGCTAATGGCTCCCAGCATTCAACTCCTTCGTAGTTAACTCCACGTACTCTCTGAGGACTCAAAAAGGACTCCCCATCCTGGCACAAAGACACTGAGATGGAGCTTGTGCTCCTTTTCTTCCCCAGAACCATTCTGTCTAAACTGCTGACCAGGGAAGCCTGGATCTTGAGAAGGTCATGAACCACCGATGTAGTTTCTGTGCCAGGAAAAAGCCACCCTTCAAACCACAGCTGTAAGTAAGCCTCAGAATTGAACCACAGGGTTTTTGCTCTAGCCACTACGTAAACAAGGTGTTTCCTAGTGAGTTTGGAGAACTCCTCTCAATCTTTTCACTCAACACTGGATATCTTTGTTTTTCTTAATCCTATCCATATCTTCAACTGCAAGAGTCTAATAAAATAAAGCCACAACGGAGACAATAGTAATAACCAGCATTTATTGACTGCTGACTCTGAATCAGGCACCATACTTAACACTGTATTTATTTGCCTATTTGTCCTCTCATTTACGTATTTCACAAATATCTATTGAATATGCACTGTGTGCCCAGAAAGCTTTCATGTGCTAGGGAGAATTACATACTGAATACAGACCCTCTCTTGACACCATGGAGCTTAGAGTAAAAAAAAAACGCAGATATGAATCAAATATTAATTAACAACTGTGACTTTGGTAGTTGTGATCAGAGCAACTAAGGACAGGTGAATGGTTTTGTAGAAACTTGTAATATGGGGATTTAACCTGGCTAGGAAGGAAAAGGAGTGAGAGTCCTCAAGAAAAAAAAATGATGGTACTGATACATGAAGGATCACTAGGAATTAACTAGGCCAAAAGGAGGAGCAGGATAAATCTAGATAGAAGAAACACCACGTGCAAATGTCTAATAATGATGAGAAGGAACTTTGCAGTCATAGGAAAATGAACAGTACCTTGAATCTCATTAGATACTGACGACAATACTGGATTCTAGGCTTTATCATCATTAAACAGTTGAATTGAGCCTCAGTGAGTTTAATGAACTTGTGGAAGGTCATGTGGTCAGGAAGTAGCAGGACCAAGGAAAACTCAATCTGTCTAATCTAAAAGCATGTACCCATAAGCCACATACTCCTACTCCACAACAAAAAGCACCAGACCCAAAAGATTTCATGGGGAAATTCTACCAGACATTGAAAGATTGCATAATCTCGGTGCATATGTCAGATATTATTCACAATCCTATGTCACATGTAAGTACTTTCCTGGATAATTTTCCATCAACCTCAATCATGCTGTTTTCATCATCAAACATATCAGCCTGTATTTCTAAAAGAGATTCATTTTAAAATATCTCATTATCACACCTTAGCAGATATAAAAAATAATTACTCAAGTATTTGATTTTTCTCAATTGTTTCTCCCTCACGAATTGATCAAAATAAATTAAGCTCAATCGAATGTAATTTAATGCTGTGACTTTTAAATTTATTAATCTGTAGCTTTTCCCTCAATGTCACACTATGTTCTTACAACACGTTTTATGATGAAATAACTTTTAGTAAAATTTCTATATTTTTGGTTCTGGTAATTGCACATTCTTCTTTCTCCTGAGTTTTCTGTAAAATCAGTTGATTCTTTTGACAAGAATCTTCATAAGTGGTATTATATAGATTCATCAGAAGGCATGTGACAATCATTTTGATTATTTGTCTTTTTGTTTGTTTATTACCTGGATTAGATTGAAAAATGATTGACAGGAAGGTTTCACTCATCACCTATCTTGAGTTGTTGTTTATATAAGAAAAATATGAATACTTGATTCTGTTTTTTTTCTAGTTTTCAAACTTGTAAACTTTGATTTCTATCATCCTCAAACACTGATCAACACCTTTTCATGACATGCTGTTGTTTGGTTTTATCATAAACTTATATATTTGTACTCATTAGGTTTGTTTCTGTCCACTTAAGTCATTGTTATTATGGATTAATGTCCCATATGCCCCTAGTTTCAATATTTTTATATGACACTTAGTAGGAAGTGATAACTTCTTTGATGTTTGATATCACACAAAACTGTAAGGTATTTTTATACATTTCCTATCCCACACCTAAAATCAACCAATTATTCAAAAAACTCTGGCTTCTTTTAATTAGAAAACTGGATTGAAAGGCCACAATATAAACATTGTAAATGTTATTGCCATTATATTAATAAATTTAAAACCTTTCCAGTATACAAATCTTGGAAATAGCATAAAAATAGGCAAATGATTTTTAAAATACATCTGGAATATAAACTGTTCTTTCCAATTCAAATTTAGGATTATATGAATTTTACCTATCTTCTTTGATTTTATATTTGTACCTAATATTTAATTTCTTTATTAGAAATTCTTTATTGCAATTTATAAAGGCATCCCTATACTGTATCCAGAGAATTCTTCTTTTTTAATATTTATTTATTTGTTCTACTTAGTTGTAGGTGACAGCAGAATGCATTTTAATTCATCATACACAAATGGAGTGCAACTTTTCAGTTCTCTGGTTGTATACGATGTAGAGATTTGCCAATCATGCAATCACACAGGTACATAGGGTAATGATGTCCATCTAATTCCATCATCTTTCCTACCCCATGTCCCCTCCCAACACTCCCCTTTGCACAATTCAAAGATCCTCCATTCTTCCCATGCCCCACCCTTCATCATGGATCAGCATTCACTAATCAGAGAAAACATTAGGCCTTTAGTTTTTGTGGGATTGGCTTACTTCATTTAGCATGATATTCTCCAAATCCATTCATTTATCTGTAAATGCCATAATTTAATTCTCTTTTAATGCTGAGTAATATTCCATTGTATATATATATCACATTTTCTCCATCCATTCATCTATTGATGGGCATCTAGGTTAGTTCCACAGTTTAGCTATTATGAATTGAGCTGACATAAACAGCTGCGTTGATGTGGCTGTGTTACTATAGTATGCTGATTTTAAGTCCTTTGAGTATAGACAGAGAAGTGGGATAGCTGAGTCAAATGGTGGTTCCATTCCAAGTTTCCTGAGGAATCTCCACACTGCTCTCCCAAGTGGTTGCACCAATTTGCAGTCCCACCAGCAATGTATGAGTGTACCTATTCCCCCACATCCTCTCTAACACTTATTATGATTTGTATTCTTGATAATCCATATGAAGCAAAATGAAATTAAACCTCTGTCTCTCACCATGCACAAAACTCAAAGTGGAACAAGGACCTAAGAATTATACAAGAGACCTTGCACCTAATTGAAGAAAAAGTAGGCCCAAATCTTCATTAAATGTTCATCATATTGCATTAGGTCCTTACTTCCTTAACAAGACTCCTAAAGCGCAAGAAATAAAATCAAGAATCAATAACTGAGGTGGATTAAAACTGAAAAGCTTCTTCTCAGCAAAAGAAGCAATCAGTGAAGTGAATAGAGAGCCTACAAAATGGAAACAAATTTTTACCACCCACACATCAGATACAGCACTAATCTCCAGGATATGTGAAGAACTCAAAAAACTTGATACCAAAAAAACAAACAACCCAATCAATAAATGGGCTAAGGAACTGAACACTTTTCAGAAGATACATTCAATCAAAAAAATGTGTGAAAAAATGTTCAATATCTCTAGCAATTATACCTAATAGCTCTTATGATAAAATTCTTGATTCCTAATGATGATCTTTGCTCTGTCCTGTAGTTTATTTATAATTGCATCGTAAGTACAGACAGGCATTGCTAACAGTATTTTCATTAGCAGACCATAACTGAAACTTGCTCATCCTTCTTTGAAGTGTCATTTGCCCTTAGAATATAGCCCCCACAAATGTATTGCCAAATCACTATACTTTGAAATTGCTCAAAATAATTTTTCTCTGTGTGGTTATGCTACTGGTGTGCTGTGCACTTCAATATACTCATCTTCTCTTGTGTTTGGTTTTTGAATTAAAAATATTTTTATAATTTACTAAAACATGTATATGGCATATAAATAGGCACAGCAGAAATACCAAAGATGTGATATCTCTTTCTGGTAGATTAAAAAAATATATGAGGGCAATGAAATCAGTGAGGCAAGGAATACTCTGGATTGAAAATCCTGGATCAGAAACCACCCTTGTGCTCCCAGATCTAGGAGAGGTCCTGGTGTTCTCCATCTATGGCCTGTGACACAGACTTGCTTCCCCTAAAGGGTGAGGTGTATCGATCATCTTTTAATTATTCAAAACAGAAATTTAGTTTCTGTATTATAAAAAATCAAAATAAATAAATAAAAGCAAATAAAAAAAGTTTTTAAGAAGTCTAAACAAAGCCAAAATAGACCAAAAAGTTGATTGAATTTTGATCTTACATCTGTTCTATTCCCATTTGTGGAACTGGATCAGAAGATACCCTTAAGGTTTGTTTGGCGTTCTCTTTCTTATTCTCTTCCTGTAAGTCCCTACTCCACCCAATCTCACCTTGCACAGGTACACCATAGGTAATTTGTCTCTGCCCTTAATTAGCTATTTCTGATGCCACAGCAAAGCCAGAAAAGTGGAAATTCCACTATAGGCCTTTGTTAAAATTCTGGCTCAAGGACTGTTTACTCTAGAAAATGTCCACAACTGGGCTTCAGTTTTCTTGTTTACACAGCGGAGATAATAAAACACCTACTTTACCAGGTTCTTCTGAGGGTGAAATGAGAGGATGCATGTGAAGTACTTAGCACAAGGTCCATTCTATAATCAAACTCCAGCTACTGTTGGGTTTGCGTCAGACATTGTTGTTTCTGTCTCTTTGTTAAAGGATTAAAATTGGCACCAACTCATATTTTTGTTCTCATTTCTTTGTCATATTCCTCCTTGAGGATTGCAGAGACTTGGCATCCTATGATTTTTCATTCAGTTCTAGAAGTCAATCAAGCCCTAGCTAAAGATAGATTTCTAAACTTAGACTTCTTAAAAGAGAAGGGGCGGGGTGTTAGAGCCTTTCTTTAATCTAAGCTAGTTTAGTTCTGTATTTTGAGTGCTCATCACAGGGTCAGTAATCAGGACTGTGAGCTTCCTCCTTACAGCCCTAGGAAGGAGCTGAGTGGATGTCATTCAGGGCACACAAGATGATAGCCTGGAAACTGTGGTGGCCTTGGAGCCCCAGGCTTGGAACCCAGCATTATCCACTTCAGGTCATGAATGATCTTATGGACCTTTCTGCATGCTCAGAAGTATTTGAAAAGGGAGGTCACTCAAAAAGACCTGAATTTCCTCCTAGCTTTGAAAGTATGTGGTTCTAAGTTTATTTTACCTTCTTGATAGATTTCAGGTAATCAGTTCTAAGACTTCTAGGAGCTACCTTTCTCGCACCCACTGAGATTAGCTCCTTCCTTTTTAGGTGACATAATTCATGGAGTTCCTGGTTTTCCTTCTTCCCTTAAGGTTGCCAAAAACTTAGCATTATTTTTTAGGGAAAATAGTGATAATCCTCAATCATGAGTTTTCCAATTTAGTAAGACCCTTTTCCAATCCTAGTTTTATAGCTTTTATTCTTTTGCATGCTCTAAATTCAGATAATCTCTTTGTTGTTGTTTAAATCACCTTAATCTTGTTACTGTCATTACTGTGAGTCTCTTTAGAAGTTATAAATTTCATTTCTGTGTTTCAAGGGCTTCATAACCATTTAGGAGGAAATAATTCCTCTCCTGCCCATTTGATTATGAGTAAAATGGGAGCAAAAGCTATAAAAATTTAAGGGATGATATGCTGCTTAGACACTGCTTTTAGCCATTTTTATCAAAAGAGTTAAATATAACTCAGGGTAATAATTATTAAATAATTATCTGGCACTGAGATAAAAAAAAAGTTGATCTGAAAATCCAATATTTTAGTATTGTCCATAGATTATGGTTTTGCTACTGCCCTTTTCTGAAAGCTAATACACATGTTTTACTTGAGAGTAATAAGTTATTTTACTGTATCAGATGGATTTCAGGGCTCCTTTCTTATAGCTATTTTGATAACTTGGAAGTAGAATCTGTCGGATGGCAGGGCAAGGTTTGAGCTGAGTTTTCACATGTTTTTCGGAGTCTAAGTGAGCAAAGAGAGTGAATGTATGAGAGGCTAACCCTGGACGAATGAAGAAAGTACATGAAGATTATTTAACAGTGACCTTTCCTCAGTGTACTTCCAGTGAGCACTTCTAGTAGTGGGAAAATAGGCTTCCACTCATGGAAAGGAGGTACTTTCTAGAAGGGAAAAAAAAAAATCTTGTGTTCTTCCATTGTGTTATTGCAAGATTTTGAGAAGAAGGCTACCGAATTCTTGTGAATGGAGAAGCACAATTCAAAGTTGGGGGAAGCCTTCAGAAGTCACATCATCTTATGATGACAGAATGAAGGATATGAGCTATGTAGTCAGAAAAATTTAAGAAATTTTTTATGGCTTTTGAGAAATTTAAGAAACCACTGGCCTTTTAAGAATGTATCTTATTTATCAGGCAGGTGAGCAGTAGGCGTTTTGTGAAGGTCATGAGTATGATCGGAACCATGGTTCAAAGCACCACAAAAACTAACATTAGTCCAATATTTTAAAAATCACACAGCAAGGACAAAGGCAGTGGATTGTTACGGGTTTGAATACTGACTTGGCCACTGACCTTATTACTGTGTTCAGGTTACCTCCCTGACCTGAACCTCAGTGGTACCCTCTGTGAAGTGGGAAGAATATTAGACTTGTCCTTCAAGGATACTTGTAAGGATTAAAATGAGATACTTTTGGAGATAACACAGTGTCTCCCAGAGGACATGTGCTTGATTATTTCTAGTTATGGCAATTGTTCATGTTCATAGTTATGACTAATAATATAATGTAAGTTGTGCTGTTTCAGGGTCAGTCAGGGTAATTGTCAGTGACTCAGAAAAAATGGGTACCAAGGAAAGATTTTAGAGGATAATTGAACAGAGGGTGGGAGTCATTGTTAGGAATCATGATCTTAGGATTTTGAAGTGTTTTATTGGATTGTTTTCCAGGTAACTAGTATATTTCCATAGGTACTCAGTTCTTTTCTGGCCTCTTATACTCTAGGACCCTGTGATAGTCAGCTTTTTTTTTTTTTTTGTCACTGTGACCAAAAGACCTGACAAAAACAACAAAGAGGAAAAAAAAAGTTAATTTGGAGGTTAAGGTTTCAGAGACCTCAGTCCATACACAGCTGTCTCCATTGCTCTGGGCATGAGGTGTGGCAAAACATCATGCAGAAGGCTGTGGTGGAGAAAAGCAGCTCAGGACATAGCAATTGGGGAGCAGAGAGAGAGAACTCCTGTTCACCAAGAACAGAATATATTTACCCCAAAGGCTCCTGCGTAATGACCCACCTCCTCCACCTACACCCTACCCACCTACAGTTGCCACCCAGTTAATAACACCAGTGGATTAATTCACTGATTAAGTTAAGGCTCTCATAACCCAATCATTTCACTTCTGAAATTTTTTTTTTCACTAATCCATGAGCTTTTCAGGGGACACCTTTGTAATCTAAACCGTAACAGACCCTACCACCATGTTTTTCATAGGCATCTGCTGGACCAGATTTAGCAGTCATCTTACCATATAATTATCTAAAATTACTCAGGCAGTAATATGTCTAACTTTTTAATAAATGGCTTCATGCTATATTATCAATGACTAATCATAGGGTCTTCAATTATAGTCACCTTGGCATCATGGTCTCTGACACTTGTTTATAACTGATTGGTCAAATTTTAATGACAGCAGGTACCAAGTAATGAAAGGATGGATGGATAGATGGATGGATGAAGAAGAAAAGAGAATGATAGAATGTTATATGTGCAAAGACCTCAGAAGTCTTCATATTTTATACTTCTCTTGCTGCCTAAACATTTACCTCCATGGTCTCAGCTTGATTACCTCCTACAGCTGAGAGTTCATCCCTTCTTCATGCTTCACATTTCCTGGTGGACAAGTCAACTAGTTTGAACTTGCTGTTTTATCATAGGTTGACCTAAATTATATTTCTTATTGTCCCTTCTAGCTGTATTTGAGTTTTAACAGATTACTTCTGGAAGCAACCTCTTTAAATAAAAGGAATTGTTCTTTGAGGGCAGAATTTCAGGCACGCAGGCTGGCAGAGAGAAAATATGCTAATTTCCTGCTTCACAAATTCAAGATTCTATTGTTCTGTAATTGTGGGGGATATAGGATGACAGATGTTTGCAGGATTTCCAAGTTTCATCAAGAAATAGATTTTTCAGATCAGTAGGTATGTGCAAGATGAGGTATAAACTATGTTAGAACTAAATATGTAGCAGTCATAATTCTCGAATATAAAAGAGGTTGTAAAAAAACTCACTTTTTCTCTTCTTTTAGTTTTAAGAAAGCTATAGAAGTGAATTATTGTTTGTGTTTGTGTGTGTGTGTGTGTGTATGTGTTTAAACTCGACAGCTCTTTTAAGTTAAACTTAGGGAACCATGAGAGTCAATTGATCTGAAACAAACATTAAAAAAAGATATTATTCTAAGCAGCAATTAAGACTTAAATGTCGTCATTTGATTTCTCCCTGGAAAGCATTTGTTTGCCATCCTATGGCTGAGCTCTTAAATTGGCCACATCTGGAGATAAAACAAAGACAATGCTATATCAAACCTCATTTTCAGAGGGCACATCTGCTTCTGGAGGTGGGGAAAAACAGCCAAAGAGAAATCAAAGAACCACAATAAATGTAGGGGGGAGTTTGATATCCACTGGTTCCCATGGAGAGCTGTTGGGTACAAAGGCATCTCACCAGCATATCCCTGTAGTATTTTGATGTCAACTGGTAGAAAGTTCTAGGGAGAGAAATACCATTAGTGAACAAGTTACAGCCGGTGCTCATCCTGTTCCTCTAAGAGCAGGCACTGCCACACCTAGGGTAAGCCAGAGTGGGTGTAAATAGGCCCGCCTCCTCTCTTGGCTATCAATAATCGGACCAGGTGGACACCTGACTTGGAGTAAAACAATTAGATTTTCATATCTGATATTCGGCATTTGGATTGAGATAAGCCTTCATCTGACTGGTTTTCTTAAACTGAGGAATTTAAACTTTGGAGCTGTGGAGAAGCTACATTAGGTTAAGAGTTCGGGGAGATAAGAATGGGTGGAAAATGGGAAAAAGATTATTGCCTCCATTCTGGAAGTGTGTCCAGCCTCCAGTTCTATACCTGTGGCTATTAACTGTCAAGAGATGGTCCAGAATGCTCATTTCCTTCACTTGGTTGAAATATTGGAAGTCAGTTCCTATAAATTGGAAGTAAAGGTTAGCAATTTCAAAGGTTTAAAAATTGATGTCATTATCTTGTTTTCCCAGCTGTTTATGATAAGATGTTTCAGAAAATGCAAACCAGGGAGTCTTTCTTCAGTACTTCCAAAAGGATGGTAAGGAGGAAACAGAAAAATTTTTACCACAGTATAATCTTCTTGTTTTATCAGTGCTTTTTAGCCCAAGACCTCACTCATGCCTGATTTTTCTAGAGAAAGTGAAACACAGCAGAACTTTATGGTCCTGTCGCTTTAAGATAAAACTGATTATTCTGGAAGAACATTGCATTTCCAGTGATCTCATTTCAGTCTTGACTAAAATGGTAATGTTCATCTTAATAAATGGTTACTTCCATTTCCTTTAAAATGGTAGTGGCAATTGCTCTCTTAATTACATGGCAGCTTCTCCTTAGCCTGGGTTGGGTGAGTTATATTAATTGCATGTTATTAGTAAAATTAATAATTTATTGATTAATTTTCTATCCCTCTCTGGAATAAGAAGAGGCCAAAATGAGATGCCCTGAGTCAGGAGAGTTGGGAAGATTGGATTTATTATAAAATTTCTGCCACAAGGTTATAGAAACTGAAATGAATCAATGAGTTAGGGGGAAAGTATAGATTTCATAGACTATACACCATTACTTTACAATGGACTATTCTTTCATTGCCATATTCTCTGTTTGCCAGTCTAAACCTGAGCTGAGGTCATATTTCTGATAGTGAGGTCTTATATGGAAGGTTTTCACAAAAGTTCCCCAAACTTACTTTGAAACACATGTGAAATGAAAGTGAAATCAACACCATTATGTTGATTTTCATTTCAATTAAAGGGTTGGCATTTGAAGGTGGTTTGGAATTAGAAAATGTTCCTCGTGTTCAGCAAGCAGTAGATAACTGCCTCATTAAGCTGGGACCAGGACTTCAGGTTTCTGGTCCCACACGTAAGAATCTTAATAGTTTTCACTGCATCCTACAACAAGTACAAGAAACTGGAAAATCAATAACTCTTCTTAGTAGAAGATAGTTCCATCAAAGAAATTAGGTCATAGGACAAAATGCTGTCCCCAGAATTAGGAAGGTAGACAATCATTATTTACCAGGGCACACACCTCCACAGGAAACAGGTAAACCTGTACTGTAATTAACGAATTGTTAGAGATTCAGTGTGGTTGTTTCTGAGAGTTAAAAACTCCAAGGACACCCAATCTTGGGGGTGGTGTGCACGTTTCTGAGTTTTACCTCCAGGAGTTCTACCAAGGTTCTCAGTGAATATTGAAGAAAATTTACCTGAAGCTTCCAGGTGGCAGAAAAGGAGAAGAAAGTAACCATTCTGAAAAGAAAATGGAGAATCCTGTTCTTCCTAGCAAAGAACTTTGGAGAGTCTATCTTGCCAGAGCCGAGCCTTCTGGAGTTTTCCCAGAGCCTAACCTACCTGGGAAAGGGAAAAATGGCTCCAACCAGAAATAGCCATCCTGTCCCACCATAGTGGATACAGGAAAGCTAAGAAACACAAGCCGCATTCACTACCTAGGGTCACAGGCTGTCCAAAGGACTGAAACCTATCTGTAGGACTATGGGCCACTTCTATTCCACCACACTTCTAAAGATCTACATACTATATAATTCATTTTATCTTGATGGTACATAGACTTTAACAAAAAACAATGAGTAAGACTCAAAATTAAAAAAAAAAAACAGTTTGGAGAGACTCTACAAGCTTTAGAATCAGACTCAGGTATGACATATTATTTTTCAGAACATGAATTTAATACCATTATGATTAATATGCTAAGGACATTAATGGAAACAGTTGAAAACTTAGAAAAATGGATGGACATTGGGTGGATAAATGGAGCTTAGATATAGAAATTAAAATAAAGATTTAAAAACAAAAGATAAGGACCATGGTAGGGGCAGGGAGAGAGTGCAGAATCCAATACGTATGAGATGGCTATTAAAGGTATAATACTTAAGTAGTAAGAACTTAAGATGGTGGGGGGGGGGGAGGAACAGAAGCAGAAGTTTAAAGAAATCATGATTGGTAACTTCCTGAAAATTAATATCAAAGAGATATCAGAAATCAGGAAGCACAGAGAATACCAAGCAGAATGCATGCCCCTAAACTAACCTACATATGAACAAATCACAAACTTTACCATGCTTGTATAATTATATCAAATGGACTCTACTGTCACATATAACTAAGAAGAACCAATAAAAAGAGGAAATATCTTGAAAGAAGAAAAGGAAAATATACACCTATGAAGGGGTAAAGATAAGAATTTGGGCTGGGGATGTGGCTCAAGTGGTAGCGCGCTCACCTGGCATGCATGTGACCTGGGTTCCATCCTCAGCACCACATACAAACAAAGATGTTGTGTCCACCGAAAACTAAAAAAATAAAATAAAATAAATATTAAAAAATTCTCTCTCTCTTTCTCTCTCTCTCTCTCTCTTAAAAAAAAAGATAAGAATTAGATCTAACTTCCCAGAAGCCATTCAAGCAAGAAAAGAGTATATTGAAATATTTAAGGTTTTTGAGAAAAAAAATATCCTAGAATTCTGTACCCTGAAAAATTGTCCTTTAGAAGTTAAGAGGAAAAATGATTTTCTTAGACAAATGAAAATTGAGGGACTTTGTGCCAGTAACCCTGTCTTATAAGAAATTACAAAATAAGGTCTTCAGAAAGAAGAAAAACGATCTAGCTCAGCAACTGTCATCGATATAAAAATGGAATAGTAGTGAAGAATGAGTGAGTGAATGTGAAATAAAAACCTTTAGTTTTCTTGCCCCCTTTTTCCCCATGTGCTAGCTATTAAATCCAGGGCCTCATACATGCTAGGAAAGCACTCTACCACAGATAGCCCTCTGCATGCTAGGCTAGCACTCTACCGCAGATACACCTACAGCCCTCTCATATTTATTGATATAACAGAAAATAATTTCTCCAAAATAATAACAGCAACAATTAATAATGTATTCTTTTATAGATATGTTTCCTTATGACTATAAATAAAATCAATGCAACAATGATACAGGGATGGGAATAAGGGATTGGAGATATTTGTTATTAGGTATTTGTACTATGAATTAAATTTGCATATTATTATTTAAAAGTGGACTTGGATTTACCAAAAGAAGTTAAAATAGTGTGTTTAAAAAGATGAGAAAATGGACCCCTGTAAAAATGCTCAATTAAAACCACAAAAGGCAGAAAAAAATGTAGAAGACAAAAATAGTAACAAAGAACAAGAAACAGAAAAAAAAACACATATGGTAGATGTTAACCCAAAATATACCAATAATCATGTTAAACACTAATTAAGGAGATTTCCAGGTAGATAAGAAACAAGACACCAAATATATGTTGCCTATGAGAAACTCTTAAAATACAAAGGGTTAAAAATAAATGGGTGGAGATAGATATATAGCACTAATAAACACTATTCAAAAGAAACTGGGAGTTCTATCAATTTTATACAAGGCCAACTTCAGAGCACAGAAAATCATATTGAAGGGTAATATATACTAATAAAGTGGTTGATACTCCATAAAGACATAAAATTCTCATTATGTGTATGTACACCTAAGAATAGACTATAAAGACATATGAGGCAAAATATAGTAGAACTGCAAAACAAATACACAAACGCACTATTACAATTGGTGAATTCTATCAGAAATGGACAAATTCAGTTGGATCAGTATGGACAAAATTGGACTAAATAGAATCATCAATGAATGTGACTATGATTGTCATCGATTATCCAACATCAACACATTACATATTCATCTCAAGCTCATTTGTAACAGTTCCCAAGGTAGTCCACATTTGGGGCCATAAAATACACCTTAACACATAAAATTATAGAAATCATTCAGTATCTTCTCTCAGACAATAATGGAAATAAACTATTAATCAATAACAGAAAGCTGTAAAATCCCCAAATACTTGCAGATTTAACAATCCCTTATAATAACATGAGTCAAAGAAAGAAAATATTCAGGGAAATTTAAAATATTTTGAGTTGAAATACAAACATAGCCTCTCAAAATATATGGAATACAGTAAAGGGGAAATCATATTATTGAATATATATACTAGAAAAGAAGAAAACTAAAATCAATAATCTAAAATTCTGACTTAGAAAAAAGAAGACAAAAGTAGATCTAAAGTAAATAGAAGAAAATAATAAAATGAAAGCAAAATTTAATAACATTGAATATAGGAAGTCAATAAAGGAAATTAACAAAATCAAAAGTTGATTTTTGAAAAGATGAATGAAACTGGGAAGTCCCTAGCCAGGATGAGAAAAAGAGGATCCAAATTCCCAGCAAGAGAAATCAAAGAGGGGACATCACTACAGAGCCCAGGAACATGAAGAAGATTATAAAGAAATGATATGAACAACTCTATGCCCACATATTTGGTAATCTAGATGAAATGTACCAATTCATGAAAAGAAAAATCTGCCAAAACTCACAAAAGAGTAAAAAATGATTAATAAACTTCCCAAACAGCACCAGGCCCAAGTGGGTTCACTGATAAATTTTACCAAGTATTTAAGGAAGAAATTACAGCAGCTTTCTGCAATCTCTTCCAGAGACCAAGGATCCATGAATGCATCAGACCTGGTTATGCAGGACTTTAGGAACAGGAAGGAGGGGCATTGAGGACAGCACTGGCAGTTTGTGTCAGGACACTTGTTCACCTCATGTGAATAAGAGGGAAGCTGACTTCAAGGAAAACGTTATTTTTTATTTGTTTATTTTTTTTATTTTTAGCTGATGCACCAAACATGAATGTATACATTAATGGGGTACCATATACTGTTTGATACATGTAATACATTGTGTAATGTTGAAATTAGCTTGATCATCTATCTCCTCAAATATTTATCAACTCTTGGGGCTGAAATCTTTCAAAATATTTTTCTTGCTCTTTGAAATATACAGTACATAATTGGTGTTGGGAGTCACTCTATTGTGCAGTATAGTACCCCAGTGCTGTTCCTTGATTATATCTAACTGTAATTTAGTTCCCATTGATCAACTTTCCCAGTCAGCTACTGTCCCTCACCTCTGGTAATCACTATTCTACTCCCAACTCTTATGAGATCAACTTTTATATATTTCACATGTGAGTGAGACTATATGGCATTTCTCTTTCTGTGCCTGACTTATTTCACTTGGTATAAGAATTGCCGAGTTGCTGTGAATGATGAGATGTCATTCCTTTTATGGTTGAATAGTATTCCATTATGTATATGTGAGCCACATTTTCTTCTTCCATTCTTCAGTTGATGGACATGCAGGTTTTTCCATTTCTTGGTTGTTGTGAAGCTGAAATGAAGATGAAGGAGGGCTGTCTCTTTGACATACTGACTTCATTTCCTTTGGATAGATACACAGCAATTAGATTGTAAGATCACAAGGTAGTTCTATATCTTATGGTAGTTCTATTTTAATTTGCGGGAGTCACCTTTATACTGTTTTCCATAAGAGCTGTATTAATTTATCCAAAAAAGCACCCCAAAGAGACAGAGAAGAGAAAAAATACAGTATTCAGATGCAAGAAAAGAAAAACTCCTGCATTGAGGTTCTAGAGAAAGCCAGGAATGTTTGGAGCTTGGGGTTTCAGTCCAGAGCAATGTGCTGAAGCTTGGAGAGGCACACAAGGTGATGGGGTTGTTGTCTTATAAACAACATTAAAGATTTTGGACTTGAAAATCTATGTATTCAATGACAATTTGTGTCCCACGTTATCCACTTTAATGAATTTCACAAATTAATCCTGGCCACAATTACAGTTAATATGCCACTAAGCTTCTGGTAGTCTGTTAAAATGTGGTGGGAGGCAGTTACTTTCTCTTCCTGATCCCCCAGTTTGTCAAAGGCACATACACAATCTGGTGTCAACATCTGTTATAATGATCCTGAAGAAAAGCTTCCTTGTGTTCCCACATTTCAGAACAATTTGCATGTGAGAGATTTTTTTCCCCACTTACTTTTGAAGCCCCACTCACCCCCACATTCTATGCTTTTATCTCATGGTGTTCATATTGTCTATGATTCTTATTTTTTTTCCATTACCTGTCCACTACTCCCCATCTGCTTTCATTACCCAAACTATCCTCTCTGTGTCTATCTCTCACTTTCCAATTAACCGTCCCTCATTGTCCCTAAAGCAGTACTTTTTTGGGAGTTGCTGGTGGAAAGCTTTGTTATAAAAGTTGTGAGAAACCAGTCGTTCTTCCTTTTTTATATTTCAGAGTCATGTTCATAGCATCTTGCGAATAGACGTGTAGCTTGCAAAATCCAAAGAAGGGATAAAGTACAGGAAGTGGGGGAGCAGAGACGAGGCATCTTACAGTTTTAAAAAAAATGTTAAGTGCTAAAAACATCATTAAAAAAAAAACAACTAAATGACATTTTCAGATATTGTCTCTTTTAGAAAACTTTGCAAGAACTTTCTTCCAAAACAGGAAAAAGGCAATGGTTATAATCTAAGGAAGCCAAAAGATGCAAGTTAGATGGATTTCTCAGTACCAAGGCTAATGGGTAGCTCCTTTACAAGCTAATAGGATTCTTGGGCTCATGAGGAAGGTATGAGGGGAAATGGAGGTAGCAGCTGACTGTTTTGTTCAGAGGACCAGAAATAAAATGAAAAGTTCACATTTGACCCCTCTGGGAACACAAATGTGTTTTGCCAGGAAGGCATTGTCTCCAAGCATGGCAGATATTTTTTAATTTATTCGGAAACAGTGCCACTCTCTGTCGTAGCATTTCTAGAGAACAAGTTGCATTCTGATTCAAAAACATTTATTATGGGCAAACTGTATACAAACAGCAGTAGGAAATATTTTCATAAATGTTTCATAGCAATGCTGGGAGGTGGTTGTTTGGTCAGCTCATCTTCCCACATCTCTCTTTCAGTTCTTTCTCACATCTGAGGGGCTCTTGGTTCCGAGCCCTAGATCACTATTGGAAAGGGTCAGAAGACATCACTATGCCCTCCAGGGGCTCAGTCTATTAGGATGGACAAGTCATGGTAGTCCTGATTACTTCTAGGCCAGGGATCTCTTTCTTCTTTGCACTTTCCTAGTAGCATCATAATTGAGCACTTCCTATATGCTTGAAATAATAAATCCTCCTATTTGACAGAGCCTATGGCAGATTAGAAGGCACATTTAATCAGTTCTCCTCTCATGTTTTAAATTTCTATTGAATTTTTTTTTACTTGTACTAATTTCAACTCTCATGCCTACATTTCCTAACAACCTCCACAAAGCTTCTTTAAAAACTTTAAAAACTCCAAAGTGCTCTTTTTTTTTTCCCCTGTGCCTTCCCTATTCGATACTCCAAAAGTAGCTGATGAGGTATAGGGATAATGACTCTTCTTAGAGAAATAGATGGGACTCCCAAATTTCAAGGCTGTGGTCCCCCAGCTTTTGGATTCCTCACATATCCAGGAAGCAGTATAGTCCTGACACTGTGCCTTTTTAAAAAAAAATTCTTACAATTTTCATGGAAGCTGTGGAAAAAAAGAGATGACCAGGAAAAATGGCAGGTTTGGGTATGGTGTGTGTACCTCAAAGGTCCTTTCTAATTTTTAGCATAGTCCCTCCCCAGGGAGGTGGAGATTCTTTGGAAGGTGGGGCTTAGTGGGATTCCCTTAAGACATTGGGGTCATGAGGTAGTTGGTGTGTAATCTTTTTGTAATTATTCTGTGTGACCTTTGAGCTCTTATAAGAGGACACTTATAAAGGAAACAAGCTTAGCCAGAGCCATTCTCTTTCTCTCTGATTTGAGATGTAACTGCTTATTGTGATGTTATGTTACATAAGCTGTTGCCATTGTTATGCATGTCAGGAGGTGATGCAGCCAAGGTGCGGCCCTTGTCGTACCCATGCTACAAGCTATGTCATTTGGACTTTTCGTCTCTAAAACAATGAGCTAAATAAAACTTTTCTCTTTATAAGTTAGCTACCTCAGGTGTTTTGCTGTGGTAACACACAAAGTTGACTAATACAGCAAGCTTCCCTGATTACTTCACATACAGGGATCTCCTTTTCCTGTGCATCCTCCTAGTATTATTATCAATATTTCCCAGTACTTGTCATTACTTCTTACTTACCATTTCTTCATTGTTGACTCAGAGAGCTTAGTCTTCTAAACTATTAATATCAAAATGAACAACGCATGTTAAACTAAGCTGAATTTGTGATGAGTCTCATAGAGGCACACACTTCTAAAAAACTTCTAAAGAGCTCCCAGGATAACAGCAATCACAGTAGCAATGATAACACATCCCTACCAGAGCATCAGTCACTTTGATTGTTGGGGGGAGGGGGAGGAAGAACAATCTGAGGATAACCTGTAGGAGAGAAAAGAGAGAAATGTCAAAAGGAAAAGTAAGTGAGAAGGAAAACCTGTGTCTAGCTCTCACAGTAGGAGCTTCAGCGTGTATTCTGGTCTCCTGGATCCCAGGAAGCAGGAGCAGCTCTCTTGGGTACTGGTGAATGTTCCTAGATTAAAAAAATAAATAAAAATAAAAAATAAACACCTTGCCCATGAACATTTACTGGCTCTTTCTATTGCTCTTAATCTTAATCTGAATAATGACTTTTATGTCTCAACTAAACCTGCCTCCATGGCGTACAGGAGAAGAATAGAACATGTTTTGAATAGTAGTGAGGGCTCACTTCTGACTCTCCACTGAATTCCACTTTTACTGCTTATAAATCATGCCTCCCCAAATAGCTGAGTTCATGATGGGGCCCAAGCCTTCTGTTCTCCTGTACACTTTTTTTTTAATTTCTTCTTTGTTATAGATTTAAGAGGTATATGATTGCTGAATGTTCCTTGGTGATTCACATACCCTAGGATCTGGCTCCTCATTATATGCCTTCTACAGTGAAGTTACAGCATTTATCTCATGGGAAAACTTGGTCCTTGCTTCTCTTGAGTGAGGTATGGAGTTTCTTTCTCCTCTAAACTTGTCTTAGCAAACAAATGTGTAATAATATGTATAATATATATATATATATATATATTATAATTATTTATATATATATATATATATATATATATATATATATATATATATATATGATATGAACTCTTATATCCTGTAAGCAATCAAGAGTGCTTTAGAATTTGCACTGTCCTCGAAATGTGAAGATTACCTGTAGTTAGACTGATTCAAATATCCAGCAGGCATTAGACTGCCCTTGTTGCATCCTTTATACTTGCACAATGGTTTCATCCTTCAAATGTGTAAAAGAGTTTTTGCAAGAGGTTGGTTGTAGTAGTTATATACTTTACTCTATGGGCAATTTAAAGTTTTACAGAATTATTTTTTTTTTCTGTCTGATTTTAACATTATCCCTGATTGAGATCTAAACTTTCTGTAAAATGCAGTTCCAATAAATACCCTTGTGTGATTTCACTGCCATTCCATGGCTCTTTACGACTGTAGTTGGGGTAGACTCTACATCCATTCAACTCTAATGCAGGTCAGTGTTTAAGGCTCAAATTAAGGCCCCCTTGTTCCATAAAACATTTTTGGAATCCAATATCCAAGAATCATTGCTTCGCTGTTGGTCCCTCAGCATATGTGTTGACATCTGGATTATAGGTCTCTTGTTCTACATTGTTTCAACTCAAAGCATGCCTAGTAGGCACGTGTGGCTTTTTCCCTGGGCTGGAGGCTCCTTCAACACCTTGGGAAATCATGACTCTCTTTACTGTCTTTGGGATGCCTAGCACTGGACTGTACCTTGATGCCTGTATTTTTGTTGTTGTTGTTGTTGTTATTGTTTTTTAAGTTATATACATTGCTATATACTTAGAAATGAGGAAGTATTCTAGCTTTTCTACTCAGGTTATTTCTATGTGATGTTGTGTTTTAATCAGCCTTAGATATATTTATTTATTTATTTATTTATTTTTAATATAGAGACATACTTTGTTTGGTGGACTAGGCTTGAGGTTCTTTTTCCAAATAGCCTTCATGCATCTGATGCCTTGAAATTGGCACCAGCAATTAGAAATATAATGATGGTGAACATGATAGTGATAAAAGCACTTTGAACGCATCCAAAGATCGGAAACTCCCCTCTCAGGTCTGACAGCAATTTGCTATGGGACTTGAGTGAGCTCCTTCCTATTTTTTTAGGTTTGTTTGCCTTTGGTATAAAGTAAAAAGATCATGCCAGTGCTTTACTTAAGCTTCCACTCAAGTACCTCCTAAATCACTGATTCTCAATGCTGGTTTCACATTAGAATGGCTGGGTGCTTTCATTTAAAAGGCAAAACAAGTGAAAACAAAAATAAAAAGCAGATGTTCTGGCTCTTTGTCTAGAGAGTTGAATTCTGATAGATTTGAAGTGGGGGGCGGGCTTCAATGTATGGGGATGCTATAATTCAGATAGCATCCAGGTCATTATAACCTGTGTCCAGATGTAAAAACCAGTGTCCTAAAGGAAGGAGGAATAAAAGCACACTCCAGTAGGATGTGGAGGGCACAGTCTGAAGTTCAAGGCAAAAAAAAAAAAAAAAAGAAAAAAAAAGAAAGAAAGAAAAAGAAAAAAGAAAGAAAGAAATCTCAATTTCTTTGAAATGTCAAAATGAATCTTCAAAGTAGCCTCCAATTTTTACTCTATTGAAAAATATACCTCTGGTTATTTTATTCTAAAGCTAATATTTTTGATCAGTCATGATTGAATACAATTGCCTTTCCAGAATGATGTGTGCTATTTGTAATTTTTTGTGTATTCTCTGGGGGCATTCCTGGATTCATACACTCCAAACTGGGAAACATGAGGCTTGGTAATCCCAGAAGTAATTTCCTATTCCAGCACCTATTCAGCAATATTTGGAGCTAGATACATATCGCCCAACTTTAAATGTGTGTTTTCCACCCTCTGAATCTCACATACAAAATAACACTTACATTGCCCATGCCTACACAGTGAAATGAGGCGTTGAGAAATTCTTTTTAATTAGTGTCTAATTAACTCTGAGCTGCTGGCAGATAAAATAGTGTTGATTTTACTGCATTAGGTATCATATGAAAAAGCTCCCTCTATAGAAAGAGGAAATTCTGTAAAGACACTGACAGCTCTGATGGAATCCAAAAGTATGTTCGCAGTCTCTCCCCAACTCCTAGCACCCTACTCTCTCTTGAAGAGTAGCCTGCCTTTCCAGACTAAGTCTGGAAGTCACAGAATAAAGAAGCAAGTGGATAGGATAAGAAAGATTAAAACCAGAGAGGAAAGATGTAATAAATTATGACAGTGACATGATATACAGGAGAAAAAAAAAAGGTACACAGACTCTGAAAGTATTGGGTGTGATGTTGCATACAAGAGACCTGAAAAGAAGAAAAAGTGATGTGAATTAGGTGTTCTTTAAAGTCTCTTTAGAAGTCTAATAAAAATTTTAGTGTTTGTTATTATATATATATACACACACATACACATTGTGCAAATTGATTGGATTTATTGTGATATTTTTATATATGCATATGTCATGCGTTAATCATGTCCAGCTGCCCTTCATCCACTTTCAGTCCTCCCCCACACTTCTCCAGAATCCTTTGCCTTCCCTAAAAGTCCCTCTTCATTTCTTTCTCTCTCCATTTCCCCTTGCCTTCCCCATGGCTAGTGACCATTATTCTCTTTCATACATCTTCAAGATTGACTTACTGGTTTTCTTAAAGGTGTGTTTTTTCTCTTTCAAAGAATTGTGTTTTTTTATTGGTTGTTCAAAACATTACATAGCTCTTGACATATCATATTTCATACTTTAGATTCAAGTGGGTTATGAACTCCCATTTTTACCCCATATACAGATTGCAGAATCACATCGGTTACACATCCACATTTTTACATAATGCCATACTAGTGACTGTTGTATTCTGCTACCTTTCCTATCCTCTACTATCCCCCTCCCCTCCCCTCCCATCTTCTCTCTCTATCCCATCTGCTGTAATTTAATTCTCTCCCTTGTTTTTTTCCCTTTCCCCTCACAACCTCTTATATGTAATTTTGTATAACAATTTCAAAGAATTGTAATATGTAAACATTGATCTTGACTTTTTAGTCTATGTTTCCATGAAAGTCACTTAGGAGCATAGAATAAACCATGTAAGCAATGCATTTGTAAGGATTTCACAGCCTTTTGACCTTCATTGCAACAAGCTAAAAGTAATGTAATTCAAAACAAGTAGGTACAGATTCTGAGGGTGCAGAGTAGTCACAGTAATATTTCCAGAGAATGCACAACTCTGAAAATAAGTTCTGATTCTATGTTAGAGAACACATGTCCTCTGCCCTCCCAGGGTAAGGGGCCCCTGGATACTTAGTAAGATGAGCAGCTGACATAAGACAAATGGAAAAGACAGAAAAAGTTAGGGATCCTGATGCTAAAACAATAGAATTACCATAGTATGAACTTCAGAGAGGAAACAGACGGGGGGGGGGGTATGGAACTGGGGACAGAGCATCAGTGACATATGGAACTGTAAGAAAACACCTAACTTCATATGACTAAAGTCCTGGAAGGACAGGAGAAAGAGAACACAGCTGATAAAAACACAGAAACCTCCCAAATTTGGCAAAAGATATAAACATACAAATTCAAGAAACCAAGTCAATCGTACACAGGAAAATTCCAAAGAAATCCACACCAAGACACTCTATAATCCAACTTCTGAAAACTACAGACAAAGAAGAAAACACGAAAGCCTGGGGAGAGAAAACAACAGCTGACTTGTGGAGGAGAAAGAATCCAAATGAAAGCTTAGTTCTCACCAGAAGCTATAGAGGCTGGGAAGAATTGGCACAACATTTTTTTCAAGTACTGAAAGAAAAGAAATGTCAACCCAAATTTACGTGTCAGACAAAAATGTTCTTCGGGGAAAGAAGGGGAGAAATTAAAATTTTTAAATGACTTACAACTAATTGAATCTGTGGCCAGCAAACTTACCCTAAAATAATGGCCAAATATAGTTCTTTAAACATAAAGGAAATGATAAGAGAAAGATTCTTGGAATTTTATAAAGAAAGGAAGAACAATCTGGATGAAGAAAATAGAGTTCCTTGTTCTCTAGCTCTCTCTATTATACATCAGCAAAAGCAAAAATTATAATATTCTTAAAAATATTTAAGACAATTACAGTGCTTTCTTCCTCCCTGAACAGATTCATATGTTGAAGCCATAACCCCCAAAGTGATGGTATCTGGACAAGCAGCCTTTGGAAATAATTAGGGTTTAAACACTGCCTTTAGGATGAGACCCTCATAATTGGGTTAGTGTCATTATGAGCATAGATGTTTGGAGAGCTTACTCTCTCTTCTTCTCAACCATGTTGAGGACATAGGGAAAGGTATTTGTTTGCAAGCCAGGAAGACAGCCCTCACCAGAGCTCAACCATGCTTTCAACCTTAGTCTCAGACTTCTGGCTTGCAGAACTAAGATAACTAAATTTGTATTGTTTAAGCCACACTGTCTTTTTTTTTATGGTAACTCAAGCTGAGTAAGATACAAATGAAAATAACATAAGAGGAGGCAAGGTCTGTACACTTAAATTATGACCCTAGTAGACTATATTAGTCTATACCTATGTAACGTACCCAGAGGAAACACTGAAAAGTTATGCAAAAAAATATAATAAAAAAACTAGAGGTCTTGGGAGTAGCTCAGTGGTAGAGTGCGTGTACAAGGCCCTGGGTTCAATCCCCATGCCACAAACGCAACAACATGAAAACCCTGAGAAAATGAAAATTAAATTCTAAAAAATATTCAATTCACATCAAGATAGAAAAACTGACATCAGAGAAATAAAATGGAGATGAAACATAAACCAAAAATTGAATGAAACACTCCAATCATTTTTATGAAATAAATGCATTAAATGAAATTTGTCTAAATATGCTAATCAAAATAAAGATTGACAAAGAAGATTTAAAAACCCTACTCATCAATGTGTTGTCTACGAGAAAGTTAGAGCAAATATAAGAAAATAATGAAAAGGTAGAGAAATATGTCATTTAAATAATAATAAGTAGAAAGATTGACTACATTAACATTAAAGTTTATTTTATCACAGAGAAAAATTACCAGTGACAGAAAGAAACATGATATGCAAATGAAAGTATCAATCAACCAAGAATACATAAAAATTCAATTACACATGAACCAAAACAGCCAAACTGCAAAATGCATAAGGCAAAAATAGAAATGGGAGGAAAACTAGATAAATCTAAAATTATGGTTGAATAACACACCTTTCTCAACAATTGCTAGAACAATTTCACAGAATATAAGGTTACACAATAACACAATTATTCAATCCACAAAATTTACTCAGTATTTTTGTTTTTATTTTTATTAGTACCTTATAGTTTTGCATAATATTGTGGTTCATTTTTACATAATTATACAATCATGGAATATAACTTTCTCCAATTCAGTTCCTAGTACTCCCCCTTTCCTTTTCCTCCTCCTAACCTCAGTCATTTTTCTTCTACTTAGAATTTAGAAAACATTTTATCCAACAATAACAAGATATAATACATATTTATTTTCAAGTGTCCAAAGAATATGCACCAAGGTAGACCATATCCTGGACTCATAAATCAAACTTTTACAAGTATAAATGAATTGAAACAACTGCAGTAGAGTCAAACTGGAGTTTATTAACAACAACAAAAAAATAATTACAACATCTTTAAACATTTGCGCATATAAGCAACTCCTGAGTCAAAGAAGCCATCTCAAAGAAACTAAAAAAAAAGTATCTTGAAATAAATGAAAACCTCAAAATTTGTGATATATAGCTAAAGTATACCTGATAGGTATGTTTACAGTACTAAATACATACATCAGAAAGAGGGAAATGTCTCACATCAGTAATCTAAGCTCCCACCTTAAAAACCTGAGAAAAGTAAAGCAAAATAAAGTCAGAGCAAGCAGAAAGATGGAAATAAGACAGAGCAGCCATGAATGAAATTGAAAACATGTAAAGTGCCTACCTGTTAGTAACCATCTGAAAATTATCATTATCATTATCATTATCTACCCAGTGGTTTTCAAACTCAATTTTATATTCTATTAGGAAATGTTTTTGAGAATGTACTCAAACATGGGCATATTTATTATTTATAAATTATATGTAGATGTTAGTCTACAAATACATTCTGTGCATGCTAAGCATAAACTTTTAAATTAGAATAGGGTAAAATTAACATGGATATGATTTCTCATTCTTTTCCAATGAATTGTCTTGGGCACTTCAGTGTGGAGACTGCTTATTGAATATCATCATCACTAAGGGCTATTTCTCACTTTTTTTTTAAGATCATTTTTAGGACCATTATTTCCAGGAAGCTTCTATGAATCCCATAAGTCTTCCAGGAAACCTCCCTTCTCTGAATCCAATGGTAAATTTGACTGCAGCTCTTATTTTATACATATATAATCTTAATAATCACGGTGACCATATGCCTAACCTAGTCCCTATTATAAAAGTGATTTTCAAAAATACCTATAAAAGCCTGAGGATTTGAGCACTTGATAGAGGAATATAGGAAATAAATAATCAAACACTGTCACCAAGTACTAAAAATCAACAGCTCAAGAGAGGGCTGGGGATGTAGCTCAGTAGCAGAGTGCTTGCCAAGCGTGCACAAGATCCTGGGTTTGGTGCCCAGCATCAAAGGGGAAAACATTCAGAAACTTCAAATGTTGAAGGAAATTCATCAACTGGCAATTCATAGACCAAATTCAACCTGCACATACAGTATGTTTGGCCAGCCCACTTGTTTGGGCTGTTTGATGTTAATGCCTGTAGATTGGGCATTCACCTTCCTTATTTTCCACAATTTCATCATTCACAAATTCAGTAATACCTGGGTGCTTCACCTACTGATGTCTTCCAATCTTGTGATGTTACTTAGACAACCCCGTTGGAGTAGTTGAAACTATCTAAGAATCAGGACCTTTGCCTTTCAGGTTCACGTGCCACTTGCCAGCTATGTTGTCTTGAGCAAGTCATGGTACTTCTCTCTTGGACAGTCCCCTCAAGGCCACAGTCCTGTTGGCAATTCCTGTCCAGTATGTCTCTGGGGGCAAAAGAGAAGAATGGATACAGACTGTAAAACTGCTGGGAAGATAGGAGAGGTAGGTATTACAGGATAACCCTTTTAGTCTCCTTCTTACTGTGAAATAATTTGTTCCTATGATTCTAGAGAAACTGCTGGTAATTACAACTTATTTCCTAATAAAGCCATCCATCCCATGATTATGAATATAAATGGATATGCTATTTACAGTTATGAGAATAAGAGCATTAGAAATCCTTGACTGGATTTCTGATAGAATTGTAATTATGATACATGAAAGAAATAAATGCATTGTGTGTTGTGTGTTGGCATCTCAGGAAATGGAGTGATAGAGTTTGATGAGAATCTGCCTGCAAGATTAACTATAAATTGGCTTGTATATGAGCACTGTCATCAGGATTGAAAACTGTCAAAGAATTTAATGGCTAAAATGACAAAGAATAGGAATGAGTGGCATCATAGGCCACGATGAGGCCAAGGTGTCTACCAGGGGCTCCCCAAGACCAGAGTTCAGCCCAATCTCATTACCATCTTAATTAACTACTCTCCAAAGGGCTTTAGGTCTCCTTAGAGCAATTTGCAGAAGATGCTTAGTTGTGACAGCTGAAAACAAAGAAAGGCAAAAATCATACCAAGGAATCCGGCATGCTGCAGTGAAATCTTGGGCAAAGATCAGAATTAGATGCTTCTGGAGTTGCAGAAATTTGAGTTTGTGACCTCTGAAAATGCTTTCCCCCTTCTACATCTACTGAACTAAAACCACATTCTAAATTCTTCTGTACTCTCTATGAGGTCCTTCTTTGATCCCTTCAAAGAGATCCATCCTTCTTTCTTTTAAATTCTATCGCTTTTTCCTATCTTATATTATTCATATGAGCTCAAACATGAAATGAAATTTTATCCCTTCCTAAAATGTAAATTCCCAGAGGCAGAGGACAACTGTTTAATTCTTAATAAACTTTATAATATTCAGCCTGACGGTACATTCATACTCCTTGAGTTTTGGGACCTAATTTTCTGCCCTGTAACCTCCATATTGTTTCAACCCCTTTTTCTCTTGCTGTGAAGATGGAACATTAGCTTCCTGACTGGTCCTTCTCCCCCCAGTCTCACCTGTGTTCCTTTATTATGATCTCAATTCTTTCATCAGCTGCCTCACCAAAGACTTATCATGATACGGTCACCTGGTCATTGCCATTTCTCACTGAAATTTTTAATAATTCTCCCTGACTACTGCATTATGTACAAAAAAGTTAGCTTAGCTTCTGATACCTTTTTTAACCTGTTTCCTGTAACCTTCTGCTCCACTGTTGACCCTTGACAGATGTGTCCTGCTACTTTTCGGTTCATCAAAGCCACACTGTATGAGTTTAACCCTCCTTTTGATTATAACTTTGCCTCTTCACCAGTTCTACCTGCATTCCTCAATTCCTCCTCCTGTTCACCTTAGTATGCCCCTTCCTATTATGGCCTTTATCATTTCTGTCACCATACACCTGTACCTATCACCATCTCACCTGCCATAGTGAATTTCTAAGCTCATGGAAGCTGCAGTTTTGTAAATACTTCTAGAGCTGAACAAAGACAAAGTTCTATGGAAATGATGATGTATCCGAGAAACAGCCATGGATCAAGGAGACTAGCCTGTAATGTGGGACTGCCTGATGATAGTCCTGCTCTCCCTGAATATAGGAACAGACTCCAGGATGATCATGAGAGACACTGAAGGCCCATGAGACACAGTGAAACCCTTGAGATTCCTAGTCTTCCCTTTGAAGATGTGAAACCAAAAGTTTACAGAGATGGAGCTTATGCAGAAGATGAACCAAAATATGCAAATAGAACAAAAAAAACATCAACAACAAAAACCACCCTGGCTCCTGGTGACATTGATTTGTTCTTCAAGAAGATACTCTTGAGGCCAGATATTCCCAAGACTGTTCAGCTACATAAGACAATAAATTCCTTTTAAAATATAAGCTACTTAAAATTGGATTTTCTGTCTTTTGCAATCAAAATAATCCTGACAGATTTATGACTTCAAAAAACTAGCAAAATTTAAGCAAATCTTAGAGACAGGTATATGAAGAAAGAGGAAAATTCTAGACAAAGAGAATAATAGTTTCAACACATGAACCCCTGGAACAATGTCATGTGTTTGGGGAGTGTGAAGGGAGATGGATTCTTATTTTCAGTAGAAGAGAAAAGATGTTGCCCAGTCTCCATATGTCCAGTGCATGCAGCTAGAACTCCCTGTAATGCAGCTTCCTGACAGTGGACTCGTAAATATTAATAATGAAGAAAATGAATAGAAATATAAAAGAAAAATATGCAGCAATTGCTCTTTCAGAGCAAGAAGAAATTTTAAGGGGAGAGGATAAACCTTGATTTCTTCCCGTACTTCATTAAATGGATGAAGAGAGACTGACTTTAAAAACTATCTACTGCCTACTAAACAAATATTAGTGTCAAAAAGCACACAAATTCAAATTCTCCTGTAGATAGATAAAAGTGCATCAGCCATTCAGTATTTATTCTGTGAATTATAAGACTTCTAGCACCAAGAATGGTAATTAATGAATACCATCACACCACCTTTGCCTCCTGTGCCCAGGATCCCTGTAGGATGGTGAAGTCCCAGGGGCACTGAGGCTGCCTGGGGACCATCATCCCTATCAGTAAATAAACATGTATGTGAACTGGACTGGCCCAATGCTGTTCCCCCTTATAAAATACTTTTCCTTCTCATCACATAGACGCATCAAACTTGCCTTTAGGTGTTCAGCTCATATGTCACTTTCCATGAGACCTTCTCTGAAAAGGTCAGATCTTTCTATTATGTGCCCTCATAGCAGCTTATACTTCTTAGTCTTTGAATCAATCCTGGTTGTAATTTTGTGAATGTTGAGGCAATAATTTGGAAGCACTTTTGACTCTGCCTCTGGATGATAAGCTCTTTGAGGACAGGCTGCATCCTGCTGGCTTGCTCCTCCTTGGACCTTCTCATTGCTGCGAACACATTGCTGTACAAACAGCTGCGTAGGGTCTATTGGTTGACTCAACCAGTTAGGCTCGATTCACTTTCTTGTCAATGTTCTCTCTTTCTCTATGCATCCTAACCTTCTGGCTCATCTCTTTCATTTAGCTTTCTTTCTTTCTTTCTTTCTTCCTTTCTTTTTCTTTCTGTCTTTAGAATATTGCTGTATTTTTTTATTGGTTTTGGGATGTTGCTGGTATTATTTCTATATCTGAATGAAGTAGAAAGAACAAAGCTTGTCTTCCAAAGGGGAAGACAGAACAAAGAAAAAGGTCAATGAACACAGTCATTTCAAAGATGCAGGCTGTGAAAAAAAATCATCCTGATGAAATGGAAAGTAACATTGAGGCTACTTCAGATGAGATGATTAGAGAAGGATTCCCAAAGGAGGTGACTCTCAGCTGAGACCAGAGTGGTGAGGAAAAACTCCGCACCAGTCAAAGTCTGGGGAGGTGTGATCCAAGCGCAGGGCCCAGGGGTAGTATCTATCATCTACTTCTGTGCTTTAGGACAGACAGCTTGGTCTAGGAAGGAACATGCTACTCAGTAAGTGGCAGGGCTGCTCATGGCCTGGCTCTTGGACTTGACCCAGGTGCATAGCCTTTTTTGGTTCTCAGTTTCCTCATCTGTGAAATGAAATGGTAGCTGCTGTCTCTGCATAGAAAGTAAGAGCAGATGATTTCTTTGACCCGGTTTTAAAAATGATGTCTATGAGTCTTTCCCATCTGTTTGGCTGGGTGTGACAGAAACACAGGTATTTTTACCTAATTTAACAAGAAATTCTCCAATATTGAACTCCAGTGTTCCTACTCAGTCTCCTCTCCTGTTATCCTGTCTACCAATCAGAAGCCTCCATCGTTCCCTGTACCTTACCTTGAGTGTCCCTACATTTCTCGCCTTTGCTTTCCAAATGAAATGTTTTTTTTTTTCCTCTCATGTTTAGAAATATGAGTCATCTCTACTCTAAAGATTAAGCAGGACCTTTGCCACATTACCTTGAGGACATTCTAGAGCCTAATCCTCAATGTAACCACTTGCCTGCACTACCACTATGCCCACATTTTCTCTTCTAGTTGAGTCCAAACCCTTTAAAACCCAATGTCATCTAATGTACTGCAAAGGCATCATAGTGAACAAACCACACTATACAAATGGAGTTATTGGTTGATTTGTTGACAAATAGCAAACCAAGAAGAGTTGATCAAGGCTTTCTTTTTGAGGGTCACCTGTGGTTGATTGGTATCAAAGGATCAGAGTTAATTAGCAATGACTTCCCTGAGTGTGGGAGAAGCAAACAGTGAGCAACAGAGGTCTACATTGAATTTACCATCTCTGGTTTAGGTTATAGAGTTTTGATCAGAGGACAGATGAAGAATAAACATCTTGATCATAAAGTAGAGTTTACTTAGTACCTGGATAAACCACATCCTAGGAATATCAGTTGCTTCGGATTTCTGCATGCCACACAGAGTTCTGTATTTATGGTATCAATCTCTACTCAAGATTGTGTTGATGTTATTATTAATGTCAGTATCATCAGGAGCCCTTGTGTGCATTATTCAATTAAAATCTTTAGATTTTATTTTGATATCTTCCATGTGAAGGACACTGTGATAATTACTGGGAGTTCTGGTACTCTTATTTCAAATTGCCATTGCTGATCAAATCCATGCCTGTGATGGCAATTGAGTGGCACGAGGAATTTAATAAGGAATAGTCTTCAAAGTAGGCAAATTAGGTAGCTGTTACACAAAAATCACCCACTCTAATATTGGTGACTCATTCCTGAGAAATACAGATTGGCTCATGCTTTTGCAACACTATTCCCCATGGAAGCAGATACCCTCAAGTTGGAAAAATAACAATGTCACCATATGTAGAGTGCCCTGTCCTTTATAAAGCCCTTTGGCTTCCATTATTTCATTTATTCTTATAACCCATGCACTCTGGAGTAGAAAAGGTAGAGTCATCATGCCACACAGAGGGGGAATTGAGATGTGTTGCTATCAAATCATTCCCCCAAGGTTACTCCCCAGGGAAGTATCAGGCTGGATGTCGACCCCAGGTCTTCTATTTCTGGTGATGGGTTCTCCTGTACACCTCAAAGTGGTGCTCAGATCAATTCTATAAGGCATCTTGATGAGGAAAGGGATATTGAGGGCCTTGGAGATGTGGGGAAGGAAGGGGATGGTAAAGACAGGGGAGGGGCAATGAAGAGGACCAGAGGAACATGGAAAGTCGATCACAGGTTGGCATGATGCCAGACAAGAGCCAGGTAACATGCTAGCATTTTAAACCAGTAGGCCATGAGCTGTGCTGTAGGTTCCTTCCAGCCTGCCAGCAGTCCATTACTTGATGTTGACTCATTTCCGTCTTCAGAAACACACCCCTCCTTCTCACTCCATGCTCCTAATTATTTCAATTTAAATTTTGTCATAATCATTGATCCTTAAGAAGTTTTAGGAAATAATACAAAAATACCTCATGTGCCATTTACTCTGTTTATCCTAGTGGTCAAGTCTTGCAAAATTACCCATTGTCATGATCCGGATGTTGAGATCAATACAGTCGAGATACAGAACTTTTCTATCACCTAGAGGGTAACACTCCCCTTCTATGATTCTTTTATAAGATTATGTTGCCCTTTCCACCTTCTTCTGAATTTTCCCTCCTGAAAACCACTAATCTGTTCTCCATTTCTATAATTTTAATAATTATAAAAATCTTACATAAATTGGCCAGGCACAGTGGCACATGCCTGTAATCCCAGCATTTCAGGAGGCTGAGGCAGGAGGATCATGAGTTAATTATGCCTCAGCAAAAGCAAGGCACTAAGCAACTCAGTGAGACCCTATGTCTAAATAAAATACAAAATAGGGCTGGGGATGTGGCTCAGTGGTTGAGTGCCCCTGAGTTCAATCCCTAGTACCAAAAAAAAAAAAAAAAGAATCTTACATAAATTGAATCATTCAGTGCCCCGCTCACTGTTTTTATTTATTTATTTTTCTTCTTCTTTTAGAGCTCAGAACAAATCTCGGAAGATTCATCCAGGTTTTCACATAGGTTAGTAGCTCCATTTGTCTATCTGTCTGTCTACCTGCCTGCCTACTTCTGTATCTACCTGTCTGTCCATCTGTCTTTCTATCTATCTGAGTAGCATTCCACAGTATAGGTATATATTTCATTTTTGTTTAATCATTGACCACTTAAATCTGGTTTGTTTATAGTTTTGGATATTTGTGAATAAAACTGCTATGAACTTCTATGTGCAAGTTTTTTTGTGGATTTAATTTTCGTTGCTTAGGATTACAAATGCTGGATCACGCAATAATTACATATTTTTTTTAACTACTAAGCTATTTTCCCTGTAGTTGTACCATTTTACATTTCCATCAATAATGTGATCAGATGATCAAGGTTCTACAAGTCCTCCCAAGCATTTGATGGTTTTGCTGCATTTTTAGGTTTTAGTCATTACACTGGCTATATAGTGATATCTCATTGTGGTTTCAATTTGCATTTCTCTAATGGCTAATGATAGGGAACATTTTTTTCATGTGCTTGTCACCTGTTTATCCTTTTCTGTAAGATGTTTATTCATGTATTTTTCCCATTTTCTAGTATTTGTTTCTTTTTAGAATTATGTTTCCAGAGATCTTCATCTTTTATACATATGAATCATTTGTCAGATATGTTTTGTAAATATTTTCTGCACTCTGTAGCTTGTCTTTCATTTCTTAAGTCTTCCCCAGAGGAAAAGGTTTTAATATTAATGAAATCCAATTTTCAGTCTTCTCTTTTATGTATCATATTTTTGGTGTCAAAGCTAAGAACTCCTTGCCTAGCACTAGATCTTTACAATTTTAAGTCTTTGTTTTCTAAAATTTTTATAACTTTACATTTTATATTAAAGTCTATGATCCATTTTGTAATACATTTTTAAGCTATGAAGTTTTAGATCGACACTCCTTTTTTCATTCTTTTTTGCCTGAGGATGTACATTTGCTTCAGAATCATTTGTAGAAAGGGTTCTCTTACCTCTGTCATATTGCTTTGGTATCTTTGTTAATCAGTTGGGTATATTTATTTGCACCTCAGAGTTTAGATTCCATTCCCTTGTTCTGTATGTCTAAACCTTCAGTACTGTGCAGTCTTGATTACTGAGGCTAAATATTAAGCCTCTTAATTCGACATAATTATTCCTCCCACGTTATTTAAGAATAGTGTTACCTCTTCTAATTCCTTTGAATTTCATCTACATTTTTTTAAACTGTTAGTTATAGTTATAGAAAACCTTGGTGGGATTTTGACAGGCATTATATTAAATCTATTCATCAATTCTGGAGAAGATTGACCTCTTTATTATATTAAGTCTTCTGATCCATGAGCACAACATGTCTATTTATACTTTCATTTGTTTTATTAACAGTTTTGGACTTTTAATAGGCAAGTTTTGTATATATTTCATTAAATTCACACCTACGTATTTCATTTGTTTTGCACTATTATAAATCATTATATGTTTTAATTTCAATGTCCACTCATTCATTGCTAGTATAGCATTGCTAGGTAAACAATTGATCTTTGTCATTTTTATCCCATGACCTTGTTGAATCCACTTATACAATTTTGGTGCTGTTTTGTGGATTGTTAGAATTTTCCTTGAGAAAACCATATCATCTGCAAATAGTTTTATGTCTTCCTTTCTTATATTTCTGCCCTTTATTTTATATTCCTGCCTGTTGTATTGAAAGAACTTTTAGCACTCTGCTGAATTACAATGCTGAGACCAGGCATCCTTGCTTTGTTCCAGACTTTAGAATGTATTCACTTTTTTATCAGTAAGTATTTTATTAGCTAGAGAATTTTTGTTGTTTTGTTTTGCTTTGCCTTTTTAGATGCTCTTTATCAAATTGAATAAATTTTCTTCTTTTCCTACATTTCTAAGAGTTGCTTTTTAAAATCCTGAATGGGTGGCTTTTGTCAGATACTTTTCTCTGTATCAATTGGTATGTCGTATAATATTCATCTATGGCCTGTTACTAAAGTAGATTGTGTTAGTAGATTTTTGAGTATTGAACCAGTCTGGCATTCAAGGAATAAAGTATTCAGTCATGGTTTACAATTCTTTTTATATATTGCTGGGTTCTTTTGCTAATATTTTGGTAATGATTTTGTGCCCATACTCATGTTGGTTCAAAGGTTTCTTTCTCTGTATTGTGTTTATCTGATTTGATGTCAGAGGGAAACCAGCTTTATAAAGGAATTGTAAAATATTTCTTCTCCTTCTTTATTATGAAACAGGTCACATAGAATTGGAGTTACTTATTTTAAATAATTTTTAAAAATCATTTGGTGCAATTCTTTAGTGAAAACATGTGGGCCTGGAAATTCCTTTGCAGAAAATTTTAAAACTATAAATGCAATATCATTAATAGTCATTTAGTTACTAAAATTCCCTACAGTATTTCATATTGAGTTTGTTCAATTGCTTTCAGGAACTGGTCCATTTCATGTAAGTTGTCAAATTTATGTGTGTAGAGACGTTCATAATATTCCCTTTCAATCCTCCTTTATGCCTGGAGGGTCTGTAGGGTCTGATGTTCTCTGTAAGAGTTCTGATATTAGTAATGTTCTTCCTCTCTGGTCTTTGTCAGTCTTGCTAGATTGTTGATTTTATTGATTTTTTGAAGATACAGTTTTTTATTTCATTAATTTTCTCTATTTTTGTTTTCAGTTTCATCGATTCCATTATTTTCTTCCTTCTGCTAAATTTGCTTTTATTTTTAAATATACATAACAGTAGAATATATTTGACATACTTATAAACACGGGGTTTATCTCATTCTACTTGGGATCCCAGGCCTGTGGTTGTACATGATGTGGGGATTCATTGTGATGCATTCATGTATGAACATAGGAAAGCTGTGTCAGATACATTCCCCTGTCTTGCCTATTCGTATTCCTCCTCTCTTCTCTTCATTCCCCTCTGTCATTTTGCTCCATTTCTTCAAGGCTATTATTTTTAAGGTTAGAATTTAGATATTTAGTATGAGAAGTTTCTCTTTTTCTAACGTGTACATATACTGCTATACATTTCCCTGCCCATACTGCATTGGCTATGTCATATGAATTTTAATATGCTGTATTTTTATTCATTCAGGTCAATATTTTTTTTAATTTTTCTTGAGATTTTCTGTGTCTGTCCTATTTAGAAGTGTATTGTATCGTTTACATAGTATGTGTATAGATGTTGTTGTCATCATTTTGTTTTTGATTTATAGTTTTATTCCATTGTATCAGAGAAATAACTGTATAATTTTACTTTTTCTGGGACTCTGATTATATGAATGGTAGGTCATCTGTTATAGATCTACATGTCCTTGGGTATCTATTCTTTTTTTAGTCTTTTTTACCTTCTGTTGTTGAGATTGAGTGGTTTCTATTTTTCTTTCTTCCAGTCCAGTTCATTGACTCTTTCTTATCTACCTTATATTTTCTTTGAGGTATATTCATTAGCCTTTTCCTTTGGTTTCTGTATCTCCCCTTGATTCATTGGATATTTGTTTATTTATTGATACTTAATGTTTTTCATTTGTTTCAAGTGTGTTTTAATGATTTCATGAAGTATTTTTTTTATGATGGCTGCTGTACAGGTTTTATCAGTAGGCTTGTGTTCTTGACATTGACATCTGTCATATGTCTCTTTCATTCATGTTTGAAATGTTTCTGGTTCTTGGTATGATGAGCAATTTTCAACTGACCCTTGTCTATTTGGAGTGCTATGTTGTGAATCTCTGGATCTCATTTAAATCCTCTGTTTAAAGCTGGATTTTTCTGACACCAGTCTGGCAGGGGAAGTATGGGTGTGTGTCGAGGATGCCCCATTTACATTTTATTATTGCTAAGAAAGAAGACATTCAGATTTTTCATTAAGTCTTTCTAGTCTTTCTTTAACACTTTAACATAGGGAGCTTCTTTTTTTTTGGGGGGGGGGGTCGGGGAGCATGGTTGTGATTTCTAGCTTCATATTAATCTTCCAGTGAGACCTCCCTGGCTGGGAGAAACAAAAGTACCTTCTTACTGCAACCCAAGGCCCCCACTGACACCATGTGGGGAAGTGGCTTCATTACTGTTAGGTGGTATTAACATCCTGCTTCTCCATTAGGCTTCCTGTTAGATCAACCAGAGAGAGGGGAATGCCTACCTACTGCTGGGTTTGGATGGAAGTCCAATTTCCCCATATCATTTTCTATGATAATGAGAAGGAATGGGAACATAATATTGTCCAACAGGGATGAAAGTGAAGTTCCTATTCCTCCCTGGTTGGGTGAAAGGAGATTATTGCACCTTGTTATAAGATGGTAAGAGTGGAATTACGGCTTATCCACTTTGTCTTTGCTGCTAAGGGAATGGGTGAGGTCACAATTTTTTTCCGTGGTTTTGGCCATGGTGGAGTGATCACTGGCTGAGAGTTTTCTGCTTCTCCAGGCTGCCCCTTTCCTATTCCTTTGGGTAGAGAATGCAGGCTTATACCATGGTCTTGTCTGTCTGTGGCCATTTGCAAATCTTGTTTTCTGACATCTCCATTACCTCATCTGGGATATATGATGCTAAAAGAATACCCAGGGAACTCATTGCATGCCATTATTCAGGAGAAGTTTAAACATTCAGTCCTCTTCCTTCTCCACAACCTCTGGAGTTGTCTTAGGTTTGTTTTGTATAATACTCAAGGGGTTTTATTTGTACTTAATAGGAGAAATGGGGGGAAGTATATCTATTCTGTCTCTGTGAAAACAGAGCCCACTGCTTTACTCATAAAGCCAGTCATGAATGCAGAAGCATGCCTGATGACAAAATGGTTTATGCATATAGACATTTTAATTCACATACAAAACCTGAAAATTCAAAGAAATGAACAAGAGACCAGAGAAGAAAAAAGAAAATCGAGTTTTCAGTGACTGAAAAGTATTCCAATATAGCTATGATGTGATGAGTGCAGAGTTAGTTCTAAAGACTAGTGACTAGACACTGGCTTTCTCTGGTTAATGAGAAAACACTGAATGTTGTCATACAGACCAAGCACATGGTCAAGGGAGACCCCCTCCCTGCTCCACCAACTTTTTCCATGAACTGACCAGACATTGAGCTAGTGACATATAGAGATGGAGATGGGGAGAAAAGTATAACCCTTATTGGATTTCATAGGTTGCTGAAATGCTTAAGATGGCCATTCAAATAGAGTTGTGTTCAAAACTGAGGCTCCCCCAGATTGCTTTTTGTACCGCATCAAGAAAAATGACAGTGATGTACATGAAAGCTAATAACACCATCCTGCTGATTACCATGTAGACCTGTGATCTCGGCAGTTTATTTCATAATGATAAATTATGCAATTAGACTTCCGTTACTATAGATATAAACACTACAGAAAAACTGATTACAGTTTTGTATTCCCTCGGTGCAGTTGCAAAATCAATTATGCTGTATTTTCAATATGACAAACTGCTGGAAAGATTGTGCATGATTCCCCACCCCTCATTTTCATATTGTTAATTTGCCAAGTAATTATCACTGCAGGAGAGACGTGCTGTTACTGAGACAGATCATTTGGGGAATTGGAGACCAGCACTGAGGAGTCCCTTTTTCAGATTTGTTCTCATGCCCCTCAGACTACGTCTTCTTTGTCCTCTCCTGCCTGCTTTGAGTGAATATTTAAGATCATTTTGTTTTGGAAAACAGGCTAAAAGTGGAATCAAAGAACTTAGAACTATACCACAATATTTTTTTCTAAATTTTAAATGTATTTTTAAAATGTAACTTTTGCAAGGGAAATATTTTTAAATGAAATCTCATTTGAACCTCAGTGCATAACAGAGATAAATAAGGAGGTGGTCTGGCAGTACTAGGTGAGGAATGCCTGGATTTCTGCCTGTTTGTGACAACTTTTTCTTCTTCTATGAAAAGTAACCCCAGACATAAGTGTGTAGAAATCTAGGCCTGGTTTAAAACATTACAGTTCTACATGACTTGTGATATCCTTTGGGTATAATCTGAGTGTCTGTCCTCCATCTAAGAAGAGTTTGTCCCTGAGTTACACTCTATGGAGGTGGTACACCTTTGGGAGGTAGGGACTCATGGAAGTATTTAAGTATTTGGTTGCATGCCATCAAAGCAGTTTGTGGGAACTTGGTCTCTTACTTCCCTATCCTTTTGCTCCCATTCAAAATGTGAGCATGTTGCTTCTATGCCTACCACTGCCATGAGGGAACAACTTCTATTGTCCTTGCTAGAACGGAGCCAATGTCAGTGTCATGCCTTTGAACCTCCAAAACTGTAAGTTAAATCATTTCTCTTTGTAAGTTAGTTGCCTCAGGTATTTTGTTGTAATAATGACTAACAGAGCTTGATTCCATTCTTTGATGTTTTTACAAATGGGAAAAATCCATGTTGTCATTGATTTCACAAATAGTTATTGAGTACCTACGCTATCAAGCCCTATTCTAGGAAATGAGAACATAAAAGTAAACAAGATGGAATGTAAGAGACTCACAATGACTTCGGATCATCAGAACACTATGCTCTTCTGCAGTACCCAGTTCACATATGGGGTTTCTTTCCCTTCTTCTCCCCAATTTAGATGGGCAGTGACCTCATTCTTTCTCCTTCTCCCATCAGGCCCTCCAAAAAAATATATGTGCCATATTACTTTTGAGCATGCTAATTTTACCACAATATTGAGATGTAATTGAGATAGGAATTGACTTTTAGGATGCCAACAGTTGAATAATGTTTTTAAAAACTATAGTTATGTTCTTGCATGGATTGCAGTAGAATGCCCATACTTTAAAGCCCAGTAGTTAGTCAGTGAAGAATTTCTGCTGTCTTTAGTCCTTTCTTAAGCCATATTTTAACTTATTGAAAGGAAGATTTTTTTTCTAATCCATTTCTTGACTAATTTACCTAGTTGTTTACCTAGTTAGAGTTGTATGTCCAGTTTTTTTCAAGTAAAAATACAGAATGTTCAGTAAATTTAAATAAGGTAATCTATGAATACTGAAAATATTAAAATTACCACTTCAATATAAATGCAACTCTAAATATTGCACTGACTATACTTACTAAAGTGTTGTTATCTACCTAAAATTCAAGCTTAACTGAATGTCACCTGCTTTGTCTGGTAATGCTCTGTAAACCACTGTGATTGGAATTCTAGCTATACAATAAGTCAAGCCTGAATGCTGCCACTTTCTTATTCATCAAGTTACTTATGAGCCTCAATTTCTACATCTTCAAAATGATATTTACAATACCAACTATTTTCTCTATTTGTTGAGAGTATTACATTCATGAATGCATTTACAGTGCCTAGCACTGCATGTATTTACAAAAAGCCTTTGATTGGTGCTGGCTTTTTCTTCTTTTGAATTCTAGAAAATGCCATCATGTACAAACACATCTGGTTAATAAATTAATACATGTGAAACACATATTACATATGCTATGCATGCTATACATGCAAAACATATATACTTATATCTTTATTCTACCCCACCCCCACCACCAAAAAAAATATTCTGCTGTAAGTGTGGAAAGGAGAAATGGATGCCTGGTTCGCAGTATCTTTCGGGACTGTTGAGGTGGAAAACACAGCAATAGAAATGCAAGCTGTTATTGTGCACTGAGGTTTCATGGCCCATTGGAAAAAGTCTGGGCTTAATTCAAGAGTTACTTGCCTTGCTCATAGGACAGCACAGATATATTTTCAGCCTGTCAAGCTCTTTTTGAAGTGCTATGGGCTCTGCACAGCTTAAATGAATTCTGTCAGCCATATTGTCACACAAAGAAACCCAAGGCAGATATTTCCAATTCATTTTTACTAAACCAATTACATTGTTCCTATATCTTTTTTCTTTCTAAACTCACTTGCAGACACTTTCAAGGTTTTAGGGCATGTTTTACCATTCTTAAATTAGTTATTACTAGCAAAGATACAGGTGATAAGGAATTTATGTGCATACCTGTGTCTCTTCCACCACCACATTTTCTATACTCTACTGACCATGCAGGAGGTTCAATTATACATTGGCAGCCCACAGAGCTGGGTTATTTCCATGTGGAAAATTTAATGGACATTAATAGCATTAATCTCTTCAAAAATAAGAATTTGAAAGAGCACTACTAATCAAGTTCATGTCTGAAATTGCTATGAGTAAGATATCCTGTAAGTTCAGCCTTGTAACAATGAACACTGATTTATTATAAAGATAGCTAAAGTTTTCAGTATTTAGTTTTCTGCCTACAGAAAAAAATAGATGCAATTTATTTTAGAGATCAGAGTGCTAAGGAGGACCTCATTTGTACTTTGACTGATTGTGTATATTAATTATTTATTATAAACATCAAAAGAAAATTTATTTCATTTGTACAATTATGGTGATATAAACCATGGTATAAATCTTGCTTAAGAATGACTAATTTATAATGCTTGATAATCACCTAGGAGACTGACATCAGAATCACTTTGTTTTTTCAAACATATCATAAACCCACTGGACTAAATAATACTTTAGATGTAATTCACCTGAATAAATATTCCTGGAATATGCTATGATGTTGAAAAAAAATCAACTTTAGGGATAGAAGATTTTATCTATCTGTTTAATCTCAGCAGGTTTTATGCCTGGTAACCTTTATTCAGAAATTGAATGACAATAACTAAGAATGTGTGATTGGAGTATAAAAGTGTTATTTAGTCATGAGTAAATAAATGATCATTCTATGGGTGGATATAGGGGTTAATTCTGAGGCTATAGGATTAATGCTATATGTAATTCACTTTAGGGACATGGTTTAATAGCAATTTTTTTTTTTTGGTACTGGGTATTGCACCCAGGGGTGCTTTACCACTGAACTACATCCCCAGTCCTTTTTGAGACAGGATCTTAAAATTGGCTGAGGTCTTGCTCAGTTGTTGAGGCTGGCCTCAAATTTGCAATCCTCCTGCCTCAAACTCCTGAGTCTCTGGAATTACAGACATGCAATATCATACCAGGCTAAAAATGTGTTTTTTTTAAACCCCAAATGTGATATTAGTCTCTTTTTGAGTGACTATTCTATGTTGTGTTTTAATTATTTGCATACATTTCTTATCTAGATTGTGAGCTGAGTAAGGCAAGATCTGAACTCAGACTTTCTGATGCAACTCGGTTGGCTTTTCAACCTCTCTACAGTGGCTTTACCATATTGGGTTCTCAGTAAATACTACACAAAACTCATTTTAAGGATAAGGAATATTTTCATGGCCTGGGTAAACAGCACACTTGGTCCAATTATGTGTGGTCAGTTTATAGTCAGCACTAACAGGCCCATCTGAAGCTAGAATTAATTGATCTATTAAACTTTCAAAACGAAAGACCTCCCATGTTAGTAGAGTTGTCAGACACACTGAGCAAGTCTTTATTCAACTTTCTCATACAAGAGAACGAGAAATGGATTTAGAATTCTAAGCCATATATATATATATATATATATATATATCATCTTTACTGTACAGAGTCCTGTCTCTGAGGAGGTAGAGAAGTTCTTTCAAACTTTGGAATCTACCTCCTCTGTGGATAATCACACTCACTCAATTTCCCCTTAACAGTTTTTGTGATGACACAAAGCTGATGTATTTCCCAGAATAATCTATCTGATAGAGAATGCTCACAAGTGTGGAAAGATGCTCTGACGATGACATTTTCTACAACACTACATGTAGCAGTAAGAAGTTAGAAGCAGACTAAATGTGTGTTGATTTAAAAATAGTTAAATGCTAACCCATCATCCATCAAGTTAAATACTCTGCAACTATTAAGGTTGAAAATCTATTTATTGACCAAGAAAAAAATCTCCACGATATTCTTTTGGTGGGGAGTGGGGTGGTACTGAGGTTTGAACTCAGGAGCACTCGACCACTGAGTCACATCCCCAGCCCTATTTTGTATTTTTTTTTTTTTTAGAGACAGGGTCTCACTGGGTTGCTTAGCACTTCCCTTTTTCTGAGGCTGACTTTGAACTTGCTATTAGGCTCCTCAGCCTCGAGAGCCACTGGGATCATAGGCATGTGCCACTTTGTCCAGCTGGTATATTCTTGAATGTAAAACAAAAAAAAAATTATAACCAATTATACCTATGCTCTCATTTTAATAAAAGAAAATACAAGTAAGAGAGGAGATGAATGGTTCGATTGAGAGGTGTAGGATATTTACAAAGGATAATAGGATTTGGAGGGGAAGAGTAGTAAAACTGATAAGAAAGAGAATAGCTTAATATTTTTGAGTTCTTCGTTTGCACTATTCTAAATATTTCACATTTGTTAATTAATCTTTACCGCATCTTTGTTATAAGAATATTGTCATTATTTTCACTTTACAGATGAAAAAACTGAGGTACAAATATATGAAATAGTAAGTCTGAGTTCAGAACAGAAAAATCACCTCACAGTTAGAGGCAAGACCTGAATCTGTGTAGCTTGACCACAGAGTCTGCTTTTAGCTACTGTGTCATCTTGGGGTGAGAGTGGGATAAACTTTAGGAAAACTTCCTTTCACTGTCAAGTGCTTCTTTATGGTTTTTGCATCTTTACCAAACACGTATTACTTTATATCTCTAATACAATGCATTTGCAAATGAGATCATATACAAGACAGCATTTTGTTTCATAGCCTGTCGCTTGCTGTACTTAGATAAATGCAAAAGCACTAAGAGATGCTCATTATATTAAAAAAATACCAAGTTGCTTTGCATATCAACAACTCTTTACACAATCTTTGCTAGAGTAAGGGAAGTCGAAAATAAGACAGTTACATCTCTGGCATTCACTTACAGTTTCTCCATAATGTAACTCATGATTACTCTGCAGATGGGGTCTGATTATCAAATTGTGCATCCTCCTAAACCCTCTCACATCAATAGCACGTCAGACAATAACTAGAGAGTGGTGTCAACGCCCCATCGTCAGAGCTGCTGGCGAGAAGCATTTGGGCCAAGAATAAGAATGACAAGTGTATACATTTCCAGCTTTGCAATCAGCATGGAAATTAGTCAACTTATAGATGCTGAGTGATCTTATAGAAAGGGCTCCAGCTGCAGATGAAATGCCAAACCAAGGATGATAAACAGAGCAGAGGCATTCAGCATCTTCTCTTCAGCTGCTCTCAGCCTGAGAGTCTTGGCAGTGGGGTGGGGTTGGCATGTGTTATTGAATTATTTCCAGAGCTGAAGGGTTCTTCAAGGGCTTACTGTCCTCCTATGAAGAACCAAGGCTCAGGAAGGGACTGATACGAGGTCACACAACAGGGCACAAGAGGGTTTGGGTTTGGCAGGAGGCCAGCACAGGACTGTATTTCTCAGCTTTGTCTCCATCATGGAATTCAAATATTTATTCATTCATTAGTATGACAGTGTATTTGGGAAAAATACATATTGAGCAAATAAATATTCATTGAACACTAATTGTCCATTCTGTTCAAGACAACCCAGTAGACACACAAGTGCTCTTGTAATCAAATTCCAATGGTTTGCCAAGACCTGTGACACCATTAGTATCCGACCCCTGCCTGCCTCCTTCAGTTCACCTGTGTTATGGTGACCTCTGTTTATTTCTGTTACCACCTTACCCCACCTTGCCTGAGGTCTGTATATTTGCTGTTGCATCTGCATAGAATGTTCTTCTCTGACTCTCCCATGACTGTGTGTGTGTGTGTGTGTGTGTTTTCATGGTTTAGTCTTATTAGCATAGGAACCTCTCAGAGAAGCCTGCTTTACCGTACTGTCCACGTGTTTACCCCAGTTGCTCGGCTACTCTCTGTAGTTTCAGCCTTCAGACCACAGCAGTAACTATAACGGGGGCCCAGTGGCCTTCATGATCTAGAAAGATTGACAGAGAAAAAGTAAACAAATATAAAAACATCACCATTTATTTATCTACATTTCAACATTAATAGACCTGAATCTACTTTTATAGCAAATATTTCATAATGCCTTTTGTATCCTGATGAAGTTTATAGTTATCTATATCATAACGGTGATGTGTACTTCTATAAAATTCAAATATAACCTAATGTATATGTAATCCAAGTAAAAAAGCAGAATAAATGTTTATATTATTCAATACTTCAATACATTTATTCCAAAACACATCTATTTATAACACACATTTGGATTTGAGAGAAGCAAGACAATATCTAACAACACAATTAGCTCTTCTTCTTGTGGTTGCTGTTTTGAAATTGAGCCAGCACACATACACATGGATTTGGTTTCCCAGTGATATATCACAGCTACAAATGCAGACATGTTGTTGTAGGGGACAGACGAGGGAAGGCACTGAAGATAGCAGGAAACAGTTGTATTTGGCTGCAGCCAGGTTCAGAGGGCACAACTTTCACTGTAATAAATTAATCCCCTGAAACCTGAGTACAGGTAGCTCCAGAACTTAATACCCAGAATGTAAAGGGAGGAGCTCAGAAGTTTACAGTCTGAAGAAATAAACATAAAAGCAGCTTTTTCTTTCATTGTTCTGGGCCAGTTAACCCTTCAAGGACAACACCTAAGAAGGGGAAAGCTTATTCTCCCTTTTCTTTCCTCCCTCTGCCAGCTGTTACCATGGAGCCCAATTGGTAACTTCTCTTTTGTTAGAAATGTAGACATCTCTGTGAAGCTCCAGCTCAAGGCCAGAGGCCTTTTAGAGGATTTGTCTTTTTATTATCACATTTTGTATTTGCAAACAGACTTTTACAAACTACTATACTGGATAAATGCTTGTGAAAAACCAGTAAAGGGGAGTTTAGCACCTGGAGTGCTGATTTCTTCCAGGCCAGTGGCCAAGTTATAGAACAACAGGAAAATAGAAAGTTTACCTACATTGAACTCTCTGTAGAGACTCTTTTGCTGATAATCCTAAAATGAATTATGGTGAAAATTTCTGGAGAAGCTAAGAAGTTAAGATTTTCTGTGGAGGAGGGGGGTGCCACTACAATATAAGTGTATCATATTACCTAGGTACAAACTATGGACAACCATATTTTTGAACACATAGGTTACTGAAGTGGTAAATAACTCAGTAGTTTTGAACAAACATAATAGAGTCTTCCCTTGGATCATGTTATAGTTACATTCCTAGGAAATTCAGCATATAAGAATGACAAGTGTATACATTTCCAGCTTTGCAATCCGCATGGAAAGTAGTCCACTTATAGATGCTGAGTGATCTTATGAAAAGGGCTTGTGTGTAAAGTGGACTTCTGTTCTATGCCCATGTGTTAGTCAGCTTTTCATCACTGTGACAAAAATAACTTCCAAGAACAATTTAGAGAAGGGAAACTTTATTTTGGCTCTTTGTTTCAGAAGTCTCAACTCATGGCCACCTGGCTCCATGGTTCTGGAACTTACGTGGGCAGAACATCATGGTGGAAGGGTGTGGCAGAGTAAAGCTGCTCAGCATGGCAGAGGGATGCAGAGACAGAGATTGGAAGAAGCCAAGACTAGTCCCCAAGGCATACTCCCGATGACCTACTGGAGAGGGAGGACTCCGGATGGCAATGTCTGGTTTAGGTACTGGCCAGATGTCATTCAGATCTTGGTTTATATCTCATCTCTGCTCATTTTGGTGATCTTCCAGAATGTTGCCATATGAGCCTTTCTCTGCTCACCTGCAGAATGGGTAGTATGGTTCCTTGGTTCCTTTTGACATAATCACAGGCATGGAATATAACTGGCTCCACTTCAGGCCTCGGTACTGCTTTGTTCCCTGTCTTCTGCTTTCTACCATCTCCATTCTCTCCTCTATTGATCTTCCTTCTATTTAGAGAATTTGCATTTTTTAACAAAACTTTCCCCCTCCTTCCTGATCTGCTGCTTCTGCTGTTTCAGAGATCATATTTTGGGAATCATTAGCTTAAAGCATAATTTAGCTTAGTTTTTAAACTCTAAACTCATGGGCAAGGTTTAAATTCTATTTTTGCTACCTCTTAACTGGATCTTCTTGGGCCATTTACCTAATTTCAGAGTCTCAATCTCTCCTCACTTAATGAATGAGGATAATAATATGTATTTCATCAGTTGTTGTGCAGATAAAATAGAATAATGAATACAGAGCATTACAGAGCACTGAGTAAGTAGCACACATTAGTCATTTTTATTGAGATTTCTCCACCAAGAAAAGTCATGGGGTTACTTGGAGACTTAATATGGCAAGTATATGGTGAAAAGGAATTACAACAGAGGAATTCTAGGAAATGTTTCATTTTGGGGATGAATGTTTTTCCTCTAGGTCTCTCTGAATTAGGGTCATTCAGAGGATTTTCTGTGGGGAAAAAAATCAAGTAACTATTGAAGTTGGTAATTAAAATATTGCTGAAGCATCGGCTGTATTTATATGAAAACAGCTCAATAAGCCCACAGCAGAAAGTTGCTGTCTGGGGGAAAAAATGTAATATTCAAATAGCCTGTAATCAAAACTGCTTCCCCACACCTGGGAAAAGGAGCTTGGTAAATTTGTGAGTAGGACAAGGGTGGAAATTACCAAACATTTTCTTTGTGGCAGCCACAATAACAGTAATTTTAAAACACTATTTTTTTCCTGTCTTCTCCACTGTGATGATTCCTTTGTGTGATTGTCACTGAGCACAGGAAGTTGCAAGGTTTGAGAGTATAGCTCATGTCCTCCTGCAGATGAAGGAATGAGGCCCTTTGAGTTAGTTCTGCAATGAACCAACAGGATTTCAGTCTCACATTGATGTGGCATCCACTTTCTCCACAGAGAAGCCCTCTTCACCATGGCTGATTCTAGGACTGTCAGCAAAAGAGTCCATTGTAGATAAACTTCCTATTTTCATGACACCCTGTTTACTTGGCCACTGGCCGAGAAGATACCAGCACTCCAGGTGCTGGACACCCCCTTACTAATTTTTCACAAATGTATCCAGTATGGTACTTTGAAGAAAAGTGCAAACAACGCCTCTGACCTTGAGCTGGGCTTCACAGAGATGTCTACATTTTTAAGATAAGTTACAATTGGGCCCATGGTAACAGCTGGCAGGGGGAGGAAAGAAAGAAGAGAAGAACCTCTCCCCTTCTCAGGTGTTGTCCTTGAAGAGTTAACATGCCCACAACAGTGAAAAAAAAAGCTGCTTTTATGTGAACTTCTGCAGACTGTGAACTTCTGAGCCCCTCCCCTTACATGCTGGGTATAAAACTCTGAAACTCCCTGAACTCGGGGTTCAGGGGATTGATTGATTACAGCAAAAGCTGTGCCCTCTGAACCTAGCTGCAGCCACATAAAACTGTTTCCTGCTCTCTTTGGTGCCTGGCCTGGGCTGTCCCTACAACAACATGGCCAGAAAAGAGCTTTGAGGAGATCCAGTCCCCACCTGCCCTCTTTGGTGTTCAAATTCTTTCTGATGATTCCTTTCCAAAATATTCTTCAACACGTCCAATGACAAGAAACTCTCCTAAAAAGGAAGTTAGCTTTCACCTTGCCCCAAATTTAGTTTAAGGAATGTATTTCTTGACATCAAGCTAAAAACTTGATTTTTATGATTTTTTCACACATATGAAAACAGCTACCGAGGCCCACCTGAGTCTTCTTTTCTCTTGGCAAAGGTTTTCATTTCTTTGGGACCTTTATGATAATTAGTCTGAGAACATAGATCTAGGAGAACTTAAGGCTTTACTCCTAGAATAAATCACTTAGTCTTTGAAGAAATTGAAATTCAAAGAAGTTAAGAGCTCAGGCATACATCATCCAGATTATTTATCTCATTCCCATTTTGTACATTTTTTTTCTGATGTTTCAAGTTGAGTTTCCACTGCCCCTGGGATGTGGGGTGTGCCAGGTAGAGGCAACCAGATTAGGATATGCATCTGTGCATTCATTTACAAAAGCAGTAGTTACTCACGAATAAAGTCTGTTTGCAAAAGACTGGGAGGGTTTGAGTGGTGATGGGAAGACAGGTTTTAGGTCTATAAAGATAACAACAAAGACCCAGGAGGCAATTAGCTTTTGCTTGCATATTACATTGACAGCACCACAAGCATCTCTCTGGAGCTTCCTTTGTCAATAGAAATGAAAGAGTTGACAGTAGTTATCTGTCAGGAGTAAAGCAGGGGAAAGACCTCATGCTCACTTTGGTGCTGTGGTGTGGGGTCTCTATTCTAGGTCCCGGGGAGGGGCATAAATAATCACATACCTAGTAGGGACTAGACTGAGAAAGTGCTTTTGGAGGAGAGAGTCATTTTTATTGAGATTTCTCCACCAGAAAAAGGTCACTGTGGGCTGGGAATACTTTAGGAAAGAAATGTGCCATGAATTTGCATGGGTAGAAAGGAAAGTGTCATTTCAGGCGAGAGGGGAAGCAGAAATTTAGGAACAGAGAAAGGAACGTCTATACTGTATTTGGGGGCAAGGATGAAATCAATATACTCTGGCTCTAGAAAATGGATAAGCTGAGGTTTAGTTACTAACTCTGAATGATATCAAAGTAGAATCAAGAAGCTTAGTAGCTGTAAGAACCATCACCAGATAACACAGGTCCTTTTTGTTTTGCCAATGATGTTCAGTCAGAGAGACAGGGGTGAGCTTAGATCCTATGATTTGGCTAAATTACAAACCAGGACGTAGGTCATATTTTATGTATAGAATATAAAAATGAAAAGAAAAATGTCATAGTTTTTTTTTTTTTTTTTTAGAGCACCACTCTGAGGATCTCCTAAAATCACTGTGTATATAAATGAAAGCATGCCTGTGTGTTTAAAAAGGCTATCACATAGTGTCGAGGTCTTTTGTAAGATGCAAGGAAAGTTTGAGCGTTCATGGAGTTATGTCATCTCATTGGAGGCAATATTGACAGCAAGGGGCAAAAACAGATTTTGGGGAAGTGTATGCCACTCTCTATGTATGAAGTACAGATAAACATAAGTACATAACAGTCATATAATATGTTGATGATATTACAATTTTATGGGGACATTGATTGGGAAAAAAAAATGTCCAAAGGGTGTAAAAATGAGGAAAAAGTTGAGATACAGTGCCCTAGAGGAAGGTCAGCTGGTCTGATCCACAGAAGCAATGTATTTGCTTGAAGCATAGGGAGCTCCCAAGAATGAACCAAAGAACCAACTTCCCTTTTCTTCTGAACACACAAGGAAAATAGTAACTGAGATGGTGATAAAAGTCATGGGAATAAAACCATAAAAGAGGGATAGCATCTTCTATGCTTTTACAGCTGACCTTTTTCTTCTGGATGACACATTACTTCTTTGTTAATCCTGGTGTTGTTTCTGGTTGGTGGATAGGACTTTTTAAGATAACTTTACATATTTCAGCTCTAATCCATTTGCTTAAATTTTAGCAGACGGTGCTATTTATATATGGGTTGGAAGAGCTCTCTACAGTGTTCCTGTAGGAATCACTACATTGACATAACTGCAGAGACTGCTTGGAAAACATGGTTGGGGGGCCATTGAGTTCTCGGAGTGTGGCTTTTGTATTGCTGAGTGATTATAAGTCTCCACTCCTATCCATTGAGTCAGGATTTCTGATGGGAGGCCTGGGGAGTCTGCATCTTTAATATGAGCTCTAGATGATTCTGGTAACTTCTTAAATTTACACATCACTATTTTAAAAAGAAATGCTTGGAGGCAGCTCTAAGAAAGAATTGAGATTTCCATATTTGAAGGACAGATACTACTTTCTTAGTTCATGATCACACTAATGACCCCTGTCTCTACAAGGATTGTCTCTCTATATTCAAGATAAACACTTTGTTATATCAGTCTCCCGTTTCAAGAATCACCAGCAAAATTACCTGAAAAAAGGTTCATTTGTCGCAAAATCCACCATCACATTTTATCCTGAAACATATAAATGTCCCTAAGTGAACTTACATTTCAACTAAATGAAGCAGTCCTGCTTAGAAAAAATGCTGTAATGTCTTAGGAAAATTTGTGGTAGGAATCTAAAGTTCAAACCCTGGCTATATAGCTAGGGTGCAACAATTGAGCATCTTTGGTTTGTAGTCATTTAATTAGTTAAAGAAAGATTTTTAAAAATTCTAGTTATTTGACATCCCATTTGGATAAACAAAGTAGGAAATTATTAAGTCATCATGAAAATTAAGAGGAATAGGTCATAAAAATATAAGTCTATGAACAAGAGGCATAACTCAGTGATATAACACTTGCCTATCATGCTCAAGACCCTGGATTCTATAACCAGTACCAAGAAAAAAAAATAAGGAAAAGAAAGAGGGGCAAAAAGTAGTTATTATTCAAAGCTGACTCCAAACATAAAGGTGGTTGTGGTAGGTAAGTTACCCCTCCCTTTGTGGTCTAAGCTAATGACAATGGGCTTAAGGAATTTTGATTTGAAGATGATTTCAAGGAGAAAAATTGAGTGTTCTAAGTAATCTCCATAAGTAAGTGTTTGTGCAGGGATGTGTAATGACACACCAGAATTTCCCAGGAATCAAAAATGACATTGAAGCAATTGAAGACATCAAAGAACAAATCAACTCACACATCACAGATTTATGTCAAGAAGGAAATACAAGTATGTTCCTTCTTCTGAAAAAAATAAAAGAGGGACTTTACAGGAACACTGATAACATGGCTACCTTGTAGCCTTCTGTACCAAAGCAGGGACATGATTTCTATAAAACCATCTGGTATACATTTGCCTGCTTTCTCTTCGTAAAGCACGATTCTGCTTGTATCAACCATGTCTTGAAAATCTTAGGTGTCTCCTCTTTCCCCTTCAAGTTCAAATCTTTTGGTGTGAGATTGAGGGCTTTTCAAAATCTAGTCCTATCCTACAAGCCCAAACTATCCCTTCCTCTCTTTTTAATCACTTTAATTGCAACTCAACAGTATTTATGTAATTTTCCAGATAATTCTACCTCTACCCTCTTTCTTGCCAACCTCTCTTTCTCACACACACAAAAATCTAATGTCTACCAGCCTATTGAGGCCAAGTTAAAATATCACAGCTCTCAGTTGTAAATTAAAATCCCAGCTCAACTTGAATTAATTTATACAGTTATAGAACTGAAAAGACCAGAAGTAGCATTAATTTAATATTCATCGAGATACAGATCCTCAAGTGATGTCATTAGGAACCTGTATTTTTATGATTCTTGGCTACAATTTGTTCAGTATTGAATAGTTTTTAATCATGATCTTCTTTTGAGATAGCAAAAATTGCAACCAACAGCTCCAAAAATATGTTTTATTAACTGATCAACCATATTAAAATGAGAAAAAATATTTATCAATATAACCAACAAAGGCCCTGGGGAGGGCTCTATGGCTTCTACTGGGTGGCATACCCATCTCTGAGGTAATTTCCATGGCTCCAATATGATGCTCCAGTCAACTGGCCAAGGCCCTGTATTAAAACCTAGTCTTTGGAGTGGGGTTACCATAAAGACTGAAAGTGATAGAGAGTTATAATACAGGGAAAAGAGGGATTTTCCTAAGGGAAGAAAGGGAAATAGATGCTGGGGTGGCACAGGCATGAGATTCTACTTTAACCAATTCCTCTTGCTCCAAGTGACATCCTATTAAAATTCCTTGAGCAGCCGACAGCTTCCTATCTCACATTACAGTTGTCTGTGCACATGCCTCCTTTTCTTCCCAGCCTTTAAGATCCTGGAGACTGAGTGCAAGCGCCAATTCATCTTTTCATTTCCCACACTGCCTTGCAGACGGCTTTGTTCTGTTCTGTTTATTTTCTGCTCACCTTGGAAATAAAAACAGGGCACTTAACCTCCTTGTACCTGTTTCTTGAAAAAGAGACATTGCAATAGATCATTTTTAAGCTCCCCTAGGGAGTCAAAGTTTCTTTGATTTTACTATATAATCAAATGGTTATTGAGTGCATGAGTGACTACAATAAGAGGGAAACACAACATCTGTCATACTTTGGATTTGCTTGGATATGCTTCAGGAAGGTCAATTACGGACTGAGTTAAATGCCCCAATCCACTAACCCAAAATGTTTCCTTTAAATATGATCTGATAGTCTGGTTTCCTCATTCCGTTTTCCTACACCTGGCATGCATAGTATTCAAATTCGAGTTGGGTGTGGGAGGATGCAAAACTTTGGTGTTCTGTGGAAAGGAAGTGAATCAGAGCTGGCTTTGTTAGCTCATGTGAGATGAAGAGGCTTAACACACATGGGCTATTAAACTCAGAGAACCTGAGTAAAAATAAAGAGGAGAGATGTCAATAATTGGAAATAAATAAATTACATAATAAAAACTGCTAAACTTAAACGAGTACTTACTAAATGTTAGACACTATACTAAAAGATGCTGAGCTTTAACTTGGTTTTATAAGGATCCTATGAACTAGGTTTGTTATTCCAATTTTATGAAAAGAAAAAAAAAATTCAAGTTCAGAGAGATAAAATGGCTTGCCAGAGGTGACTCAGCTGCAAAGCAAAGACTCTAATTCCGCACGGTTCTACTTGGAATCCAAAGCCTAAACTCTCAAACTATCACTGTTCCAGTTTTCAGAGATCACCTGCATCAGTCTGTTCTATTTCTTCCTGTAGATTCTCCAATTAAGTTGTTTTGATTTCTGCTCAGGTCACAGAATTTTTTTTTTTTATTTAAGTATTGCATCTAGATGAAGGTTCAGATTGATCCAGATAATTCATATGAATTCTGAAGGGTTACACAATGACCAGACTGGCCAGTGAGCCTATCCTCTGTGTGAGGTTAGGGGATTTTATGAAATAATTCTATAATATCATGGCTGCAAGATGTTTCACCAGTCATTTGATCCTAATCTTTTTCAACCCAGTGCTTCACATGCTATGATTTTTGAACATACAATTATAAAAATAAAGAGCAGTACAGGTACAACCTCACCTTGACACCCTGTTTTAGTCAGCATTTTTGCCATTGGGATCAAGACACAACAGGAAGAATTAGAGGAGGAAAATTTATTTGGGGTCTCTCAGTGTCAGAGCTCTTGGTCCATAGACAGCAGGCTCCATTCATTGGGGCCTGAGGTGAGTCAGAAGATCATTATAGAGGGTGTGGCAAAGGAGAGAAACTGGGAACATGGCATCATAAAAAAGAGAGAAGGAGAGATCTACTCAACAATGACAAACAGATATCCCAAAGGAATGCCCCCAGGGACTCACCTCCTCCAACCATACACTACCTACTTACAGTTACCACCCATTTACTCTCTATCAAGGGATTATGCACTAATTAGTTTATTCATTTCTGCTCTAAACTTTCTTACATTGTTTCACACATGAGCTTTTGAGGGACACCTCAACATAATATTCTGCCCCTACCCCCTAAAAATAAATGCATGCTCATCTGACAATGCAAAAATACATTTAGTCCACTATCAGGAGTCCCATATTCTGAATAGTTCCAAGATTGCCCAAAAGTCCAAGTCCAAAGTGTCCTCCAAGACTCCAGGCAAACTCTCATGTGAGCCCCTGTAAGGGGTCAGGGCAGGGTCCCATCCAAATCCTGGGTATCATCTATCTCTTTGCTGAGGTTAATCTAATGACTGTTATATAACCAAATCAGAGGATTATATACCTTATGTATCATGTGCACATGTGTGTGTGCAAGCGTGTGTATGTGTGTGTGTGTGTGTTGGGTTTATACCTTGAAATATTAAGAGGGCTAATTAGCCAAATCATGAGGGAGACTCAAATTTCACAGAAATTAACGAAAAGGCACTCAAGACATAGAGCAAATTCTGCTAGATAATGAATTGTCTCTATAGTAGATAGATTCAAGTGTTTTTTTTCATAAATCTTTCTGTAAAATCACATGCAAGTTACTTATACCCAATATCTGAAGGTGGAGAGTAAATATTTCTATTCAAAATGTAGAAATAGGGTCATAGAAAGAAGAGATGGAGCCAAAGCAAGTTCAAAACCCAGCTAGGCAAACAAGTCCTCTAGCTCCATATCCAACATCTGCAGTGCTTGGCATTGTGATGTTCTCACCAAAGGCCTCATCAACCTCTGCTCCTATGGCTTTGCTAGTTGCAGCCCACATGACCTCTTCTGGCTAGTTTTTGATCCATTCCTGCATCAGTCCCCAGCAAATATTACTGGCATTTCTTAATCTCGGGAATCTTCACTGTACTTCTTTTTCACTTCGAGTCTCCCTTACTGTTTCGTAGATCTCAGGGGATTAATAAACTAAGTAGATTAGAACCTCTCATAATTCAATAATTTTTCCTCTATTTTGCATTGTTTCACACATGAGGTTTTTGGAGCAAAGCTCACGTCTTACCCAAAACACACCCTAAAAGCAATGAGAAGAGCCGCTGAGATGGATCAAAGTATGCTTTTGAATTTGTGCTGCAGAAATAGAATCCATTTTGGAAATCCAGGCTATCATGATTTGCAAAAGCTCTTCCAAAGAGCAGAGGGCCAAAGCAGGGCCCCCTCCAGCTACTGGGTACCATCCATCTCTTTATTCAGTTTAATCTACTGATGATTATATAACCAAACCAGGGGATTAAATACATTATGTATCATGTACAGGTGTGTGTGTGTGTGTATGTGTGTGTGTGTGTGTGTGTCTTTGTTGGGTGTATATCTGGAAATATCAATAAGGCCAATTAGCCAAATCATGGGGGAGATTCAAATTTCACATAGAAATTAAAGGAAAGGCACTCAAGATATAGAGCAAATGCTGCTAAATAATGAATGACTCTATAGTAGATGGATTCAAATAGTTTCTTCATAAATCTTTCTATGACACTCTTAACAAATCCACAAGGTTTAGATATGAAGTATCCCCTCAAAGCTTATGTGTGAGACAATGAAAAATAAATTCAGAAGTGAAACAACTGAGTTATAGAGTTTTAAACTAATTAGTGCATTAATCCACTTGAATGAATTTACTCGGTGCTAAGTGTAGGTAGATAGGCACGGTGTGGCTGGAGGAAGTGGGCCACTGGGGGTGTGCCTTTAGAATTCATATTTTGTCCCTGGTGAGAGAGCTCTCTGCTTTCTGGTGGCCATGTCTTGGCTTCTTTCCTCACCACACCTTTTACCATGATGTTCTTCCTCACTTGGTCCCAAAGCCATGGATCAGCCAGCCATGAAACTATGAGCCTCAAATAAACTGTCCCACCTCTCAAATTGTTCTTGTTTGGTATTTTGTTCAAGATGTGAGAAAACTGACTAACACAATAAGTTTCTAAGTATAACATCAAATTGTACAGGACATGGCATGAATAATTGGGCACTAACCTGAAAACAGAGCTCGCCTCCATGTGTCCTATTTTCTGGTTATCTTTCTCTAGCGTATAGAAGGTTTCCAATATTTTCCACTTTAGCTTCCGAGTATGTACAAGATGGAGAGGGAAAGTCTTCTTTCTTCGATGGCCCTGGTAGCCAGACATTGTAGCAGACCTGCCCTTGGGCATTCCTGGACACCAAAAACTTGTCATAGCTGACCCCACCACTTCCTGTTGGCTGCTCTCGGTGGCCCTATACGATGATCTTTTTTTCTTCAAGTCAGAGAAACGAGAAGGAAGCCCTTGACCTTTTCCATTTATAATTCCATAGAGAGTCGTGGAAAGTATAAACATAATGAAACAGAACATCTCATTATGTAGATTTCCCTTATGTTTGCCCCCAATTCGTTGATGTTGGATCTTATTAAAGAGGACAGGGGGAAATTCTGAAGATTCAGTTTCTGTTTGATGCAGCCATAATCCTCAGGCAGGCCTAGACAAGTCAGTAGTCATTTCATTACCCAGAAATTGGACAGCCTTCATGAAGTGGTTCTTAATTCATTAGTGCTAAGTGGCATGATTGATTTACAAGTATTAATGACTCGCCACTTTCATCAAAGGGTCTTGAAGAGGGCATTCTTTTGAGGATATCTAACTTCTACAGATCCTGGGGGCTGGTTTATTTAATGAGCATCTAATACTGCTTGGTGTCATATTTCCTTGAATTTAGGCATTGTTATTTTAATAATAGGATTTCAGGAAAAATATTTTGCTTGAAAAAGGATGCTATATTTAATATATAATAATATGTTCTATATTGTGTATATGTATGTAATAGACATTATAATACAATAGATCCACTATATATTACATTCTATTATATATTGTATATTATTTTTCTAGATAACAAATACTCTTTATTGTCTAGAGGTATACAGTAGTTATATATATCCTAGTTTAAAAAACAACAGTGGTTTACATATTAAGCATTTCTAGATCATTCTGTGTATGCTAATACACACGTACCCAAGTATAGGATATGTATATTTCTTTTCTTCTCACACTAGGATGTTTCCTCTCTCTACTGAGGTAATGGAAAGACACTCTAAAGGTACTTCTCAGTGGTCAGAAAATTGTTTCTGAGCACCTCTTATCCATTCCAGGGGCCTGGGTATAACTTCAGTGAGGCATTGTGGGGTGAGGACTTTACAACAGCAACAAAGAGCAAAGATAAACTCAATGGGGAATATCTAGTAGTTTTGCCAAGGCATTTGTTCACCTGTTCATTCATTCATTCATTCATGTAGCAAGTATTGATACAGCAGGATATTTTGTGGTACGTTCATTGTGTTGAGCTCTTGAAATATGACAGTGAAAAAGCAAGACGTTTCATAACTTTGCCGATCTGCCAGTTTAATGCAAACAATTAATGAATACAAAGCTGAATCATTAATTAGACTGTGACAAGCACAAAGAGGGAGATGTATATACTCTTGGATGAAAACCTAAGAAGCCAGTTGTGAAATAGAGCCAGGGGAAATATTTCAAAAGCAGGTGGGAAATAGTTCAAAGACCCTAAATAAAAATGTATCAATAAGCAATTCTGGTGGAGGAGGCAGCAGGAAGCAGAGAGTGAGAAGATGATCTTGGAGTGTTAGGTTGGGGATAGGTCACACAGGGTCACCACCATGTGAAGTTCACCTGCCATTGTAACCTGAGGTCAAAGAGCACCTCATGGGCCCCTAAGCGCTTCTCTATTTCTTGTGCTATTTGTCCTACATTAAAAAGCTAAACAATGCTAAATAATGAACTGACTATAGTAGATGGATTCAAACTGCAGCAGCAATAGAGGCTATCCTTTCCTTTTTTATTAATGTTTATGTGATGTTTCCAAAATCTATTTATTAAATAAATGACTTCCAGTTCTCCCTCCAATATTTTGTCAATTTAAGAAAATCAACTTCTGTTTTTCAATGTTAGTAATTTTCTTTATACAAGTGGTGGACTTCAATGAATTATGTGCTTTGGTTGAAGGGATCGCATGTATTTCTCTTGTTTAAGTGATATATCATGCAGTTGAAGTAGTATTCCTCAAATGGTTTACATAATCTTTATACTACTGAAGTAACCCCTACTTACTCACACATGACATGTTTATTTTGATATGCTGCTAAATTATGTGTGATGGTATTTTCTTTAGTTTATATTGTCTGCCTCCTAAGACAGAGTGGTCTGTAATTGTCTTACTCTACATTTTTCTTGTTTTAGAATCAATATAAGCCTCATATAACAATTTGTATAACTTGCCTTCTTTAAATTATTCTGAATCATTTACAGAAGTTGACAGAATCTATTTACGTTTGGGATATGCTCTAGAGGGACACTTTTATATATATTCATTTTTTTAAAATGCTTATTCATGTGGGTTTTGGCTATTTGTGGATTTCTAGAAAATAATCAGTTTTATTTTCAACATTATAGGCAGTTACTCATTAATAATCTTTGTTTTAATTCCTAGGTCCTTGATCCACTTTGAGTTGAATTTTGTGCATGGTGAGAGATAGGGGTTTAATTTTCATTTTGTTGCATATGGATTTCCAGTTTTCCCTGCACCATTTGTTTAACATGCTATCTTTTCATCTCACTCCAGTCAGAATGGCAGCCATTATGAAGACAAACGACAATAAGTGTTGGTGAGGATGTGGGGGAAAAGGTACACTCATACATTGCTGGTGAGACTGCAAATTGGTGCAGCCAACATGGAAAGCAGTATGGAGATTCCTTGGAAATCTGGGAATGGAACCACCATTTGGCCTGGCTATCCCTCTTTTCGGTCTATACCCAAAAGATTTAAAAACAGCATACTGCAGGGACACAGCCACATCAATGTTTATAGCTAAACTGTGGAACTAACCTAGATGCCCTTCAGTGGATGAATGGATTTAAAAAAGTGGCATATATACACAATGGAATTTTACTCAACAATAAAATAGAACAAACTCATGGCATTTGCAGGTAAATGGATGGCGTTGGAGAAGATAATGCTAAGTGAAGTTAGCCAAACCCCCAAAAAACAAATGCCAAATATTATATCTGATATAAGCAGACTGACTCAGAGTGGGGCAGGGAGGGGGAGCATGGGAGGAATAGATGAAATCTAAATAGGGCAGAGGGGTGGGAGGGAAAGGGAGGGGCAGGGGATTAGCAAGGATGGTGGAATGTGATAGACATCATTATCCAAAGTACATGTATGAAGACATGAATTGGTGTCAACATACTTTATATACAACCAGAGATATGAAAAATTGTGCTGTATATGTGTAATGCATTCTGCTGTCATTTATTAAAGAAATAATAAATAATAATAATCTTTGTGGCTACAAATTACATAATTTTATAGAAAAGACAGGTTTTTTTGTTAGTAGAGCTTTATAGTTATACCTGCCAGTTGATTTCATTTTGACAAAATCATATATGCATGAGGTTTGATTGACTGCTTTTCAGTATTGGTTCCCAACCGTTTCCCTTTCCTTCTCCCATTTTCCATTCTCCTTCAATTATTCCACACATCTTCCTTTTGCTCACTAATTTCTTTCTTTCTGATTGGTGCTTTCTACATACAGATAAATTTGGAATTCACTGTGGTATATTTGTGTATGCATATAGTGTGATTTTGTTAAATTCACTTCACGTTTCATCTCTTCTCCTGTCCCTCCTCCCACCCTCACAATCTTCTTTGACTCCACTGATCTCCCTATATCTGTATGATGTCCATGCTCCCCCACCCCAACTTTTTTCCTCTTGTTTTGCTCTAGCTTTCATATATGAAAAAAATATTCCACCCTTGATTTTCTGAATCTGGCTTGTTTAACTTAGCATGATGTTCTCCAGTTCCATCCATTTATCGGCAAAAGTCATAATTTTATTCTTCTTTATGCCTGAGTAAAACTCCATTGTGTATATACACCATATTTTCTTAATCCATTCATTTATTCATGAGCTTCTTGTCTGGTTCCATAATTTGGCTATTGTGAATTATACTGCTATAAACATTGAGGTGGCTGCATCACTAGAGTATATGGATTTTACTTCTTTAGTTTAATATCCAGGAAGAGGATAGCTGGTTCATAGGATGGTTAGCTCTTCTTTAGAGGTCTGGTAGAACTGACCTGAGAATCCGTTGTTATGCCTTGCAAAATATTAAATTGTTTTCTTTTAAATTAGAAATATACCTACTATTTACTTTGGTTGGAAACACTTGAAAGTACCTCTTAATGTCCTTCTATTCTCAACCATTTGTATATATCTTCATAAACTCAATTCTTTAAGCATAGGAAACACAACCAAAACAAAACAAGTGGGACTGTATCAAATTTAGAGGCTTTTGCACAGCAAAATGATCAGAGAAAATGATAACCTAAGGAATGAAAGAGAATAGTTGCAAGTAAGATATATAATAAGTGGTTAATCTCTAAAATACATAAGGGACTCCCAAAACTCATTCTGAAAAAATTAACAAGCTTGTTAAAAGATGGGCTAAGTAAATCAGAATCTATAATTTCTGTAAAGAAGGTATACAAATAGCCACCTTATTTAGGAAAAATGGTCCATGTTACTTGTTAGGAAAATGCAAATCAAAACCTCAGTGAGATATCATTTTACACCCATGAGGATGACTATCATTATTTCTTTATTTATTTAGAAAAAGGCAAACGTTATCAAGGATGTGGAAACAATTGGAACCCTTAGGTACTGTTCCTGGAAATGTAAAATGATGCAGTTACTATGGGGAATGGTACAACCATTCCTCAAATAATTAGAGAAAGAACTGCCACACGATCTAGCAATCTAATTCTGAATATTTGCCCAAATGAATCCACATCAGAATCTTGAAGCGGTATCAGCACTCCTGTGCTCATTGCAGAACTATTCTCAATAGCCATGATGTGGAATAAACCTGAATTACCATCAACAAATGAACGGATAAAGAAAATGTGATATATTCTTGTGAGAGAATATTATCCAGCTTTTAAAACTAAGGATATTTTGCAATGTGCACCATCATGGCCAAACTTTAAGAACATTCAGGCTAAGTGAAATACATCAGACACAGATAAAATATTGATCCAGGTGCAACGGCACACTGAAATCTCAGTAGTTAAAGAAGCTGAGGAAGGAGGATCATAAGTCCAAAGCCATCTTCAGCAACTTAGTGAGTCCCTAAGCAACTTAGGGTAACCTTGTCACAAAATTTAAAAAATGAAAAGGACTGAGTATGTGGTTAAATGCACCTGGGTTCAATCTCCAGTAGCAAAAAAAAAAAAAAAAAGAAAAAAATCATCAGATGATTCCACTAAAATAGTGAAATTCATAGAATCAGAGTTGGATGTTGGTTGCCAGGGGGAGGAGGAGGTAATGAAGAGTTATTAATCCAAGGCATACAAATGTAATCAAACAAGATGAGTAATCTCTAAGCAGTTGCTGTATAGCATTGTACCCATAGTCAACAGGCAACAGGAACTTGTTACACACTTAAAAATTATGTGACTTCATGACCAGTGTGATTCTACAACATGTGCACTCAGGAAAATGAGAAATTATATCCCATCTACGTATGATATATCAAAGTGCATAAATGCATTCTACTGTCATGTATAACTAATTAAAACAAATTTAATTTTTTTAATTGTTGAGGACAATGTCATGTTCAATGATTTTAAACATAGCAAAAAATAAAGGTGTGGAATAGTGTCTCCAAATAAATCATCCCATAATGTCTGTCTCCCAGAGTGACATGAAGCATTTTTTTTTAACTTTTAAACGTAACTCACTGAAAACTTTTCAAACAAAGCATACTACTCAATGTTTATGCAACTGAAACTTTCATGCCAAAAAAAATCTTCACCAAACACAATGAAAGTAGTGTGAATGATGCATTGTGTTATCACCACCATCAACTGGCAAGGCAGGGAAGCAAATGCCAAGCAGAGCGTATGGTCACGCCCACTTCTCTCTGCTCAGAAGACATTTAAAATTCTAATTCATCTCAGTAAGAACTAATAGGACATTAAACAGAGCTCCTTGTAAAAGCTGAATCCTGCAGTCCTAAGAGAATAACTTATAGTACTACTTTATTACTCAAATGTGGAGATAAATATGTCGAATCACAGCCATAGTGTGATCACTGTTTAAGATTCCTATGATCTTGGTAATGTTTTCTTGTCTGCTCCATCTCTGTCTTATATGGGTCTTTTAAATCTTCCAATATGATTATAGGTTTGTCAATTTCTTTTATGCTTGTAGCTTTTACTTTACATACTTTAATGCTCTGATGGTGTGAAAATACACAGTTCATAGATTTTATACCTTCAAGGTGAATTATCCTTTTTGTTACACGAGCATTCCTCTATATGTGTTAATGAGATTTGCTTCATAGTCTAAGTTATTTCCATTTTTAATATTGCTAATCAGATCATTTTCAGTTTTACTTCATTTTAGGACTATTCTAGGAGAGTTTCTTTTATGAGATTAAAACTATATTTTGCTGTTTTTATCCAACCTGCTAATATTTATCTTTTAATCAGTGAGTTAGTTGGCTTACCTTCATTATGATAATTCATATTTTACTTCTATCATTTAGCTGCCTTTCCTCTGTGCTTTTGTCTTTTGTTCTCCCCTGCCTTTCGATACATTAATTAAAAAAAAAAATTAATAGTTGTACAAACATTGTATGGCTATTTATTTCTAGATCAAGAAAGAAACTTTGGCATATTTTATAACTCATTGCACAACATTGTGTCTTGTTACTTTTATTTTACTAAACAAATGAAAATATTTATATTAATTAACACTATTTCCCCAAATAGGAAGACAACTTCTAAAATGAAGGTAACATAATAATACGTTTAGATTTCTTTTTTTCTCATCCATAATAGGACACAGGCCAGGCAGCTCCCTTGCAAGCAACAACTCAGAAACACTTGGGTTTTATCTCCTAAGAGGTCAGAGCTCCTGGGCTTCACAATTGCAGTTTGGAACTGCCTCCTCCATGATGTCAGGGCTACCTCAGGTTCAAGCAAACTAGTATACAGCTTGCTACACTTTCTTGGAAGGAGTCTACATCTTCTGCTCTAGGCTCATGGCTCTGGTGAAGCCTCCAGCTTACAGCCTGTATTAGGACATTTTGACTCTGGGTGGCTTCAAGCCATGTGCCTTTCTCCAAGTCACCAACTTGAAAAAGGTGAGCTCCCTTTCCCCACTACTTCAGTATGTGATCCCAGGCTGAAGACAGGTTCCAAGGTGCTCTGAAAGTGGACCCCAGAGCAAAGAGAGAGTTTGATCATAATCTCAGCATGGTAGAGATTTTTAATGCTTTTAAAAATACCCACCTTGGGCTGGGGATGTGGCTCAAGCAGTAGCTCGCCTGGCAAGCGTGTGACCCGGGTTCCATCCTCAGCACCACATACAAACAAAGATGTTGTGTCCGCCGAAAACTAAAAAATAAATATTAAAATTCTCTCTCTATCTCTTCCCCTCTCACTCTCTCTTTTAAAAAAAAATACCCACCTTGTTTCATTTTTTTTTTCCAGTTTAAGGTTCATGACATTTCAGTATGCTAATGAAGTTACTCATTTACATAGATTTTTAGCATCCTGAATACACCCTGATGCGCATTTTAGAGTCTTTTCTCCAGTCTGTTCCTTAAGAATAATTTCACATATTCCTTCCTTCCTGGAGACATTATTGTCCCTTACCCCTAATATCTGTGGCAATCCAATAGCAGCCCCTGGCTCTGATTCTTCTCTGATTTATGTTTCTAATCCATTTCTGTTCATTTTATTTTGAAGCTCTGCTAGATCTTTTTTTTCCCAAATTTTTTTTTTTTTTTTTGTATCGTTGTTATGTGTTTGGAGTAAAGTGACGCAAATGAAAACATGAAGTTACTGTACTTTTTAGATCAGAAGTATGAGCTCACCGTGTCACTGTCATTCTGAGGAATGAGAGAATTTTAAAAGAGTTATTTTTCCTAATTTGTTTGCTGTGCTTTCAGTCATGCTATTTTCAATTTAAAATAAAATTAAAGGTATTTTAAAATGCTTCACATATGGCAACATGGATTAAAATGAATTGTGGTCTATTTTTCTCGACCTTATTGCTCCTATGTGCTCCATCATAGAACTGCTTTTCACACCACAGTCCACACTATAAACTTTTTCTCCATGAACAACATGTACCACCATAGTCTGCTGTAGCTTGGTAGGGGCACATTATGAAATCTTCTGGCTTTACAGAGAAGAATAGAGAAAACTTGGGGCTAAGAGCTCTCAAAGACCTTCTTCATGACTTAGTTTCCTTGGATAGCAGATGTGTCTAATTCTCATCTGTTTTTTGTTTCCTGTGCTGCCATAAATGGTTCAGTTCCTGATCACCAGAGATTTAATGATGAAATGGTTGAACCATGCTTCATATGAACTAAGCAGCACACATGTGCACACACACACATACACCCCCCCCCCACACACACACACACCAGTACCAAAAAGACAAGGACTTCAGTTGTCTGTTGAGCATTTCATCACCAAATATTTATGGAGCTTCTGTTCTGTGCCACACACTGTTCTAGGCACCAAGAACCTAACGGTGAACAAAATAGAGTAAAACATTGCTCCCTGCATGTTGTAAGAAACAAAAACATTAAATCATGCATAAATTGTGTTGGATGCATGATAAAGACTATGAAAAAAATGGCACAGAAAGGAATGCTTAAAATTGACATTTTAAACAGAGTGGTAGCTGAGAAGATGAGATCTGCACATGAAATGTCAAAAAATTGTGGTACAAGTCACCAGGATGACTTCAAGGACAACAATGAGGGTGGTGATAGTACTCACAGCAGGAATGTTCAGAGAAGAATCTAGAGAGCAAGGGGTTCAGGCCATGTAGGATTGTAATCATGGTCATTGTAATGATGTCAGTGTTTGCTCTGAGGGATGTGGCAGCCATTGGAGGATTTGTGGCAGAGTGACATATTTGCCTTTTACTAATATATTTGTGTGTGTGTGTGTGTGTGTGTGTGTGTGTGAATTTTACTCTGCCCATTGTTTTTGGAATAGACAATTAAGAATGAGGAATACACTGCACATTTATTACCCTGGATGCATTTCAAAGTAGAGACCACAGGGTTTGCTGAGGCAATGCATTTGTGGTATGGGAGAAAGAGAACATCAATGGGAAAGAAGGAGTCATTCTTTAATGAAGCAAATAACTGCATAGGAGGAGCATGTTGGCACAAGGGTAACAGAGGTCAGGAGCTTTGCTTTTGATTTTTGAATTAGTAAAATCTAGGTATTATTAAATATCTAAGTAGAGACAAAGGATATAATAATTTGTAGTTCAGTATATAGGTCTAGGCTTAAGATATAAATGTGAAAACCACTGGTATCTAGGTGGAAATTAAAGTCTCCAGGTATCCTGGAAGAAAATAAATATATGCTTCTTGGAAAAAGAACAAGGGAGCCATTCTGTGAAAAGCTGCTAATGGTTAAGTAAGATAATGACTGGAGACTGACAGCTGTGGTGAGAAACCAGATGTTCTGGGTAATTCTAATCAGAGGTGTTTGGTATAGTTGTGTGGATGCTAGTCTCACTGGAGAGCTTTTATAGAACTAATGGTAGAGAAGTAGATAGGGTGAATATTGCCATAAGGTGATCAGAGGAAGGAGGTAATATCTATGAGAAATATGGAGTGTAGATGAATCCCTATTTTTACTAAAGTTTAGTATATGAATTATATTCCCATATTTCAAAATCAAAATGACATGAAAGGTATAGAGGAAAAGGGATGTCAGCCATGATATTCTCATCTTGTTTGAATGCAAATTTTATTCAAATGCAAATATAAATTCTTAAGTTTTTTTTTCTTCCCTTTTCATATCCTTCCCATAAGTTAGGGAAGTTAAATACTTTTGTTCATTTAGGAGTACATCATGGAAATACTTCTATTCCAGCACTCATGTGAAGGGTCTTTTTTATTTTCTAAAAAACAGATAACAGTGTTCTATTCTGTAAATATACTGTGGTTGATTTAATGAATCCCCTTGGAAGGACACACAGCATGCACACTGTACCCTTTTGCTATCACAGACAAGGCTGCTATGCATAGCTTTGCAAAAAGTCTGTGTGTCTCTGCACTTCCAAGAGTGGGGATCCTGATGCAAAGAACTACACATGTTTGATTCTGATAGATGCTGACAAATTGTCCACTATCATGATTGTACCATTTTGAGTTCCATATAGCAATGTATGCAAGGGCATCCCCAGAATCTGACAAGAATGAACTTTCAAACTTTAGGAACTTTAATAAACAAACAAACAAAAATGTTGGATATAATAATCAATGTTTGAGTCCATTGTGATAGAAGTTGAGCCTTTATTCCTAGGCTTAAAGGTCATTTCTAAAATTATTTTCTTCTTATTTTTTTTTTAATGTGGCCTGGCTGATCATGTGTTATGTCTATTATTTCTGTGGATTTGGGGTCATTTTACTATAAAAACATAATAGCTCTTTAAGAATCTAGAGATAAGTCCCTTGCCCTCTGAAAAATTACAAATCTTGGTTTTCCTGGTTATCTTATGTCTTATATAGTTGAAAACCACCAGAAAAAGTGCTATTTAATTTTATTGCAACCATAATCCAGATCATGAAATACATATTTATAAGGCTGGAGACATGGCTCAGTGGTAGAGTGTTTGCCTAGCTTGCAAGAGTGCCGCAGTCGGAGGCCTTGGATTTGACACTTAGCACCACCAAAAAATAAAATAAAATAAAAGTCATTTCTAGCCATCCCAGAAGCCTTGTCCATGTGCTCTGTATAGTTACTATCCTTTGTCCCCAAATGTGTTCACTATCCTGAACTTAATAGTAAACCACTCTTCAAAATTTTATCACCTGGGTATATTTTCAGACCAGTCTTGTTCATTTTTAACCTGATAGATCTTTTAAGTTTCTTCAAATGTCAGTCTTCCAATTTTTCTTTCTTTTTTCTTGTGCATACAATTTATCTCTAGTAGAAGTCAGGGACTTGTTTAGGGTTTTGCATCATCTGGATGTTCCTGGTACAGTTAACCTACAACCATCCTTTCATTTCTTACATGTTGGTAGATAGATCCAGAGACTGGGTTGGATTCTGGTTTGATCCTTTTGGAATTATTCAGTGTGGGGCTGGATCCTTGCATCAGGAGATACATAGTACTCCCTTTTGTTCTTTGTTCCATTTTTAAACACTGCTGCCAAATACCTGAGTACATTCATTCATTAAGGATTGCAAAATTATGGCATTTTAATTGTTTCCTGACATATTTTTGAGGATGATTTTATAATGAGATGTTTCCTCTTTTATTAAAACTGTGATTTAAACATATTTGAAGCCTACATAAAATGTCTAATTTTATAGAAAACATAATTTACCCAAACATATCATTCTTAAGATAAAAGAGTTTAAACAGATAAATCTCCATAGAAGAGGAGAAATCTGACAATGATATCTGCTTAGGTAATACTTTGTTACCAGGGGTGGAGGTGGGTAGTGTGACTCTTATGCACTGTAGGATATTTAGAAGTATCCCTGGCCTCTACTCTTGAGATGCTTCCCTCTGGTTGTGACAACAAAAAGCTGTCCCCAGATATTTCCAGATGTTTCCTGGGGAGAAAAATAACCTCAGCTGAGAGCCACTTATCTATAGATCAGTACAGTTTTAATTATAGTCACAGCAGGCTTTTTTGAAAAATTAGCATGGTTCTAAAATTTAATATGGACAAACAAAGGACCTGTGTTATCTAAATCAGCATTGAACAACAAAGATACACTGGAGAACTTAAACTACAATACTCACTAAGATGGCAATGGATAAGAATAAGTATTGACAAATGGATCCTTGGGACAAAGTATCCTGGAAATCAAGACAGGCTCACATAGTTATTTGAATTATGGCAAAAGTGCCAAAGAATTCCAATGGGGAAAGGAATGCCTTTTCAAGAAACTTCTAGTACAGCTAGATAGCCATAATAAAAAGATGAAGTTTGACACCACCTCATAACATACATGAAATTTAATGTGAAGTATATCACAAAACCTAAGAGTAAGAATGAAATATCTTACTGCTTTGGGGGAAAAAAAAACCAAGAAAATATTTTTATTATTTGTAGTAAAGTTTCTTAGGACATAGAATTTAATAAATAACTATAAAAAATTAATAGAGCCGTCAACTTCAAAATTTATTACAGTTTTATATAGTATCATCAAAAGATACTAGTAAGAAAACAAATAAGTATATCCCAGATTTAGCAACCATACTTATAAAATGTATATTTTACCAAGAACTAGTATTTAGAAAAGGAACAGAATTTGTAATATATATATATATATATATATATATATATATATATATATATATATATATATATATATATATATAAAATACAGTCCATTTTAAAAGAAGTGTAAAAGCCAGGTGTGGTGAAATGCTCCTTTAATCCTGGTGACTCAGGAGGCTGAGGGAGAAAGATCACAAGTAGGAGGCCAGCCTCAGCAATTTAGCAAGGCCCTAAACAAATTAGTGAGACCCTGTCTCAAAAAATAAAAAGAGTTGGGGATATTATTCAGTGATTAAGCATCATTGGGTTCAATCCCTCGATTCAATAAATAAAGGGCACAGAAGAATGGTGGAGGGATCAAACAAGGATATTTAGCAAGTGAAAAATTTTATAACTACTTTGGTAAGCATTCTGGTTCTTTTGTGCTGTAGCTAACCTTTGACCTGTACTAGGACCACATGATTCCACTCCCAAATATTTACTCATAACGTTGTATGAACAAGAATACCATACACAGGTGTCTAAAGCAACTTTACTCCTAAAAAGCAAAAATGGCATGCAACCCAGTTCCATGAGTAGAATCATGGAAAAGCAAATAATGACATATTCATATAATGAAATATTATTATTTGCAACAAAAAGGGTCAAAAACACTACATGAAACAGCATGGGTGAATCTTAACAGCATTATTGTGAATGAAAGAAGCCTTCTGTTAAAGAATACATACAGTATATCTCTATATAAATTCTGTAAAATAGTGAAAATATTTTAATCCAGGGAGAGTTGATGGAGACTGACTAGAACTGAATCTGAGGTAATGTCAGGGTGGTAACTGCATTCTGGAGTTGATAGTTATGGAGCTACCTGATGTATGCATTTGCAGAAATCCAAGAAGTGTGCACTTAAATTCTATTTAATTCATTTTTATAAATTGTCCATAAACTAAAAAAAAAATGAACCCCAGTAAATGATGCATCCTGAGGAGGAAGTGTGGCATTGTCTAATTAGAAAGTCATCAAAAATAAAATGGCATAAAGGATGGAGATGCGGGTAGGATAAGACAGGTATAGAAAATCATAAAGATAAAATCTGGGAGGCAGGTGTATCAGGGTTAATTATAAAATGATTTCACATTTTCTGTATATCTGAAACTTTTACTTGGTAAGATTTGAAAAACAATATTGGGTAATATTTATATATACATGTGAATATACAAGGAAAGAAAATGTGAATCTCAGGTTTTATTTTCAGACAGTCTGAGTTTCAAGTATGAAGGTCAGCACAAATCATTACAAATATATAAGAACATATAAAATATTTTCCCCACAACTACTTCATGAGAGACTAGAATAATCTTCCTTCCCTCAGTACAACTTGGGACATGAGAACACAGGGATTATCTTAAAATTACAGAGATTAACTTGAAGAGAAATGATCACTACATTTCACCATCTATAAAAAATTAACTGACCAAAATTGGCTATTCTCAAAATTTAGTGAAATTTGTTAGAGACTTCTTGACCCTACCCCAGAGATTCTGATTGACAGGTGTGGGGTGAAACCCATGAAATTCCATTTCGAAGGAGCTCCTAGATTACCATGATGTTGTTGGTTCACAGAATACATATAGAATACTACGGGTTTACACACTAGTATAAATCATAGAAGTGACCACTGGACACATGCTTTCCAATTGGAATACATGATTCCTCCTGTGTATGAAGCCAGAATGGGAAGAAGCCCCTATATTTTACTGGTTCTGCTAGAAATAGAGAAACTAGAGAAACATACCAACCAATGCTGTGGAAATCAAATCAGTGAAGTCCAAAGAATGGGAAATTGTAGGAGTTAGGAATCAAATTTTTTTCCAGCAAAATAGCTGCAAAATAGTAAAGGAGATGAGGATGAAAATTATCATTAAAAACACTAAAATTTCATATCAACTTATCACAATGCATAATTTTATTTAGACCCTAATTAAAATCAAATGTTAAGCATAACACAGTGAGAAAATTTGAATATTGATTACATGAGATGATATTAAGAATTCAATGTTATTTTAAGGTATAATATAGATTCATTATAATCCTAAAAATAAAATCTCTCATCTATTCCAGATATATTTTCAGATATACATGTATGAAATTATATATTGTCTATGAATTGCTTTGAAATAATCTTGTTGGGTGGTGTGAAATCAATTAAAGTAAGCTATGAACTGATAATTGTTGAAGCTGGGTGATGAATACATGAGGTATCAAAATATTATTCTCTCTACTTTGGTGTACTTTTCATCTTTTCCAGAATAAAAAAAAATTCATTTCATTGTATGTCAGAGAAAAATTTATGAAGTTGCATATAATTGGACAATGTTGTTTCAAGGCTGAATCACTAAATGGTATACATAGGGTGATTGATAGCATAATGGGCAGATTCAAAATAAATGTCAGAGTCAATATTACATTGTAAAACATCCTCATAAACTTCTTACAATAGAGGTGATTTACCAATCAGCAGGAGATGTTCCAGAAGCAATAAATTGAAAGAAGTTTGAAAATTAAAATTACACTAGGATCAAGAAGTACATTTTTGGAATATCATTAAAAACGCAAAAATGAGTAACTAGATACTGCTGCACCCCTTCATCCTCCTCTTTAGTTTTGGCAAATGTATCAGGTGAAATACACTGTCTCTGGCAATACATTGTATTTATTTTTATTCTCATTTTATTGTTATATTATGATCATGTATAACAGGGGGATTCATTGTTACATTTTCCTACATGCATATAATAGAGCATGCATTATATTTATTTTTAACATATTATCTTACTCCTATTTTTTCACCCTTTGGAAAAAGTAGTGTCCGTTGCAGATTTTTAGATTTTTAGGGTAGATTTTCGAAGCCAAACATTTGTCTCTCCAACTAAATAATTAGGATTTCACATAATTATTTTTTTTTCACATTTTGGGTAAGCCCAGATGTTTTTCTAATGACATACACCTACACATTTTTAAATTGCTTATTATTTTAAAATGCATGCTAAACAAAAATTTTAACATAAAAAAGAAGTATTTGACATGTCAGTCATTCTCCAAAGAGACAAAGATTTATATTACATTAGCCATTGGGAATAACTAATGTTATCAAAATATTTCATTGTTGTCAATTTGATAGGCAACCATGTTATGGAATTACATTTCTTTTCCATGTTGAGAATTATTTAGTGTGTATATTCTCATTAAGTTTTCTTTCTGTGATTTGCAGGTTAGCAAATTTTTTTCTATTAGTTATTTGCCTTTTTTTCTATTGGTTATTTGCCTTTTTTCATGAGTTTGCAGGACTTATTGATGTGTTCTAAATACAAATGTTTAATTTGTTAGAAAGGGAATAAACATTTTCTTCCACTTGATTGCACTCCTTTGAACTGTCTTCTTTGTTGTGTCTAAATTTTTAATTTGACGTACTCTCTTATTGATGGGAACTTAAATTACCAGATGTCTATTAGCATTATTTCTGATTTATAAAACATAACAAATTAAATTATTTTAGTTTTAATTCCAATAATTTTAACTGAATTATTTATATGGTGTCTGTTCTCTGTCAGGTAGAGTGTTAAGTACTTTATCTATTTTATTTCAATACAATTTAAAAGCAACCACATATTACATAATAATTCTTATTAGCAAAGGAGGAAATATAAGTTTCAAAACTTGGTTATGTAAATTCAAACCATATTAATGAATGAACTTAGAATTTTATCCAAAGCCCATTTTATTCCCTCATGACTTCTGTGCTATTATTCATGTCTTTAGGGTTATACCTCCCAGTCTAAGGCTGAACTTCTAAGGACCCAGGGAGTGGGTGGGTTGTGATATAAATCCCAGAATCAGAATGTTTTACCTGCTATCTGGCAATTCCTTAGCTTAATGAAAAATGACACATAAAAGTGACCACCACAAGGTCCTTTGCCCATTCAATCAGATTAGATGTTGTTTTGTTATTGATTTGCATGAGATCTTTATATAGTTTGGATGTTGACCCCTTACCATAAACATGGTTTGTAAGCATTTCTTCCCATTCTGTAGGTTGTCTCTTTGTTTTGTTGGCCTTCTTTGCTGTGCAAAACCTTTTTAGTTTGATGGAGTAAAACATTGTATATTTGCTTTTGTTGCCTGTACCATTGGTGCCATATACAAACTATTGCCAAGAACCATGCCCTAGAGATTTCACATTAAAATTTAGTCTATGGGGTTTTTGGTTACACATCTTAAATTTATTGCTTTATTTCAGGGTCCATTTCCATCCTTTTTCTGGCAAATAATCAACTTTTCTAAAATCATATATACTTAAGAGTCTATCTTATCTCATCATGTAATCTTTATACCTGCTGCCAAGCTTAGCTGACTGTGTTTCTGAGCTAGATAGCTGATCTACTGACTTTTACGTCTATGATATGTCTGTGATAGTGGATATTCAGATCCACTGGTTTATATGTGTATTTTTATGCTAGTATCATTCTGTTTTGATTAGTGCATTGCTGTAATTACAATTTCAAATCAGGTCTTTAGCTTCGTCCTTATTGAAGTTTGCTTTGGCTATTTGGGGTCTTTGTGGTTTTATATGAATTTTAGGAATTTTCTCTTTCTATAAAAAATGCCATTGAAGAGGCTGGGGCTGTGGCTCAGTGGCAGAGTGCTTACCTAGCATGTGTGAGGCACTGAGTTTGATCCTTAGCACCACATAAAATTAGACAAAATAAAGGGATCTACAACTGCAAAAAACAAATGTTTTTTTAAATACCATTGAAATATCAATATTGTCCATATTGAGTATTGCATTGAATATATAGGTTATTTTGGATAGCATGAATATTTTAACAAGATTCTATTTCATGAAGATCCTGACTCAAAATACAATAATAAGGGCTGGGAATGTATAGCTCAGAGTTGAAGCACCCGAGGGTTAAATCTCTTACTGCCACCCTAAGTCCAACAATATTTCATAATAAATACAACAAATTAGGCACCTGAGGTATGAATCTCACTATAATGAAGGCCAGATATATCAAGCTCACAACTCATATCATACTCTTAAGAGTGGAAAGCTATAAAATCTCTGTTTAGTAATAAAACAAGTGTATCTAATATCACTGCTTGTATTATAATAAATACAGGATGTAAGTTGCCCAGGCTGACCTCAAACTTGCAATCCTCTTACCTCAGACTCCCTAGTAGCCAGGATTATAGTATAGGCATGCACCATCATTCCTGAATAGAACATTGAAAGTTGTTAAGTGCTTTTTCTGCATCTAAAGAGATGATTGTCAATTTGAAAATTTATTGATTTGGTTAATTTGATATATTATTTGTATATACCAAACTCTCTTTCTTTTAGTACTAGAAGTAGAACCCAAAGCCTTGTGCATGCTAGACAAGTGCTTTATCTTTGAGCTACATATCCAGTGGATCTTTTCTCTTGAAAGATGTTGACTGTCTGTTTTGTCTAATATGAAAATAATTGTGTCTTCTCTCTTTTCACTTCCATTTTCATGGAGAACCTTTCCATCATTTCACTTGCAGCCTATGTTGGTCCGATAGGCTCACTTGAGTATCTTGTAAGCAGTATATTGTTAGAACTTTTGTTTTTTCCTTCCTATTTGTTGTTGTTGCTATTGTTTATTTATTCTATGTCTGTAGAATTTAATCTATTTACATTGAAAGTGATTTTTGATAAGCAATAACTCACTATTGCAATTATTTTATTTCACTAATAATTATTATTATTTAATTATTTTTGTAGTTCCTTTCTTTCTTGTGGGTTTGTTGTTATGATTGGTTGATTATTTGTAGTTGTATCATTTGATTTCTTTCTCTTTGTGTGTATCTATTTTTTTTAATTTGTGTTAAGCATGAGCAACTTACATAAAACTTCCTTTAGTTATAATAGTCTATCTCAAGCTGGTGAACTTAACTGCAATTGCATCCCAAAATTCTATACTTACACCTTCTTCTATATTTCCTGCACTTAATGTACTTTGCATCATTTTACTGTGTATATATCAAAATTATTGTACCTACAGTTTTGTTCATTTTTTTTAAACTTTTATACTACAGTTGAAAGTGTTTTGTGTACCAACATTAGGACATGATAGTATTTTGAATTTGGAAGCATATTTACTTTATCAATGAGTTTTATACTTTCTTGTAGACTTTCTTGAAACCTAGGTCTTGTAGGTTTGTATTATTCCCTAGCTTTCATCTATCTGGAAATAACTCTTTCTGTCCATTTATGAAGGATAGTTTTGCTAAGTATAGTATTCTTGGTTGACAGGTCTTTTCTTTCAGCACTTTCAAGATATCACCCAACTTTCTTCTGACTTGCAAGACTTTTGCAGAGAGAGAGTCTCTGATAGACCTTTTGATGTTTCCTAATATGCGGTGAGTCACTTTTCTCTGACACCTCTCAAAATTCTTTGTTCTAACTTTTGAAAATTCAATTATAAAATGTCAGGATATTCTTTGGATTGATCTTATACAGGAATATATGAATTCATTAGTCTAGAGAGCAATATCCGTCCCCAAATTTTGAAATTTTCCAGCCATTTTTTCTTCAAACGAGCTTTCTACCTTTTCTTTTATTCCCCTTTCTGAGACTCTCCTATTGTGTATATTCATTATTTAGGTGGTTCCCATAGGTTCTGTATGCTTTCTATATACTTTGTCATTTTCTTTTTATTTAGTTCCTCAACTGAATACTTTCTAATGACCTGTCTTTATGTTCACTATTTCTTTCTTCTTTATAATTCAGTGTGTTGTATAGGCTCCTTATTAAGATTTTCATTTCTGACAATGCATTCTTCAACTCTAGAATTTGGTAAATCTTTAGTTTTTATTAAACTTCTCATTTTTTGATGCATTCTTTTTCTGATTTTGATTGCCTAGTTGGGTTTACCTGCATCTCATTCAACTTCTTTAAGATGATTATTTTGAATTATTTATCAAATAATTAATATTCAGATATTTGGGGTTGGTTAATGAAGCATTATTAGTTTCTTTTGGTGGTATCACAATTACCTGATTCTTTGTGAATGGCATAGCCTTGTATTGGTACTTTTACATTTGAAGGCACAAACATCTCCTTCATTTATTACAGATTGTCTTATGTTGGTAACAACCTTGTCCTGTCAGGCTAGTGGGCAGTTGAAATTGACTCTGGATTGATTTTTTTTTTTGAGAGAGCGAGAGAGAGAGAGAGAGAATTTTAATATTTATTTTTTAATTTTCGGCAGACACAACATCTCTGTATGTGGTGCTGAGGATCAAACCTGGGCCACACACATGCCAGGCAAGCGTGCTACTGCTTGAGCCTCATCCCCAGCCCTGGGATTGAATTTTTTTTTTTTAATTTTTTTTATTGGTTGTTCAAAACATTATAAAGCTCTTGACATATCATATTTCATACATTAGATTCCAGTTGGTTATGAACTCCCAATTTTACCCCAAATACAGATTGCAGAATCACATCGGTTACACATCCACATTTTTACATAATGCCCTATTAGTAACTGTTGTATTCTGCTACCTTTCCTATCCTCTACCATCCCCCCTCCCTCCCCTCCCATCTTCTCTCTCTACCCCATCCACTGTAATTCATATCTCTCCTTGTTTATTTTCCCATTCCCCTCACAACCTCTTATATGTAATTTTGTATAACAATGAGGGTCTCCCTCCATTACCATGCAATTTCCCTTTTCTCTCCCTTTCCATCCCACCTCATGTATCTGTTTAATGTTAATCTTTTCTTCCTGCTCTTCCTCCCTGCTCTGTTCTTAGTTGCTCTCATTATATCAAAGAAGACATTTGGTATTTGTTTTTTAGGGATTGGCTAGCTTCACTAAGCATAATCTGCTCTAGTGCCATCCATTTCCCTGCAAATTCTATGATTTTGTCATTTTTTAGTGCTGCGTAATACTCCATGGTGTATAAATGCCACATTTTTTTTTATCCATTCATCTATTGAAGGGCATCTGGGTTGGTTCCACAGTCTAGCAATTGTGAATTGTGCTGCTATGAACATCAATGTAGCAGTATCCCTGTAGTACGCTCTTTTAAGGTCTTCTGGGAAAAGTCCAAGAAGGGCAATAGCCTGGGATTGAATTTTAATGAAGCTAGGTATTATGGTTTCTGCTGGGTCTGCAGTGGGATCTGTGATGGGTGGGTGTATTAACAATGGCTTGGGCATGTGCGGATTCTGCCTAGTCTCTGTAAGACTTTGGTCAGTAGGACTGGCATTGGGACAAGAATCTACTGCAGGGTCCACAGCTGGGTAAACTGAGAGTGTTATCTCTTCCTGGGTATGCAGATGAATGCGATCCTGCTGGGTCACTAGACAGACAGAACTGATGTTGAACCATGGCCAATAGGGTTTTATTTCTTTATGACATGATTTTAAACACAGTTGTTTTCTCAATTGAGTCATTGAGTCCTTCTGGGTACACAGCTAGGACTAACACCTGCAGGTCTGCCTCTAGGTTTGTGGATGTGGATGCTTCATGCCAGATTCCTTGGCAGGAAATTATGACCTCATGCTGCAAAGAATATTGGAAGATCTGAGTCATAGACCTTTTCAGGGTCTACATAAGGATCTTGATCATCCTACTGTCCTTTGAGGGTATGGAAGAGTGTCTCCTGCCAGACTCTACAGCAAGAGGTACTATTTTCATGCCAAGTCACATGACTGTTTCTGGACCCACACTAAGAGTGAGATTGGCAGACTTGCCTCTGGAGCATGGATGGATGAATTTCTTTTCTGCTGGATCTTAGGAAGGCAGAACTGCACCAAGACCACAGCTAAAAGAGCCTGGACCTGGGCTGGATATATAAGGGTCTAAAACCAAGGCCAAGCATAATGGATCTGTTATCTAATCATGGTCAGCCGTGTCTCTTACCAGGTCCCTTGGTGGAAATTCCTGGTAGAATCTAGGCCAAATGGGATTGTGGCTGGGTTCACATGGGTAACAAGACTATTTCCAGGCCAGGCCTATAGCTGAGACTAAAGTAGATTAACCTGTTGCTTTGGAAGAGATTTACCCTCTCAAAGCAGTTATCCTTGGTATTAGGCTGCTCCTTTCGGGTTTCGTAAGTTCCAACCTGGACTCCAAAGCTGCCACTGGGACACCCTTGTCTATGAACAGCTGTCAGATTATTGTTGTGAATGAATACAAGTGGGAGAACACCTGCTCTACCATCTTGCCAATGTTACTCTCTCAAAATAAGTTTTATACTATACACTAAAAATGAACAATTAAAAGTAAATTGAGAAAACAACCATGTTCATATTCATATCATAAAAAATACACATTTTAAAAACAAGTGCAATATTTATGAACTAAAACTTATAAGATTCACTGAAAGAAATTGAGGCAGATTTAAGTAAATGGGTACTCCATGTTCATGGATAAGAAGAATTAATGTTGTTGAAATAGCATTACACCCCAAACTGACATGCAGTTACAGATTCAATGCAACCCTGACCATATTTCTAACTAATTTCTTCAGAATTAAATAATATCATCATAGAATTAATATAGAAATACAAGTAGCCTTGAATAGTCAAAAATAAGATTTATAAGGAACAAAAAGAACTCATGTAACCTGATTTTAAAACTCCTGCAAGGCTGTGGTAATCAAGATAGTGTATTGCTGACATAAGGATAGATTTATAGATCAATGTAATAAAATACACAATAGGAAATAAACCCAGTGATCCACGGTCAATGGAAGTTTGAGAAGGTTATCAAGATCATTCATTGGGGGAAATAATAGCCTTTCCCCACAAATGGTCCTAGAAAGCTTTGTATCCACACACTAAAAAATTTGGAGTCTTGCCTCATAGTACCTCAAAATATAGCTCAAAATGATTTAAAGACTTAAAATATGAAAAATATTCATATAAAATTCTTTATAGGAAACATAGATATAAGTCTGTATGATTCTGATTGTGGACTCGGCAACAGGTTATGTATTACAGTAAAAGCAAAAGAAATCTTAGACCTATTCAACTTCATCAAAATGTAAAACTTTTGAGCATCAAAGGATACTAGCAAGAAAAATTTTTTAACATATTGAATAGGAGAAACCATGGGCAAATCATGTATTTGATTAGGGACTTGTATTAGAATACATATAGAATTCTTCCAAATCAATAATAAAAAGCAGATAATCCAGTTTAAACATAGGCAAATGATGTGAGTTTTCTTCTGAGAAAGCATATTAACCACCAATGAGCAAATAGAACATATCTTCAATTTCATTAATCATTAGGGTATTGCAAATAAGAAGTCACATCCACTAGGATTGTTTTAATCAGGAAGACAGGCAATAAAAATAGTTGATGAGAACATGGAGAAATTTTAATGCTCAGACATGGTTTGGTGGGAATGTACAAAGGTGCAACCATGGTGTAAATAATTTGGCAGTTCCTCAAAAAGGAAAATGTGGAATTACCAAATGATCCAGGATTTTAGTCCTTAGGCATATACCCAAGACAATGTAAGTATGCACATGCAAGCATTATATATGTCTATATAGCAGCCTTATATGCAATGATTCAACAGTGAGACAACCCAAATTTCTATCAACTTATGTATAGATAAACAAATGTGGATATGTATATAGTGGAACATTATCCAAGCTTAAAAAGGAGAAGTGAAAGATGGCAGGTTAGAGGGAGGCAGCATTCTGTGTCGCTCCATGACCTGGGTCTCAACTTGTAGGAATACTGCTTTGCTGAAAGTTATAGAGGACACCTCCTTGGCTGATCCCATGCAGGAATCATGGGGCCATGCCACAGGGGGCCCCAGGGCCTCAACGTTAGAAAAGGACTCCCAACTCCTGACTACTAGCCCATGCAGGTCTCATGGTGCCTTAGCAGAACCACAGCATCAATACCAGTACAGAATTGCCAGCCATGGCTCCCACAAAGGACACTCAACAGCTACCCATGCACAGGAACTCCAGCCACCACTCCCATGTGGACCTCCATCTACTCAGTTGGGGCTCTCCCAGGCACCTCCATCCCCTACTTGCAATAGCCTGCCTGCACCTGGGGATATTGCAGGCTCTGAAGAAAGCTGACAGCTGCAACACTGCACGCCACAGAGCTCATCTCTGAACCCATCGCACAATGGCATTGCCTGGGCTCCCCCACCCGACATGATACTCCATCACTGAAAGCAGCAGCCTCCATCTTCAGTCACCTCCATCACCATCTTTAGTTGGAGCAACTACCAGTTTGGAACATCATATAGCCAGGTACCCATAGTTTTCTATTTCTCCCCAACCCCCAGCAGCTGCTAACTTGACAAGGTGACTTCCCAGTACAAAACAGCCTTCTGCAATGGGGCGCAGCCACCAGAGTGCAATACCCAAGACCCCCAGAGAGAAAGGTTTCTGATTAGGAAGTAGAAGGGGAGAGGGTGAGGGAGATACACTTTAGAGGGCAGGAACTGTGAGGTCTACAGGTGAGACTGAGGATATAAGACCTGGTGCCCACATCATTGGAGCAGATCGCAAAGGAGATCCTTGAGGTGCATTCTCCCAATGGGACTGGTGGGTGCCATACTCCACTTCCAGATGCCCTACACACAAGACCAACCCTCACATCCTGGTAACCCCCACCATCCTGAAGGCAGAGATACCAAATAAGAACAGATAACCCCACCTCTTGGGTAAGAAGAGAAGCAGGAACGATACTGATCTCCAACAAAAACAATTCTTGTTTCTTCCTTGGATATTTTTTTTCTTCCTCTACCTCTTTATTCTCTTTCCCTCACATCCCAACATATGTAAAACCAAGTATTTTGCATGATTTAGGATATTGAGGACTGAGATGACTGAGTAGTATATTATAGTGGTGTTATAGATTCTTTTGTTTATTTTCTTTTTTTCTCTCCAATTTTTACTATTTGAACATTTTTTTAAATTTTCTTATTATGTATGTGGGTTTGTTTTATGTATTCTACTGTCTTTCCTCTTACGTGTATACCCCAAATTACTACCTCTCTATTCTGCTACTAAGCTTCTTCTTTAGATTTCTCTTTCACACTCCCTAAGATACAATAACTCTACATCCTCACCTCCTACCTCCTCAGCATATCTTTCTACACCTCACCCCTGGTTCTTTGTCCACCATCAGAAACTATAAAACCTTTTACAAACCTACTGATTATATTGTAGATGATAATTAAATTCACCATTTCTATACATTGGGACAAAACTGTAAACGTCTTAATAACAACTATTTATTTGACGTGGTATTTTGTTTATATTAAGATCTACTAACATTGTCTTTCCCCTCAAAGAAGAGATATTAGAATACTACAGGGGCACTATGAGTCTATAGGGTAAAAACAGTAACACCTTGGATCCACAGAGCTAGAAAGAAAGACACACAAGCAACATGAAAATACAAAGCAGAAACTGCCCTCCCAAAATAAAGATAGCACATTATTAGAATCCATGGCCAGCACAGCAGATGAAATATTGGGTAAGGAGTTCAGGTACATAATTGAAATGTTCTGTGAAATAAAGGATGATATAAGAGAACAAATACAGGGAACAAAAGATCATTTCAATAAAGAGCAACATAAGCAAATATAGGAAGCAAAAGATTACTTCAATACCAATATGGAGGTTCTAAAGAAAAACCAAACAGAAACTCTTAAAATGAAGAAAAAATTTGATAAACTAAATTAAAATTTCAATTAATAGTATCACCAACAGATTAGACCACTTTAAAGACAGGACCTCAAACAATGAAGTCAAAATATATAATCTTGAAAAGAATGTAGACCACACAATGGTAAGAATCCATCATCAGAATATTCAAGAAATATAGGATATAATAAGAAGACCAAATTTAAGAGTTATTGGGATAAAGGAAGGCATAGAGTTCCAAACCAAAGTAATGAACGAACTACTCAATGAAATAATATCAGATAATTTTCCAAATTCAAGAGGCTTAAAGGACATTGAATGTACAAAATCATGACAGATCCACACCAAGGCACATGATAATGAAAATGCCTAACATATAGAATAAGGAGAGAATATTAAAAGCCAGGAGAAAAAGTAACCAGATTACATGTAGGGGAAAAACAATTAGGTTATGTGCAGTGTTTTCAACCAAAAAACTGAAAGCTAGAAGATCCTGGAACAACATATATCTAGCTCTGAAAGAAAATGGATGCAAACTAAGAATTTTGTATCCAGCAATAAAAACCTTCCATGATAAACAAAAGTTAAAAGAATTTACAGCTAGAAAACCTGCACTACAGAACATCCTTGGCAAAATAGTCCATGAAGAAGAAGTGAAAAACAGCAATAAAAATAAGGGGTGGTGGTATTACACTTAAGGAAAAGCTAATCACAGTTAGAAACCAAATCAAGTTAAATAACAATTTTTTTTAAAAAAAATGGCTGGGAATACAAATCTTGCCTCAATAATATTCCTGATTGTTAAGGACCTAAACTCACTAATCAAATAACATAGGCTAACTGATTGGATAAAAAAGACCCAACAATATGCTATCTCTAAGAGACTAATCTCATAGGAAAAGACATACACAGACTAAAGGTGAAACCTTGGGTAAAATCATACCATTCACATGGACTGCAGAAACAAGCAGGGGTTTCCATTATTGTATCAAATAAGGTAGATGTTAAGCTAAAGTTATTCAAAAGGAACAAAGAAGGACATTTCATACTTCTCAAGGAAACCACACACCAACAAGACATAACACTTATGAATATATATGCCCCAAACAATGGAGCATCTATGTTCTTCAAACAATTTTTCTCAATTCAAGAGTCAATTTGACCACAATAACTCTGAGTGACTTAAACACACATCTTTCACCACTGGATAAATCTCCCAAACAAAAGCTGAACAAAGAAACTATAGAACTCAATAATACAATCACTAACTTAGATTTAACTGACGTGTATAGAATATTTAATCCTTCAACAAGCGAATAAACTTTCTTCTCAACAGCACATGAATCCTTCTCTAAAATAGACCATATATTATGCCAAAAGCAACTCTTCACAAATACAAAAAAGTAGAGATACTAACCTTCATTCTATCAGATCATAATGGAATGAAATTAGAAATCAATGATAAGATAAAAAATAAAAACTACTCCAATTCCTGGAGATTAAATAATATACCACTGAATGAACAATGGGTTGCAAAAGACATCAGGGAGGAGATTAAAAAAAGTTTTAGAGATAATTGACAACACCTATACAACATATCAAAAATCTCTTGGACACTATGAAGGCAGTACTAAGAGGAAAGTACATTGCATGGAGTTCATTCCTTAAAAGAAGAAAATGTCAACAAATAAATGACCTAAAATTATATCTCAGAGGCCTGGAAAAAGAAGAACAAATAAACAACAAAAGCAGTAGAAGAAATCAGAGCTGAAATCAGTGAAATTGAAACAAAAGAAATAATTGAAAAAAACTGACATAACAAAAAGTTGGTTCCTTGAAAAATAAATAAAATTGGGCTGGGGATGTGGCTCTAGCGGTAGCGTGCTCACCTGGCATGCATGCAGCCCGGGTTCGGTCCTCAGCACCACATACAAACAAAGATGTTGTGTCTGCTGAAAACTAAAAAATAAATATAAAAAATTCTCTCTCTCTCTCTCTTCAAAAAAGAAAAATAAATAAAATTGATAAACAAATAGAAGGAGAGAGAAAACTCCAATCACTAACACATATGATGAAAAAGGAAATATCACAACAGACACTATAGAAATACAGAAGATGGTTAGATTATTTTGAAAACTTGTAATAAAATAGAGAATATCGAAGGTCTTGACAATTTTCTAGAGGCATATGGGTTGCCCAAATTGAATCAGGATGATATACACAATTTAAACTGATCAATTTCAAGCAAAGAAATAGAAGAATGCCATCAGATGCCTACCAACAAAGAAAAGCCCAGGACCAGATGGATACATAGCTGAGTTCTACAAGACCTTTAAATAAGAACTAATACATATACTCTACAAATTATTTTGTAAAATTGAAAAAGAGGTAGAACTTCCAAACTGATTCTATGAGGCCAATATCACCCTGATTGCAAAACCAGGCAAAGACATATCAAAAAAAAAAAGAAAACTTCTGACCAATATCTCTAATAAACATAGATGCAAAAATTCTCAGTAAAATTCTTGTATATCAAATACAAAGCATATCAAAAAGATAGTGCACCACGATCAAGTTGAGTTCATCCCAGAGATGCAAGGCTGGTTCAACATATGGAAATTAATAGACAAAATTCATCACAATAATAAACTTAAAGATACGAATCATAAGATCATCTCAATTGATGCAGAAAAGCAGTTGAAAAAGATAGCACCCATTCTTGTTTAGAAAACAAGAAAAACTAGGAATAACAAGAACATATCTCAACACCATAAAACCTATTTATGCTAAGACTCAGGCAAATATCATTCTAATTGAATAAAAATTAAAAGCATTCCCTCTAAAAACTGGAAAAAAGACAGGGTTGCCTTCTTTGACCTCTTCTACTTAACACAGTTCCTTTGAAACACTGGCCAGAACAATTAGACAGACAGAAGAAATTAAAGAGACATGGATAGAAAAAGAAGAACTCAAATTAGCACTATTTCCAATGATATGATTCTATTCCTAGAAGACCAAAAAAACTTCACCAGAAAACTTCTCGAACTAGTGAATGAATTCAGCAAAGCAGCATGATACAAAATCAACATCCATAAATCAAAGGCATTTCTGCATATCAGTGACAAATCCTCTGAAAGGAAAAGAGGAAAGCTACCCCATTTCCAATAGCGTCTAAAAAATTAAAATGCTTGGCCATTAACTTAAAGAGGTGAAAGAACTCTACAACAAAAACTACAGAATGTTAATGGAAGAAATTAAATAAGACCTTAGAAGATGGAAATATCTACCTTGTTCTTGGATAGGCAGAATTAATATTGTCAAAATGACCATACTACCAAAAGCACTGTACGGATTTAATACAATTCCAATCAAATTCCCAGTGGCTTTCCTCATAGAAGTAGAAAAGGCAGTCATGAAATGTATGTGGAAAAAATAAGAGACCCAGAATAGCCAAAGCAATCCTTAGCAAGAAGATTGAAGCAGGTGGCATCACTATATCAGACCTTCACTATACTTCAGAACAATAGTAACAAAAACAGCATGGTATTGGCACCAAAATAGACTGGTAGACTAATGGTACAGAAGGGAGGACACAGAAACTACCCTACATAATTACAGTTATCTTATGCTTGACAAAGGTGCCAAAAACATACATTGGAGAAAAGACAGCCTCTTCAACAAATGGTGCTGGGAAACTGGAAATCCATATGCAACAAAATGAAATTAAATCCTTGTCTTTCACCATTCACAAAATGCAACTCAATGTGTATCAAGGACCTAGGAATTAAATCAGAGACACTGTGCTTAATAGAAGAAAAAAGTAGGCCCAAATCTCCATTATGTCAGATTAAGCCCCAACTTCCTTAATAAGACTCCTATAGTGCAAGAATTTCAACCAAGAGTCAATAAATGAGATGGATTCAAACTAAAAAGCTTCTTCTCAGTAAAAGAAACAATCTGTGAGGTGAATAGAGAGCCTACATCTTGGGAGCACAGTTTTACCACTTGCACATCAGATAGAGCAATAATCTCTAGGGTATATAAAGACCCTAAAAAGCTAAACATCAAAAAAAAAAAACCAAATAATCCAATCAATACATGGGCCAACGAAATGAACAGACACCTCTCAGAAGGTGATATACAATCAATCAACAAATATATGAAAAAAAATGTTCAATATATCTTTTAATTAGAGAAATGCAAATCAAAACTACTCTAAGATCTCATCTCACTCTAGTCAGAATGGTAGCTATTAAGAACACAAACAACAGTATGAGTTGGCGAGGATGTGGGGAAAATGGCACACTCATACTTTGCTGGTATAACTGCAAATTGGTGTAGCCAATATGGAAAGCAGAATGGCGATTCCTTGGAAAGCTGGGAATTGGAACCACCATTTGACCCAGCTATCTCAATCCTTGATCTATACTTAAAGGACATTAAAACAGCATGCTACAGGAAAATAGCCACATCAATGTTTATAGCAGCACAATTCACAATAGCTAAACTGTGGAACCAACCTAGATGCCCTTCAGTAGATGAATGGATAAAGAAAATGTGGTGTATATACACAATGGACTATTACTCAGCAATAAAAGAGAATAAAATCATGGCATTTGCAGGTAAATGGATGGAGTTGGAGAATATAATGCTAAGTAAAATTAGCGAATCCCAGAAATCCAAATGATGAATGTTTTCTCTGATATAAGGAGGCTGATTCATAGTGGGGATAGGAGGGGGAGCATGGGAGGATTAGACAAACTCTAGGTAAGGCAAAGGGGTATGAAGGGAAGGGAAGGGGCATGGAGATAGGAATGATGGTGGAATGAGATGTACATCCTTACCCTAAGTACATGTATGAATACATGAATGGTATGAGTATACTGTATATACAACCAGAGATACGAAAAATTGTGCTCTATATGTTTAATATGAACTGTAATGCATTCTGTTGCCAAATATAACAAATTAGAATAAAAAAATAAAATAAAAAAGGAGAAGTGAAATACCTTTATATGATGCAACATCGATGAACCTTGAAAATATTACAGCTAAGTGATTGCAGCTGGGCACCAAAGGCCACATCTAGGCTTCCAATTATTTGAATATCATGGAAAGCAAATTTGTGTTTGCCAAGTGTGAGGAATGGGAAATGGCTGCTAATAAGTATGAGTAAATAGAAATGTTCTGGAGTCAGGTAGGGGTGATGATTATGTAACAGAAGAAAATCCTCTGAACTATATGTTTAAATTGGTGAATCCCATAATACACAAATATAATACAGAGATTACAGTTGCTATGTCCTAGAATATAAAATTTAACTTTTGAAAATCATTGTAATTAAATTAGAAGATAAAAAGAGAATGAAAGTTAATAATGTATCTTTTACAATAAGTTTAGCAATTATTCCCCCCACCCAAAGTAGAAAGATTGAATAATAAGAGATTGGAAAGTACTAAAATAGAATATAAATATACATGAGGGAGAAAAGTCACATAAACAAAAAGTCATTTCATTGGAAAAAATAATAAAATTAATAACAAATTTATCCAAGGGAAAAAGCAGAAAAGCACAAACTACCAAAGTCAGAAATGAATAAAGAAATATTTCTATCAATCCTAAAGAACAATAAAATATAATATTTTATGAATACAAATTAGAAAATTCAAATGAAATACACAAATTCTCACAACACACAATTTATCAAAACTGGCATAAACAGAATTGAAACAGCATAGCTGGATAGTTCTGATGCTATTAAATATATTGAACCTGTTAGTTAAATCCTTCCCCAAAGAAAGCTGCTCTCTTAATCTCATTGATGAGCACTTGTAAACAATATATAAAAGGTACTGCATACATACTTAGGCAAGGAGTAGGAAATGAATAGCATTTTCTATGCTTTTCAAAGGCCAGAACAATTTTAATGTGGTTTGATCATCATCCCTTATTCAAAATGCATAGGACCAGAAGTATTTCATAGATTTTCAGATTTTGAAATATTTGTGTACCTTTTACCATTTAAGTATCCCTAACCTGAAAATTCAAAATCTGCAGTGTTCCAAATTGAGAATTTTTTAGACAGTTAGGTCAGCACTCAAAAACTTTTACATTTTAATGCATTTTAGATTTCATATTCAACCTATACCAATATTCAAAAAAAGACATTGTAAAAATGGAAAATTATAGACCAGTGTCTCTCATGAATATGTAATAATATATGTTAAAAATTTGAATCCCATAATACAGAAATATAATACAGAGATTACAGTTGCTATGTCCAAGAATATAAAATTTGACTTTTGAAAATCATTGTAAATGACCTCATTAAAAGAATAAAGAAAAATATTGCATGATTGTCACAACAGAAATAGAGAATCTATTTTATAAAATTCAATGTTTATCATTTCTGTGTTTCTCATCCTCTGTCTGTCAAAATATAGACAATATTTACCCTCCCAGAGTAAGTGCCCTGCAAAATTAATTATAGAATTTAGTCTACCTCATGTTGAAATAATTAAAGCTTTCTTTCTGGAGTCAAAAGTGAAACACATCTTTTATCATCACTTCTGTTCAACAGTTTTGCTGGACTTTGGGGCAGTACAATATGGAAAAAGGTAAACGATTTAGATAAGAAAAAACATCTTTATTTACTCAGGCAGAATAACCATAAATATAAAAATCACATAAACATCTATAGTTATCAAAAAATATCTGTCAATGAACTCTGTACAGAAAAAAAACATTATTGAAAGAAATGGGAAATGTTACTCTGGCTCTCTCATTTTAGGATGATACTATGCTGCATATTTAATGGAAAAAAATCGATATCATAGAAGTCAGTTCTCCCCCAATGAAATTACAGTGAGTTTCATTGCAATCTGAAATAATATGAATCTGTCAATACAGATAATCTGATTTGAAATGTCATATAGGTGAATAACAAAAAAAATCCGAGAAAATCTTGAAAAATGAAGTTGGAAGACCTAACTACTAAGTAAATTTGTTATTTATAAATTAACATATGGACACAAGAATCTGCAAAGAGACCACTGAAACAAAATGTAAAATTTGATGAGCTTAATTTGTTCAAGTGGTCTCTTTGCATATTCCTGCATAATGCAAATGGATTGTAAGCTAGCAATGGGCAGTGTAGGCTTCCCCTAAGATGTTCCTGCTCTAAGCCTCAGAATCTGAGAATCTTACAGCAAAGGGGAATTGACACTGCGGATTTAATTGGATTGTTAATGAGCTTTAAAGAGGGAGAATATCCTGAATGCTAGGTAGACCTACTATAATCACAACAGTCCTGAGAAGTAGAGGGGAAAGAAGAGGTCAGGGTCAGAAGATGCAATTAGGGAAGAGGGACCTGATAACAGACCTCCACCCACTGTTGCTGGTCTGGACAAAGTAGCAGCACCTCTGAGGCAATGCATGAAGACAGCATCTGTGGCTGGAAAAGGCAAGGAACAGTAACGCAGCCCAGTCAACAACCTCACCTTAGCTGGGTGACATCTCTGTCAGACTTCTAACCTAGACAATGATCAGATAATTAGTGTGTGTTGTTTTAAGCCACCAACTTTAGGGCAATGTGTTAAATCAGCAATATAAAAAAGTACTCGTATGGAAAACATATCTCTTAACTTGGTACCATGCCCAAAAACATCAATTCTAGATTGATGGCTAAAGGTAAATACATGAATAAATAAGTGAGTAATACTCTGTAGGAAACAGCAATTTATATTTGTGACTTTGTGGTAGAAACAAACTTCTTAAATAGTAAAGTAAAAACTACAATATATAGATAATAGCAAAATTTAAAATTTTTAAATTTTAATTAAGTAGTACCTACAATGAAATATAATGAAATGAAAATTAAAAACTAATAAAAATATAAAATTTCTGTTTACTGAAAGATACTAGTAGCAAAGTGAAAGTAAAAGCCATGGCATGAAAAAAAATAATCATTTATATATGATTTATATAAATACAGAATATATAATCGTATGTAGGAATACACATTTAAACCCAGATTATTTAAATAAATTTATACATCAGTAAGTAAATTTTAAAAATAAGAAAAAAGGACTTGAGAAGCACTTCATCAAAAAGGTAGATTTCTGTAGCTGTAAAAATAAACTATAATGTCATGAAATACATGGATAACTAGCAGATACACCTGGCAAAGCAAACTGGACCCAAGGTTTTATATACAATATATTTATATAATGTTCAAAACCAAGTGAAATTACTCTAGATTAGAAATCAGAACAGTGATTTTTTCATTTGAAGGAGGTTCCAGCTAAGACGGGCACACATGGGAAGGTTCCCTTGGTGATTTTTCGTTTGTTGATCAGGATGCCAATCATACATTAGGCATATGTGTTCAAGTTATAAAAGTGTATCAAGGTAAGTAGAGCAGTCCCCCCTTTTCCATGGTTTTACCCTTCATTATGTCAGTTACCATTGTCAATGTAACTTGAAAATATTAATAATAATTCTGGAAATAAAACTGTGTAAGTTTTAAATCACACTGCTCTGAGTGGTGGTAAAATCTCCTGCTGTTCTGCCTGGGATATGAATCATCTCTTTTTCCAGAGTATCTACACTGTATATGCTATCTACCCATCCATTTACTGGTTACCTTGTTTATCAGATCAACTGGTGTGGAATAGTAGTGCTTGTATTCAGGTAACCCTTGTTTTATTTAATGATAGCCCCCGAAGAATAAGAGTAGCAGTTCTTTTGACAGAATACAGCATGCTTAATGTTCAAAACACTAGAAAAACTAGGGATAACAGGAACATATCTTAACATCATAAAGGCTATCTACACTAAGCCCCAGGCCAACATCATTCTAAATGGAGAAAAATTGAAGGCATTCCCTCTAAAATCTGGAACAAGACATGGATGCCATCTTTCACCACTTCTATTTTACATAGTTCTTGAAACACTGGCCAGAGCAATTAGACAGACGAAAGAAATGAAAGGGATACATATAGGAAAACAAGAAGTTAAATTAGCACTGTTTATTGATGCTATGATTCTAGACCTAGAAGACCCAAAAAGGTCTACCAGAAAACTTCTAGAACTAGTAAATGAATTCAGCAAAGTAGCAGGATATAAAATCAACACCCATAAATCAATGGCATTTCTGTATATCAGTGGCAAATCCTCTGAGAGGGAAATGAGGAAAACTACCCCATTTACAATAGCCTCAAAAAAAAAGATAGTTGGAAATCAACTTAATGAAAGAGGTGAAAGATCTATACAATGAAAACTACAGAACCCTAAAGAAAGAAATCAAAAAAGACTTTAGAAGATGAAAAGATCTACCTTGCTCTTGGATAGGCAGAATTAATATTATCAAAATGACCATACTACCAAAAGAACTATGCAGATTTAATGCAATTCTGATCAAAATCCCAGTGGCATTCCCCATAGAAATAGAAAAAGCAATCATGAAATTTATCTGGAAGAATAAGAGACCCAGAATTAGCTAAAGCAATCCTTAGCAAGAAGAGTAAAGCAGATGGAATCACTATACCAGACCTTAAACAATACTACAGAGCAATAGTAGTAAAAACAGCATGGTATTGACACCAAAACAGACTGGTAGACCAATGGTACAGAATAAACGACACAGAGACTAACCTACTAAACTACAATAATATAATATTAGACAACAGTGCCAAAAACATGCACTGGAGAAAAGATAGCTTCTTCAACAAATGGTGCTGGGAAAATGGAAATACATATGTAACAAAGTGAAATTAAACCTCTGTCTCTCACCATGCACAAAACTTAAAGTGGATCAAGGACCTAGGAATTACACCTAATAGAAGAAAATGTAGGCCCTCATTTCCATCATGTGGGATTAGGCCCCAACTTCCTTAATAAGACTTCTATAGCACAAGAATTAAAATCAAGAATCAATAAATGGGATGGATTCAGTCTAAAAAGTTTCTCTCAGCAAAAGAAACAATCTGAGAGGTGAATAGAGGGCCTACATCTTGGGAGTAAATTTTTATAAACTCCTCAAATATCAGATAAAGCACTAATCTCTAGAGTATATTAAGAACTCAAAAAGCTGAACACCAAAAAAAAAAAAAAAACCAAATAAACCAATCAAAAAATGGGTCAAGGACCTGAACAGACACTTCTCAGAAGGTGATATACAATCAATGAACAAATATATGAAAAAATGTTCATTATCTCTAGCAATTAGAGAAATGTAAATCAAAACTACTCTAAGATATCATCTCACTCCAGTCAGAATGGCAGCTATTATAAAGACAAACAACAGTAAGTGTTGGTGAGGATGTGGGGAAAAAGGTCCACTCATACACTGCTGGTGGGACTGAAAATTGGTGCAGCCAATATAGAAAGCAATATGGAGATTCCTTGGAAAACTAGGAATGGAACCACCATTTGACCCAGCTATCCTTCTCCTTGGTCTATAACCAAAGGACTTAAAAACAGCATATTATAGGGACACAGCCACATCAATGTTTATAGCAGCACAATTCATAATAGCTAAACTGTGGAACCAACCTAGATGTCCTTCAGTGGATGAATGGATAAAAAAATGTGGTATAAATACACAATAGAATGTTATTCAGCAATAAAAGAGAATAAAATCATGGCATTTACAGGTAAATTGATGGTGTTGGAGAAGATAATGCTAAGCAAATTTAGCTAATCCCCAAAAAACAAATGCCGAATGTTTTCTCTGATGTAAGATGACTGACTCATAGTGGAGTAGGGATGGGGAGCATGGGAGGAAAAGATGAATTCTAGATAGGACATAGGGGTGGGAGGGGAACAGAGAGGTCAGGGGCTTAGCAAGGATGGCGGAATGTGATGGACATCATTGTCCAAAGTACATGTATGAAGACACAAATTGGCGTGAATATACTTTATATACAACCGGATACATGAAAGATTGTGCTGTATATGGATAATAAGAAATGTAATGCATTCTACTGTCATTTATTTTTTAAAAAATCAATAAAATAATTAAAAGAAAGAGTACCAGTTTTGACAATTTTATTTAGCATGTTATTATAATTATTATATTTTATTATTGCTCTCAATCTCTTATTTATAATTTAAACTTTATTGTAGATATTTATGTACAGGGAAAAAAACATATATAGGGTTTGGTAATATACAATTTTAGGTATACACTGGGGGTTCTGGAATATATTCTCCATGATTAAGGGAAGACTACTGTATTCATAATTTGTGCATTTAAAATAAATGTATATTATTCTTTTTGTGACAAAGTTTACCAGAAAAAAAAATAAGCAAACAGGAGCATTAGCAGTGAGTGTAAGCAACCACTTATCTGGTTTATATTAATCCCTCAATAAGCGGTAGCTATTAGATTAGCATTTTAAGTCTTGATTTCTTCTTCCGCTTATTATCAATGTGTTAGGAAACAAGCCTCCCTCTCATCATTGCTATTTCATCATTCTTCAACACAACATAAAAAAAGTCTAGTGCTAATGGTTATTGGCATATTTCAACAAAGTTCTGAAATCAAATAATGTATGATTATAAATGTGAACTCTAAATTTCTGAAATGCTTTTAAGTGTTCATAAATCTCCTTCAGCATGTCTGTGAAAGGTATCTACATCTTACACTTCCTCTAATTAAATCCACTTTTCTTCAAGTGCCTGTAATCAGGATTTTTAAAAAATATCATTTTGAATAAATTTTATTTATCCACTTTCATTTCTAGCACCTATTAGTACAGCATTGTTTTCTGTTTCCTTATGTATATAAGCACATGTGCTCATGCACATACATATGTATGTGTGTACACTGCATGTGCAGCTAAATGTGGCATTTCTAATGCAGTTCCTATTAAATAGGCTTTCAGATGAACCTAAGTTTCAAAATTGTGTTCATTGGAGAATATATTTTATGTTCTCAGGTATTAACTGAAAATTATGTATATGAATTTCAGAATACACTATATATCTAAAAAAGTTTATTTACCCATAGTGATTTATTACTTTTACCATTTTATATGCATATCCTCACATTTTCCACTCAAGAACTATTCCATGAATGACCAGGCATTATTACTGTTGAACAGAGAGGAGAGCCAGGTAAATGGAGGAAGGTGCTATCCATCAAACAGGGCACATGCACAGGACATGGCCAAACTTACCTGCTGGGAGCAAACTGATAGTGTCAGCCTGGGAAGAGAAGGGATGCAAAGTTGGAAACTATTGCAAGAAATTCAATCCACACTTTAGTATTTCTATCATGAGAATTGGTATTAGTTGATAAACTTCTTCAGCAGTCTATTTGGACCTTTTTTTTTCTGTGAAGTGCTGGAAATCAAACACAGGGCCTTGTGTATGTTGGACAAGTGTTCTGTCTTTGAGAGAGAGAGAACAGCCTAGTCCTTGTGAACTTTAAGAGCTTGCTTTCAACTCCAGTTCATCACAGTTAGGATTCAGGAGGAAATGGGATCCCCAGATGAGAAGCTAAGGCATTTTCCTTCTACAGGCAAAAGCACAAGCCCATTTCAATTGCCAGATGTTCATTGTGTCCCACTCAAATCTCTTCAGTGCAATTAGCTTTAGTAAATATATTTTCATGTATTTCAAAAATTTCACTCAAAACTGTTTCACAACCAAAAGATTAAAATGTGCTTCATGTGGAATCGGAAATATAAAGGTTTATTTCTAAGGGTGCAGGAGGAAGAAGAAACTATAAGCCAAAAAATTTCTGAAAATTATCATTTCTGGTTTTATTCTTGTTTTTTTGAGATCTTTCTAGTTAGTATTCTCTTCCTTTGGTCTCTGATCACAAACCTTCACTATGTCCCATGAGTGTTCTTTCCTGAATATATTGGCATGATTCTAGCATTATCCTATTGGTGACCTAGACCATACCCATATTTTTCAATAGGTCCACCTATCTACCTTGTCTTACTCTACTTTGTTGATATATCATTACTTATTTTTACACTGGCCAAGATCCAAATTTTGATAGCAAACACTTTTGTTGTGGCTGTGTGACACAAAGTCACTCTCATATACTGTTAGCATGTAAATTGTTACAAACATTACAAAGGTACTTCGGGAGACTATAAAAATGTCATACATGAACATTTCAAATTGATAGGTATCCATTCCAAAAGTTGTTCTAGCCAAAAATATGAAAAGATATATTTAGCACACTGAATTGAAGCACTTTCCATTCACAAGACTGGAAATCATCTATATGTCTATCAGTAAAGGGTGGGTTGAATAAACTGTCATTTTTGCTCTTTGGAGTGCCATAAGAGGAAATAAAGTATATATCTATAAAGTACCATGATTTCTAGGGTACATTAGGCATAAAAGGCAAGATACAAAAACTATACAAAGTACACTACCATTTTATTCTAGTAAAGGCTATGGATTTGTAGTTACTGATATACTTTAAAATAAAAAAATATCAAATGAAGAGAAATAATTACAAGGGAGATGAATAAATGGAGTGAAGCAATTTTTTATATTTACTTCATATACATATAATTACCTTATAATTAAACAAAGTAAATGAAAAGCAATTCTAAAAATCTAAAGCAATATGAAACAAGTGAGTCTATGCATCAAATTGGAGACATAACTAATTCAATTAATCAAGACACATGAAAAATAAAGTAATTTGACCATATATTCCTAAGGAGGTACACTTTATGGACAAAATTAGTAATAAAAAGACTTAAAATGCTTTTTATTTTAAAATGCTAATTGTATTCTGAGACTATTAAGTGTGCATCATCAAAAGAAAGGAGTAATTATGTTAATGCCTGGAAAACCAGAATTTTCATTGTGGGAGGAGGAAGATACAGATGAAAGGGCAAAAATTCTGTGATCTTTAAGATGTTTAAACTTGTGAAAGCACAAACTCAAGATACAGTGCATCCTTAAGACAAAGTTTTACCTGTAGAAAAAGAACTAGCAATAATGACTCATCAGCACTATTATTATTACCTATATTGTACTATGCTAATATTATTTCCCACACAAGAGTTAGTTTTTTAGAGAAATGGCAAAGTCCATATCTGACAGAGTCAATGTATATACTGAGCCAAAAATACTTCTTCATGCCTGAAAGCACAGGAATTATTATAGGTTATTACTTAACGAACCTCCCAGTGCTCAAAGGTGGAAAAATTTGAATATTGATCATTAATTGCATTGAGTTGAAATAAAAACTTATATCTGGGATTCATAATGATACTTTAAAAGCCTTCATTTATCTCTTTGACAACTTATAAGTTAAAGGGACTTAAGAGTGAACAATGGGAAAATTTTCTTTACAGAAGTATTTTGGTAATAAAAGAATCCAGAATGATTGAACTTGGTCACCATTTTGTAACTCCTATGGAAACACTGGTTCAAGGCCAGGGTGATCAGTGGATGTTAAGAGTGCCTCCCAAAGTACCAGGCACCAGCCAGGGGGATTGCACAAGAATCAATCCAGAACCTGATCATGTATAACTCGTTCTACTAACTTACAGGAAAAGCAGGAGGTGGGAACATATTCATCAATAATAGTCAGTGAATAATTCCAATTATGGGAAAGTTTATGGGACAAAATGTCCAGATTCTTCAGAAAATGAATTTCAAAGAATTTTTAAAAAAGGGAAATCTATGGAGAAAAACAGAGTTCTTGTTTATTTAATTTTTTTTTTAATTTATAGATGGACACAATGCCTTTATTTTATTTATTTATTTTTATGTTGTGCTGGTAATTGAACCCAATGCCTCACATGTGCTAGGCAAGTGCTCTACCATTAAGCCACAACCCCAACCTTCAAATTGGTCTTTATTTTTAATGTTTATTTTCATATTTTTGTGCATTATAATTATATATAATGGTAGATTTATTTTTACAATTTGTATATGCCTAAGATCTAAAAGACTTTTAAGAAGCATACCAATCATAGTGGTGAATTGAATTTAGATTCTAATGCAAAAAACTAAAACCACTAACAACCTATAAATATAAGTGTGGGGGGGCGGCAGGTTGTAGACATGTTGAAAACATCTAAACATGGATAAGAGTTGATGATATTAAAATATTGTGTTTTTTTAAGTGAGAAATGGTTTGGGGATTCAATATTTTAGAAGAGTCTTTGTATTTGAGTAATAAAACCTGAAATATTTACAGATATAAGGATATATAACATCTTGAATTTGCTTCACAAAAAGCAAGACTTGAGGCGGGGGCAGGTGAAGGCATAAATGAAGAAAGATTAGACCTGAGTTAATAATTGCTGAAGCTGGGTAATAGACACGTGGAAGTGCATGGTATTTTCTCTATCGTATGTATTAATTTTCAGTTAAAAATAAAAAAGGAAGCTGAACGTGGTGGCACACACCTGTAATCCCAGCAGTTTGGGAGGCTGAGGCAGGAGGATCTTGAGTTCAAAGCCAGCCTCAACAATGATGAGGCACTGAGCAAGAACTCAGTGAGACCCTGTCTCCAAATAAAATACAAAAAAAAGGGGGGGGTGGCTGGGGATGTAGCTCAGTGGTTGAGTGTTCCTAAGTTCAATCCCTGGTACCCTCATAAAAAAGTAAAAATGAATGAATGAATGAATGAATGAATGAATAACAAAAATTAAAAAAGGAAAAGCAAGCCCTGAATAGATTTGCTGCATTGTCATGCATCAGATGCCCTCCTGGCTCTGTGGTGATATCAGCACCTTGTCCACATTTACCTTCGGCATCCTTTCTGAGTGCCTTTCCCACAGGGCTTTTCTGTGCTATTCCCTCTTCATGGACACAGCTCCTAACTCCCCCTCGGCTCCCTAACTCCCAACCCATCCTTCAGAGTTGGATTCCATTTTTTTATTTCCTCAAGGGCACTTCTGACTTTCCTGATTTGGAGAGATCCATCTACTTTAGGTTTCTGCACTATCATCTGCCCATGTTTTCTAGCACTTAGCACACGGACAGCTTTACACTGTTGGGCGATCCTTGGTTTTCTTCATCAGCCCCAGGAGACTAAGGACCTTCATGGTGGGAGGCATTCCCATCATTCAATGTGGATCCCTGCCACATAGCCCTGTGACATGGTGCTCTATAAATAGTGGCCGAACATTTTTACCAGGCTTCAGGAAAATAAAACATGCAACAAGAAGCAAAAGGTGTTCGCACTGGACATAAAAAGAGTTCAACTTTCAATAAGTATAGAAGAGGAAAAGTGGTTTTTATAGGCAGAAAAAGCTGGAACAAGTTTCTCTGGTTTTATCCTTTATGGTATAAAAACAAAAATAAATTAATAGAAAGCTACCTACTGTTATTAGATATAAGTCTCTTTCCAGTCCTAAGGATAGATATGATTCTAAGTGGAAAAGGGCAAGTGAGAGAGAGTCCTCTGTAAGCGCCTTTGCTATGGATTTTAAAACAGCATTTTGATTACAGTACAACTATGAACTTCTGGAGATGGCTACAATTTCCTGTAGGGTGAGGTACCTCCACAGAGAAAGTGCTGGTTGCATTGTGAAGTGCTTTGTGATTAAGGCAGGAAAAAGAAGCGGGGAGATCAGCCAGCTCTGAATTGTGGACCCCAGTGGTAATTTCTGGTCTCTTTGCTGGAACACTCTGCAATGTGCCTTTATTAACTACAACAGAAGGAAGGCGGCCTTCTCAGAATTTCAGAATTCAGAGCACAGAACCTTGCTAATTACAGAAATAATGGATTCATGCAGTTTTCTATCTTCTTAATTATTGTATGTTTTCTCCTTCTGCAAAACACGATCCAGTTACCTACAGAGATATGATTCCTAATTCACAGAGAAAACCAAATTGTCAGCTACAATGAGTTGGGATCAGTGAATCTTCTCATGTTAATACTTGGAAAAGAAATGCACTATAAACAATTTGAGGCAAATACACTTAAATTGGTGGAAGTTGCGTTTTATTTTTCTGCTTATGTTAGAACAAAATAAATTTAAAGATCCACTCCAGGAATATATGGTGGTGGAGATCAAGCTGGAAAATCTTGTAAAATCATAAAGAATACATGAACAAATCTAATATCTTTTAAAAAGCAGACCAGTCAAGAATCCTACTAGGGGCAAGGTATGAATTTAGACTACTCAGAAAGAAAGAATTAAAAAATAACCTTGGAGAAAAATCTTAATAGTTTATGAGGAAAATGTTCTAACAAATATTTCATGGATAGAAAACCTGCTAAGATTTTTTTCAGTCTCCTAGACCATTTTTTTTACCTTTTTTTCTTTTTTTAAACAACTTCAGAAATTTCCCCAAATGCTTTATCTTCTTATTACTGCTATTCATTACAGTGGTTCTCAAACTTGAGTAAAGGCAGAATTTATCCAGGAAGCTTTTTAAAACTGCAGATTCCTAGCCAGTTATGGTGGCACATACCTACAATTTTCGCAACTCCGGAGAGAAAGGAAGGAGCTTTGCAAGTCTGGGCCACTTAGCAAGAATCAGCACCACCAAATAAATAAATGAAGGCTTCCTGGAACTCTTCAAGTAACTATGATTTAGAAAGTCAGAATGGTGCCCTGGAATCTGCTGTGTTGCTGAGCACCCGGAAAGTTTTGTGTCCACGATTTCAAAACAACAGTTGAAATAGAACCTGACAAAGTATATAGCTAGAAATTCTTGAGCTTTAGTAGTAATAAAATTAGTATTTTATTACTATAAAATCACTAACTTATTTAGTAGTAATAAAGTCACTAAATAAAAGTAAATAATGTCAGGTACCAACCTAATAATCAATATATGTTAGTTGATAATTAATAGCTGTCAAATGGACTTTTAATACACTAGTGTCATTTTAACTTGATTCTGGTCCATAAGAGTACTGTGGTCTACTCTCTCAAACAGGGAGAGCCCTTGTGTCCTGCACACTACTGTAGAACTCAATATTGGACGAGTTGGTCTGGCTTAGAATGATAGAACCTTCTAGGATGGGCTTCCCAGTAAGGAGTTCATAATCCCAATTGTAACCTGAAGGGCTGAGTGAGTACCTTTGAAAAACGTATTAATTTGTCTTGAGTTCCACACCAAACATGACTGCAGGTAGCAATACTCACTTCATTGGACTGCAAAATTTTTAGATAAGAAACTATTTTACAAATAATGCAGTTCCCAGAATACTGGAAGCTAATGAGGGGGTGGGGGGAAGACAGGTTTTTGTTTTCCTTTTTTTTTTTTTTTTTTGCCCATAGCTTTATTGCAGTAAAAATTAAAGTAGAATAAAGTGCATATATTTGAAATTTTGACATGTATGTAACCCATACAATCAATTTAAAAAACATTTCTATTACTTTTTAAAATTTAAACTCATGCAGGGCTGGGGATATAGCTCAGTTGGTAGAGTGCTTCGCTTGCATGCACAAGGCCCTGGCTTCGATCCCCAGCACCAAAAATAAATAAACAAATAAACAAAATAAAATAAAATAAAATCATGAAGACTTTTTTCCCACATGATTTATTATATTAGAAATCAATCACTTTAAGATATATAGAATCCCACCCCCATGTCAAATCAACTATTTCAAAATTAAATGGCACACTTATAAATATCTCTGATGGCATGGAAGAAGGGACAAAAATAAATAAATAAAAAGTGTTTTGAGCTAAATTATAATAAAAGCTTAAAATATCAGGATATCTGCTATGAAACAGTACTCATATGAACATTTATAACTTAAAATAGTTGTATCAGAGAGAAGCTAGAATAAGATTCAAATTATTTTCAAATTATGTAGTAGAAAGTAAAAAATAAGAGCAGAAATATATGAAATACAGAAGAAATAAAACAGCTAAAATTTGACAAAAATCAAACAAGTCTAATTGAGGAAAAAGTAAGAATGAATTAATATCAATGGGAAAGGAGCTATCAAAATAACCCTACAGATACTAAAAAATCATTAAGATAATAATACCTTAATAATATTAAATAATATTAAGGTAATAATATTATTATGCCAACATATGTGATAGCTTATATAACATGGTGTATATTAGAGAAGGATCCATGTGCTGTTGACAAGAAAGTGTATTCAATCATTGATGAATGAATCTGTTAGGTCTAAATTATCAATTGTATTTTTTACTTCTTTATCTTCTTTATTTAGTTTTTGTTTGGGGGATCCATCCAATGGTGACAGAGCCATGTTAAAATTACCTAGTATTATTGTGTTGTGGTCTACTTGATTCTTGAAACTGAAAAGGGCTTGTTTGATATACACAGATGCTCCATTGTTTGGAGCATAAATATTTACAATTATTATGTCTCGTTGATGTATGATTCCCTTAAGCATTATGAAATGGCCTTCTTTGACCCTTCTGTTAACTTTGGCTTAATGTCCACTTTATCTATATGAGGATGGAAATATCTGCTTGTTTACTCTATCCATGTGAGTGATGTGCTTTTTCTGTGGATGTTTTGCATATGAAGTGAGTCTCTTGGAGACAGCATATTGTTGAGTCTTGTTTTCTAATCCAATTTGCCAGTCTTCGGTTTTCCTAATAGATTGATTTTACTGTCATAGAAAACCTGGGCAACAAGGTTCTTATATAAAAAATGGTCCAGTACAAAAATAGATGAAGATTAGAAGTCTGATTCTTGGTGTGCTTAAAACATTTTGCCTTAAAAATCATGAAAAGCTGTGATTGTCTCATCTAGTGATCATGACTATACATACATTCAAAAAGAGATTTGAAGAATTATTTTCAGTAAATTGAGTATGAGTAGGAAATAGCCAAAAAAAGGGGGGGGGGGGGTAGGGAGGATGGTGGCCACTCCCCTCCTTAAATCCTGCATCCCAAGGGAAACCTCCCTCATTATCTTCTCCTTCCAATCATTGCCTACATACTGTTTCAAGGTCCATAATGAAACAGCAGTGGTTGGGTATAAATTTCCCCTGTATCAGCATTTTTAGGGGCTTCTAAACCCATGATAGTCCCCTTAGCCTTATAAATTTGCTAGAAAGAATAACTAAAATCTTTATTCTCACTTATATGCTGGTTCTGACTTCCTGAGCTCAGTGTCAAGAAGCCAGTGTCCATATTGCTTTTGAGTTGCATGCCTTAAATTTTAGACTCATTGTCTTCTCCATGATCTCATCTCTCGGATGATGGGTTCACAAAAACGTTACACTTTCATAAATTAGGCCATTTGGTCTGATCGTTAATGTAAACAACAGTCCAACTTGTGACATATGAGTGAAATCTAGAAGCCCATGTTAACCTCTTGAATATATGCTCACGATCTTATGAGTGACAAAATCTTAATCTGAAATAGTGTTTTACAGACAATTATATCTGATTAAAATTGCTCTGTGGCAACTGGGTTCAATTTTACAAATGAAATTAAGATTTTAATTATCAAAAATCTAATTCTTCTGTCATGTAAGGGGTTTTGGCAAATAACAGTTTTAAATTTCCTGGAGAAAACCCTTTTCAGTTACAGTTTTTCCTTTCTTCTAATTTAATATCCCTGAACATTTTAAGATATTCCAGATTAATTCCCATTTCAAATACTCTCAGTGATCTCTAGTTTTTTCATGATCCCTCCAAAACTGACAATTCTGAGATTTAATTAGTAATGTCAGAGCTGCTTCATGAAAACTAGGAATTTATAGTAATTAATTAAAATGATTAACACTCCCATGATAAACTTGCACATCTATCTCAAGATACTACTAATTGAACAAGATATTTTCTTGCCTGGTTCACTTAGGGAGATGCTGGGAAAGATTTTCTGGGTTGTGCATTGCTTAGTAGCTTGGGATGTAATTGTGGATTTGACAACCACATCTAGGGAAAATATTGGTTAGTACTCAAGAAGGTGGTTAGAAGGTTGCTTGACAACAATCTCCATCCAAGATCATAATCCACCTGTATTGGACTAAACCATTTCCCAGATAGAAATCATTTAATTTCAAATTAAGAAATTTTTTAAACTTACAATTTATTGACTAGTTACTGAGTACCAGTTACTCTGATAAGTTCATTCAGTATGTAATTCTATTTGATTTTTATAATGACAAAGTAAGATAGATAACACTGATTGATTGATTGATTGACCAATGTTCAGAAAAATCAACTGAAGCTTAGAGAAGATAAGAATCATTCCCAGGTTCCCAAATCTAGTGAGCAGGGGAGTTTTGTCTATCTGTCTCTGTCCCACTCATAAAGGTACCGAATGCTCTTAAGCTCTACCTCATGCATCAGTTCAAACATAGTCATCATTTATTTTAATATGTGGGGCAAATGATGCTGTTGCATTGACAGTCCTCACACAGTCCTAAGACTGATCATGAAACAAACTGTGGATTACCACATTTCTTTCCTCCCTGCAGCAATATAACTCGATATTGAGAGATTGGATCAAGTGATTTTTTTTTCCCAAACTCATCTAATTCCGGAACTGGTCTAAAAATTAGGGAGCAAACTGCATAAACTAATTCATACTAAATCATGAATGGCCATTTTTTTTTTACTTTCATGGTCATTTGCATTTTCAAAGAGGAAGTACTCAAGGGACCCAGTGACTCACTAATTGAGGCAATTAAAGCTCTATAATCAAGAGAAGAGAAGATTTCAGGCAACCAGGAATTAAGTCATCACACATTTTACCAAAGTAGTGGCAGTCCTGGCAGGCTTCCTTTTCTTCGCCTCTTCTATTTGTTCATCATGTTTATTGTTAAACTAAAGATTCGACTAGACAGATGCTAAAATCTAAGGAATATGTAAGAACATTTTAAAATGTAAGGATCCAAAAATGCCAAAGCTAGAAATAGAGTACATATAGAGAGATAAATTCATATAAACATATATATATATCTACACCCATCTCAGTATGACTTATTTGCTAGCACTTGCTTTTAGCCCACTCTCCAAATAACAGTAGAAATGGCCAGGTGTTTTATTTCTCTCCTAATACACAGTCATTATAGTGGAACCTTCTGCAATATGTTTCAGCATGATCAGGGCAAACTGGAGGACTTGGAATAGCTCAAGAAGTGTCAGTAACCCTGTCCTCTTCAATAAAAAAGAGCTGCTTTAATTGTTGTATGCATCTTAGTCTCCAATATTTCACAGTTTGCTAGGGTGTATTTACCTGTTCAAGCCGCCTCTTGATCAAGCCTCAATTTTAGCAAGGTCATTTCTATAATAAAGCAAAGAAGTAATGTGTAGTGTGTTTCAGAGCTTAAGCTTGGGCAGGAGACAAACCCAGATTTGAAATTAGTTGTGTGTGTCCTTGAGAAGTTTACTAAATGTATTCAAGGTTAAGTTCCCTCCTCCATAAAGCGATAGAGGCTGGGATGGATGAGATCATTTGGTTTGTTAAAGCTAATTTTGGTGACTTCTGAAGAGAGTTTATCTTTTTCCCCCTCCTCTTGCAAATATAATTTCTTCAAAAATCATAAAAGTCCTAGAGCTTGATAAGCTTTCTAATCTAAATACTCATGTTTAAGATCAGGAAGGATGAGTGACATTTACATGGTATCACATATTTAATGACAATTTGGGGACTAAAATTCACTTTGTCTTCTTTGAAGTCCAATGAATGCCCACCCTTCCCTTTTATCCTTCTAAAATTCAAAGTTGCCTCTATAAACATGATATTGTGTAATGGATAAATATATAGCAAATTAAGTGAAACAGATTGAGTTCAGTTCAAAGACCAGTTCAGCCAGTCCCTAAATAGCTGTATGGAAATTATTTTACCACTCTGTGTCTCCGTGTCCTTACCTATAACATGAAGAATAAAAGACCAATAGAGTAAAGCCTCTGATCAGGACATCCTCAACCACTGATGTGAAACATATAGGGAGAGATGATGGAGCCATTAGTGTCAAACAGAGGGACAGCTGGTGAGGATGGCCTGCTGCTAGGGCAATGACTCTGACAGGCAGAACGGTATCACTTGAGGTGGTGGGTGCAGCCTGTCAGGGGAGGAACAATGTCTCCACCACTTTTTCCCTGTGTCACCTTGGACAAGGTGTTCAAACATTCAGTGCCTCAGTGTCCTTGTCTTTGAAACTGGAATAGTTAAGTGTATGTACTCCATAGAACTAGTATGAGGATTAAGTAAGTCACTTAGGACTGAGACTACCGCTTAGCTGTCAATAACAGTTGTTGGTAGTTGAATTTTGTTTATATGCCATTTTATTATTTTTTTTTCTTTGCAAAAGCTTTAAGGTAGTTTTCCAAATAACATACAGCACTTCTGACCTGGATGTCTTACCAAAACTCTAAAATGTCCCAGTCCATCAGGTATTGCTATTTATGTGTCTTCTGGTGTTGTTTAGATGCCCCAAATTGAACACGTTTTACATTTCAGAACTGTTTTTATTTCCTGTGGATTTCTCTACTTGGGTTAATAGGAACTCTATCCACCCCAGAACTGAAACACTGTTCATGGGAACCCTTCTAGATTCTTTCTTCCTCTCCATTCTCATGCTCCACATATAAACAGTCACTGGATTCTGCCACTTTTTACCTCCTTTGTGTGCATCACATTTACCTACCCAAGTTGCAAAGACTGTGTCCTATGAAGGTGGGAATCAGGATCTCATGTATACTCAGCCGCCATCAGAGCCAGAGGTGACAATGAGCCGTGCTCCTGGTCACCAGCTCACAGTGCAATGGAAGAGACAGGTATCTAACCAGTAGTCAGGAACATTTCTCACTCAAGTGTAAGTTGTTATAAGTGCCATGGAAGAAAAGCACAGAGTGCAAGGAAAAAATGTAAAACGGAGTGTAACATCCATGTGGGAACCTCAATACCCTGCGGAGGCCAGAGGATTTATTGGGAGAGCCTGGAATAAACTGAAGATCTTCTGACCCCTTGAATGAACCAGGCTAATGTGAGGGGACCATTGGTGGGTGTCTTCTGAAAGAGCATCTCACTGCTGCAGCACCTTGTCTTACTTGTTATCAAAGGAGGGTGAGTCAGCGTGGGCCATGGCAGCACTTTGTGCCTACCATGTTTTACCTCCTAAATATGTCCTCCATTCCTTTCTTCCATCTTCATTGCCTCTATCTCCTGCAAGGTCCCATCATTGCCACAGCCTCTTCCTTGAAGCCCAATATCTTCTCTAACACACCCTTAAAACTCTTCATGTTATGTTTTTAAATGAAAAAAAAAAGATTCCTCCTTTGCCTTAATTCTGTCAACAGTTTAAGATAAAATCCAAAATCTTTAACAATGATGATATGGCCCTGTATCTGGATCCCTAGCTTTATCTCTACCCTCTCCATCTTTCTTCCCATTTTGGAGTCATGGAGAAATGTTTGCCTCCATTCCACTTACTTCGGACCTCACACATGCTCTCCTGCTGCATGGTAAGTTACTGCCCGAATCCTTCACTTAAGATCAGTGTTGAGCTTCATCTTGTATGCACACTGTTTCTTTGTAAAGGCCTTTCTTCACAACACCCCACTCCCACCAATGATTGTCAACTTTGGTGGTGTTGTCAGAGGTGACAATGAGCCATGCTCCTGGTCACCAGTTCTTACAGTAAACAGAAGACACAGGTATCTAACAAATATTTGGAGGCTTTTCTCACTTAAGTTTATAAGAACTTATACATACGTCCTCTAGCCTCTGCAGGGTCTTGGGTATCCCACATGGATGTCATATCCTCTTTTACATATTTTTATTGCATCCCGTGCTTTTACTGCTTACCACTTATAACAACCTATAAACCTATGGAGTTTGTTAGAAATGTAGGAGTATCACGAGTGAACACAGGCTTTTTGTTTTTCTTTCTTTCTTTTCTTTTTTCACTAACAAGTATTTTCAGGAGTTTCTGACCAGTCGGCAGCCAGACCACACTTGGAAAAGTCTTGAGTGACGTGAACTTCTCTTGTTGTGTGATGTCAGAATATCTCTCTTCTCTGTGGAAACTTCTGCTCCTTTTTAAATTACTTCTTTTAGGTCTCTATACTCTGCTTGTTTGTATGCTTTATTACTAAGGCAGGGATGTTGTCTCTGTAGGTTGCAGTTATCATCTTCATGCCATTAGCAGAGTAGATATTCAATAAGTCTTTCTTTCTTTCTTTCTTTCTTTTTTTTTTGGTGCTGGGGATCGAACCTAGGACCTTGCACATACAAGGCAAGCACTCTACCAACTGAGCTATATCCCCAACCCCCAATAAATCTTTCTTAAATTACCCATGATTCCATGCTTTTGTAGAATACATGATAATTTATGAACAAATAATACATGCAAACCAGGAACACCAGGGTCTTGAGACTAGGTGGTGTGTCCCACAGCACTTAGGCAGCACGCCTGAAATACTGGGGGGGGGGGTTGTGGAGGGAGGGTGGTCCTGACTTTTGAAGGAAGGCTAATCTGCTTGTTAAAGCTCATTTATTCTAGCTGCCTCCAAGCGGGTCTCTGCTTTCTCCTCCTCCACATGCTCTGGTGACACTTAAGCCTTAATTGAACAGTGAGGTTCCTGTCACCTTTCAGTGGCTCTGCTGATAAGCTGTCAAACTAGAAAGCATCAGGGACAAAATGCTGCCACCAGCAAAAAGGCAAGAGTCTCTTGGTAATCCAGAAACATCGCAGCAGGTCTGTGTGGTGTGGGGTTGGCCTCTGGAGGAGGAGAAAGTTTGGTGAGGAATTCGAGTCAGCATTCTGAAGTCCTCCTACCCACAGGAGGACTTACTGAGGAAAAGCCTGAGAAGGACAAGTCCTGTCTCAAACCTGCCTTGGGTTACTAAGAAGCAGCAGTTCTCCCAGACCAGGCTCTGCTCGTGATTGTGGGACAAAGTGTATAGTGCTCAGAGGACCTGAGTTAAAATTCTGAATGAAGCCATGCATATGGCAGGGGTTATTTAGTGGACAATTGAACCACTGAAAAATGAAAGTTCCTGGGTCTACCACTCAGATCTTGAGTGGTTCCCCAAATTCCATATTTTGGGGGAGGGGACTAGGGATTGAACCTAGCAGTGCTTTACCACTGAGCCACATCCCCAGGCCTTTCTAAATGTTTTTATTGTTGTTGTTTTTAATTTTGAGACAGGGTCTTGCTAAATTCCTGAAGGCCTCACTAAATTGCTGAGGCTCATGTCAAACTTGCAATCCTCCTGCCTCAGCCTCCTGAGTCATAGGGATTACAGGCATGTGTCACTATGCCTGACTCCAAATTCCATTTTTAACAAACACCTCTCCGTGTAGTTTTACTGTAAGTGATCCTCAGACCAAACTTGGAATGACAGGTGCTTAGACTTGGGCAAGTCAGATATTCTCCCTGAGCTTCAGAGTCTCACCTGCAAATGGAGCTGATTTAACTACAGTCTGATCTGATCTACTTCACAGGATTGTTTTAGGAACTCATGAATTTTGTGACAACTATAAAGTGCTATAATCATGTAGGTATTTGGTTACTAGAATTGTTGAATGTTAATGATTTCCAGGAAATGTGTGAATTGTAGTAGATGCTTTCTAAATATAATGCCTTCTATTTTAACCAAGATGCATAGTTAACTGTTCGAACATAGAGATCTACATGATTTCTGAGACATAAGACATATGTGTCTTGATTTCTGTTGTATCCTGGTACCTGTCCTGGAGTAGATACTGATAATAATAATACTGAACAGGGAAGGAAGATGCTCTGTGATGGCCAGGACATGACTTACACAACTCCTCGCTGCCTGTTACTGACTGCACTGACTCAAGCCCCCCTTTACCGAGCTCCAACCTCCTTTCTGACCCCTCCCAGACTGGAGTCACCTGTGTTTTTCATTTCTCTTCTGGAGACACTAAGAATATAGAAACTCATTTGGGGACTTAGAAAGATTTCCTTGGCAAGTATTTCCTTGTATATTTGTCTTTAAGAAAGAAGAAATGGGATGTCAGAGATAGCCTCCCAAATTTTCTAAGGTTATCAGCCCCGCTTCCCTGGGCAGTGCTCTGAAGCTCACCTGAATTCCAGTACCAAATGAACCACAGCAAAGACGCAATTTCCCAGCCTGTGTTTGGTAGAAAACACAGAGAAAGAGCAGGTGGGTGTCTCCGGACTGCAGGGGCAGAGCTGGGATCCTGCCAATTGCTGCAGGAATGGCTCCATTGTCCTGGCAGTGAGCAAGCTGAGCACTTCTGCCCTGTCAAACACTCCATAGCCACAGCCTGTATAGGAACAAAGGGACAGGTGTCCCTCCCAAGGGTTTTGGTATTAAGGTGGGAACTGCCTTCTCTACAAGGTGCCTGTTTTGGGTCTAATTTAGAGTTTGTCATTCTCTTTCAGGTTTCTTTGAAATCTCAAGGAATCCAGGAAGCTGTAGATGATTCTACGGTAAGAAAAAGTACTCTTTTTCTTTTTAACACTCTGCAGCACAACTGCTTATGTTTATTTATTTGGTAAATGTGCATTGCATAGAAAATGAGAAAAGTTCTATCCTCAACTCCTTACAGTCTGAAATGGGAATAAGACATGAGCAGAAATCACCATAATCCTTTAAAAAAAAGTGTTTTCTAGGAAATGTTCTGTAGACTCTTTGTATTCACAGATTTGACATTAATGATTGCAACAATTTAAAAGTCACTCTCATGGCTCAGGGCAGGACAGGATTGGGAGGATGAGTGACAGCCCAGTGGCGCAGGGCTGGTATGTGGGAATGACTTCCATGGTTGGTAAAAGAACTAGGCTGCCTTCCCAATATCTTCACCTCCAGGGGACCTTACTTCCTATGCACTGGCACCTCCACAACAACTGTGCATATATCAAGTGCTGACAAACATTTTAACTTTGGCATACTGATTTTAATATGGAAAATGACATGGCAGTATTGTAAATATCATGCAAATTTCAAATATTAAGGGTTTGTTTTGGTGATGAAGGACGTGAGAAATTTAAGAAGGGAAATGTTCATGAGGGTAGGAAAGGGATGTTTTAAGAGTTGTTTTGTGGAGGAAATGGCATTGAAATTGGTCTTGAAGAATACGGACCCATGACATGGTAAGGTAAGGCAGAGTGAGGAAGGACATAGACATTTGAAGAAATTTAAACAATGAAATACAAATATTCATGTATTATATTGGCTAAATGTTTTTAAAGGGCAAAATCACTGGCTGGCTAGTATAATGAACAACAGGAACTCTTATTCATCGTTAGTAAGAATGCAAAATGATTCAGTCACTTTGCAAGATAATTTGTCGTTTCTCTTGCAAAGCCGAATACAGTCACAATCCTGAAATTTTTCCAACTACGAAATTTCCATCTATGAGCACATATTTCCAAATACTTATTTGTAAATTCTAAAGCAGTTTTATTCATTATAGCTAATAAATGAAATCAATAAGATGTCCTTCCAAAAGTGAATGAAAAAATATACTGGCATACCCTTACCCATACAATGGAATATTATTCCATCATAAGAAGAGGTGAGCTGTTAAGCCATGCATATGCCAGGAGGAACTTTAAAGACTAGTTCACCTCTTTGTATTACACTGGTAAAAAGGTGAGTGGTTTCCAGCAATTCAAGGGGTAGGAGGGTCTAGAGGTGAAATACAGAGGACTTTTCAGGACAGTAAAACATTTGATAATAACATTCCACATCCATCAAAACCCACAGAGCTTTACCACATAAAATCGTGAATCTTAATGTATGCAAATTTTAAAAAGTCATTTATCAGGTGAAGAGATTACGGGAAAGAAAGGCATATTGCATGACAAGATTCTCTTGTCACCTGTATTACCAGTGCATGGCATAACATTACTGAAAGGAGTGGCAGAAAAGGGCACCACCTAAGGAACTTAGAGACACATGGGATCTGTAGGTCTCTAACCCCCCAAAACAAAAGAACCACACATAGTTGCTATGCTTTACTTGCTAAAACATGGCTCATAGTACAGATTTATGCTGATTTCCTTATGAATGCAAGTCAGAACTGAGCCATGAAATGCATGGTTGGCGGATGGTGGGATCTAGTTTTCCATTGTTAGATTGAGAATTTATAGATAAGATGGGAAGAGACTAGAGTGATCTATTACTGACATCAGTTTGAACTAGCATTTAGCTTAATTCACACAAAATGTTTACATGTAGAAATACTTGTAGATCTATGTATATTCACAGGTTACTTTCTTCTCTCTCTCTCTCTCTCTCTCTCTCTCTCTCTCTCTCTCTCTCTCTCTCCACTCCCTTGTTCTGTCCCCTGAAAGGAACTGTAAGTAATGATACCCCAGGAGCAATGAGTACCTCTGCTACCTAGATCTTGGTCTCTAATACCATTCCTCAAAACTGTCAAGCAAGGAAAGTCCAGGAGATCGTCACAGTTGAGAGCAGTCTAAGGAGACAGACTCCTCACAGTAATGTGGTGTCCAGGATGGCATTCTGGTTAGAAAAAGGATACTAGGTAAATATCAAAGCAATGTGAATAAAGCATGGAGTTTAATAACGATAATGCTGCAATATTGATTCATTAGTTGTAAAAATATACCATACTGATGTCAGAGGTTTACAGGGAAATTGTATGGGGCATATATGAAAACTCCTTTTACTACTTTCTCAATTTTTCTTTAAGTCTAAAATTGTTCTGAAATTTTTATTTTAAAAAGTTTTTAAGAAGGGACATAAATGTATGAGTAACAGTGAATAGTTGTGCTGGCCTGAGAAAGGACTGTATGGATTGGTGGGAATTTGGGTAAGGGGTCATACCATGGAAGGCATTAGGTATAGACAGTTGAGGTTGGCTGTGGCCAAATCTACTCATAATCACTTCTCCTTTGCCCATCTTCACAATAGAGGCTGTAACAATGGAAAACTCCTTTTGCCTAGATCGGGGGCCTTTTGGGTTTCCAGTTCAACCAGGGTATTGACAATCTGCTATGTGCCAGTTACAGAAAAGACTCATAGAAAAAGTCATCTAGGAAAGCTCTTTTTTTTCTGAAAAATCAGTTAAATGTCACTCTTCCTACCATTTCTGCTTTCCATGCCTTAAATGTTGCATGCTGTGTGCTTGCACTTCCACTGTCTTATGAGAATGAGGCTGTAGGTCAACATACTAAGGACAGAGAGAGGAAAGATAGTGAGAGGTTCTGTCTTAGATGCATCTTCTGACCCCTCCTGGATCAAGATCCTTCCCTCTGGGCATCTTGTTTATGATCTAATTGAGTCCCTTTATTGATTAAATCACTACCATTATGTATTTTGTTAAATCTTACAGTATCCCTAGTAGAACACTTTGGAGACCAGAAGAAAGAGTAAGGGCTTCATCGACTAGGCAGCCTGGAGTTGATCTGGGCACTGTACTCATTTGTCCTGTTTCTCTGTGCCATGGGTTTTCCAGTTTGATGGCTATGTGGACAGTCTACTATGTACCAGTCACAGTTCTGGGCTTCACCCATGTCCTTGGGAGCATTGCCAAGTCCCTGCTCCCATCTAGCTTACATAATTGAGGGAAAGGGACATATCTATTGATTGGGTGCTTTTAAATGCTAAGAAGAAACCAAATGCAGAATGTTTTCTCTGATACAAGAAGGCTGACTCATAAATGGGCAAGGGGTGGAGCAGGGGAGGATTAGACAAACTCTAGATAGGGCAAAGGGGTGGGAGGGGAAGGGAGGGGCCATGGTGGTAGGAAAGATGGTGGGATGAGACAGACAGACACAATTACCATAAGTACATGTATGAAGACACGAATGGTGTGACTCTGTGTACAACCAGAGATATGAAAAACTTTGCTCTATATGTGTACTATGAGTTGTAATGCAATTTGCTGTCATAGATAACAAATTAGAATAAATTTAAAATTTTTTCATTAAATGCTAAGAAGACAACTAAGGCAGGGTGAGAAGATGGTGATAAGAGTGTTGTAAGCTGGTCAGGAAGCCCTCGTTGCTAAGTCCACATTTGACAACAAACCTAAAAGAAATGAGGGAGACCACTGTGTATGTGCCTAGGAGAAACATTCCAGGCAGAGGAAAACTCATACCAGAGCCACAAAGTGCTTGAGTTGTTATTGTGTTTGAGGGTCAGAAAAGGGTTGCAAGACTACAGCAGAATGAGAGGTGTCAGAAAATCATGTCACGCAAACAATGTTTCAGAGGTGCAAGCCTATAATCCCAGCAGCTCAGGGAGCTGAGGTGGGAGGATCGTGAGTTCAAAGCCAGCCTCAGCAACTTAGTGAGGCCCTATATCTAAATAAAACATAAAAAAGTGTTGGGGATGTGGCTCAGTGGTTAAATGCCCCTGGGTTCATTCCCTGGTACCAAAAAGGACAGGTCATAGAGGGCCTCACAGACCTTGGGGAGGAATTGGGGTTTCACTCTGAAGGAGATAGAAAACCACTGGGAAAGTTCTGGAAATAATGTGTATGATCTAACATTTTAACAAGTGGACAAAGGAACCAATTCGAACTATTGGCAGTGCAACAGCCCAGGCAGGATGCAATGGTGATCTCAATGAGACAGGTATAGTAAAGGTAGTAAGAAGTGGTTATATTCTAGAAAAATTGCTTGTATGTATAATTCATCTTATAGATTAAGTTGTAAGATTAGAGCAGGAACATATCTTAAACTTCCTTCATATCTTCCCTAGTCCTGGCACATCATACATTACATCCGAGTTGCATAAAGGAAGTGTCTTAAAGAGAAAGCATTTTCTTAGGGGAAAAGTCCAGGAGGATTAGGAAGTGGGCTTGGCTTGAAGGATGGTCAGGATACCAGGTGGAGACATTACTAGGCCTCTGCTTTCTGGAGGCAATCTGGCCAAGAATTCAGAAAGCTCCTGCACTCTGCATCCAGATCAGCCAGCAGCAACTGTGTGTTCCACAAAGTGGTGCCTATAGGAGCAGGTAGCATCTCTAAGGCTAAGTGGAAGCCGCTTGGAAAAATCTTGTTTGAAAAATGTCAGCAGATACAACCCCCCTAGCACATAGTGACTCAATTGCTTAAAAATTCTACTGGGAAAACGTATGATCAATTTCTCGTAAATGTGATTCATAAGGGTTAGTCTGCAAGGCTTCTGTCTCAGGCATAACTCCAGTTTGGTTTGATGAGAGTTTTTCTGAAGGCCCTTAGAACATGATCTCTTATTATGTGGATAATCAGCAGAACCTGCACATCCCTTAATGCAAGCAACTGAGACCAAGAGCCGTAACAGCTGAGCTGAAATCATAGCTTTACTGTGGAGCCCATTAACTGGGTAGAAAACTGCATCCTGAGGTCATAAATAGTTATTAGCCAGTTAATGACAGCTATAGTCAAATCATTACATTTACATAAGATGAATAGGGATGAGGACTTTGGTGGCTTTTTAGCTGTCCGGCAATTGGCTACAGTGTTTCCATATTCTGGGCAGAATTTCCAGAAGTAAAATAGACAAATCCTTGCACCACCTTGAAGAAACACAGCAAATGAATGCTGGAAACCATTCTGTCAGGCTTCCTATTCTATTCCACCTTCCGCCCATATCTGTCATCTTTAAATGCCTAAGTGCTTACACCTCATCAGAGGTGAGTTCAGAGTAGAACCAAGTGTCCCTGCCACTCAATTAGGGAACTCCGAATGCATCAGTTAGCACTTCCACATTCTGTTTTCCCACCTGGAAGCTCTCCCGTGACCCTTGGAGGCTGTGCCATCAAGTCTTTATTCTGAATGACAACAATGAATTAAAGTTGAGCTTTTTTTATGTTCTCGGTTGTACCATATTTCATAAACTAATATTTCATGTATTGTCCTAGTTCCGTGAATGCTCCCTGCAGTTGAGAAATTTAAAATACTTGTTTAATCTAGCAATAACGCTTCTCTTCCAGTGGTAGACACAAATTAATCCACAATATATTGCTTTTGGTTGATTTAACACCCAAGGATATGTACTTTGAGCTTGTTTTCTAGGTTGTTTAACTAAGGGCTTCTGATTTAATTGGAGCTATTTGGACCAGGACATAATATTTGCTCAGGCAGGCTCTCTAAGAAGTGTAGAAAACAAAATGTGATCCACAAATATTATTTAAAGGTACAAGTGTTGAAAAATCTTACAGAAATTATTTCTGAAAATGCTTGCTTTGAATAGAGATGGTTAAACACTATTCTTTTATTAATAATGAACTTGCAAATTTTTTTTGCTCACTTTGTGATTAGCCCCAATTTGAATTTATGTGCCCAGGCTGTGTGTTTAGGTTCTGTGAGAGAATTGTGACCACGGGATACACATTCATGTGTGCATCACAATTAACAGGCACTCAGATTTAGTTAGTATTCACCACGTACATGGTCCCCAGTGAGTTATAAATGCCACTGGAGACTTTAGAAAAAGGATGCAAATATGATGATTGCCCCTGGTGAAGTTTAGTTGAGACTACAAGACTAAATAAATAATCAAAAAATAATGGGAGTGTAAGAACCCATCCTTGTCTTTTGAGTTCTGCCCATAAATGCTGCAGAAAAGCAAGGGTTGAGGAGTTAAAGATGGCTTTTGGGGGGTGAGGGGGCATTAGAGAAAATTGAAGGATGCATGAGAAAACAAAAGCAAGGAAACACCATCATCAGATTTATACTTTGACTTCTTTTTTGATATATATATATATATATATATATATATATATATATATATATATATATATATATATATATATATATATATATATATTTCATTTGTAGATGGACACAATACCTTTATTTATTTATTTATTTATGTTTATGTGATGCCAAGGATCCAACCCAGTACCTCACACATGCTAGGCATATACACTACCACTGAGCCACCACCTCAGCCCCTACTTTGACTTCTTTAAAGAACTGTTTCATTATAAAAGAGTTATGAGCAATGACAACCATTCCAATGTACTGCCTGTAGCACTTTCTAGAATGAAAAGAAACAGGATTTGAATGATGGTACCACTTCCCATCGCCCTCTCATTCAAGCCACCACAACGGTTAGGAGCCTCTTCCTCCAACATTCCTTCAATTCCAACCTCACTCCAAACACCAGAAGAGACAGGCAGCCCCAGGATCGCTGAAGGTCTACCTTTCTTATTCTCTTCCCAAACTGCTTCTCTTTCCACTTTGTCTTCATCCATAGCATAAAGAATTGGTCAGCACTGGAGAAGCAAATGGGCCTTTGAAGGAACAGGATTCAACTGCCCACCACCCAACTCAAAAGGACACAGGAAACGCAATAACCCATGCTCTCCCTTTCTGAAGCTAGCCACTGTCACTGAGAGTTTGTGAGGTTGTCACCTAGGTGGATACTGGGAAACGGGGATAGAAGAAAGGATGAGAAGGTAAGACTAGAACTCTCTCAGCAGTGTGGAAAGATTCTTATGGCTGACATTTGCTTACCATTTTACTGAGGGAACTGTAAACATATTTCCATGATACAGATGACCTTCTCATCTCCCCAGCCTCCAGAGGAGGCTTCCCTTTAGGAGCTTCTAAATGTGGGACATGAGATCCTCCTGAAGTTATGGGACATTGAGGGACAGAAGTGACAATTTACATGTGTGACTTAAACCCGTTTCTTTGCAGTTAAGGACTCTCCCTTGCATAGTGACACCTGGGGAGTGTGGTTGTCAGTGTGCTGCCACCCAGAGGCAGGTGACCTCAGACATGGCCATCATCTTGGTGCTTCCCAAGCATATGTCAGTACCCATCTCACAGGGTATCTGTGGTGGGAACTCAGGAAAAGCAGGGGGCAAGGTGCCCGGCACACGATACTTCATTAAATGTTAGCTGTGGCTCTTATCGATGGTTGTGATTTCTTCGCTCACTTCATGATTAGCCCAATTTTGAACTTATTTGCCCAGACTGTATGTTTAGGTCCTTTGATAGAATTGTGTGAAAAAATTCTGGCATTGTGGGAAAAAATTCCAACAATGTGAGATTTGGGATCACACAGCTCTGATTTGAGTCTCGGCATTGCCAGTTACTGCATGGAATTGGGTAAACAACGATCTATGAAATTCATTTTAAAAAAATGGAAAATGGATATCAGAAGAATGCCTCTTGCAGTCTCTTCTCATAGACTTGTTTGAACCTCAAACAAAATAATGGACTCAAATGTGCTCCATAAACTGTGAAGTCTCTGAAATTGCACTTGCTCTGTCCTCAACCACACATCTGGCCCACACAGGATGGTGGTGAAAGTGGCCACGCTCTTCTGAATCTTGGCTGCTTTTCCAAAAGCATTTTCTATGCCTCCTTTCTGGAAAGCTGCCACAGCCTGGGGCCCCAGGATGTTCTCCATGAAATGATTGATTAAAAATGCCCAGTGATTAGCTTGGCAGACTGCATGCAGTATTGTATTTGGAAGGCATGGAAATCTAGTCAGATTTTCTGACTCGGGAGACTGAGCATCTTCCAAATATGATTTTCCTGAGTATCTCTGTAGAGCAGATGATGGGGGTGGGCATGGGTCAGCCTGGTGTCTAGAACCGGTGGGCATGGTCAAGTGGTGTGGGGAGGGAGCAACCCCTGGGCAGCCCAGAGGAAGAGCAATCATAAGCCCACCTTGTTCTGAAGACACAGGAATTCAATTTCTCAAAAGTGCAGTACACATTTCATCAAATAATTCATTCCAAAATGTGGCACTTCATGACACCTTAGTGAGTGGAGAGCCCGCTACCTGCTCTAAGAAGGAAGGCAGTCAACAGATATAACTTGCTTTTTCAGTTGACTGATCTTGAACATCTACTGCTCTGGGGATAGCATGTTTCTGTCTGTATTAGTTTACTACTGAAAGTTTCTGTGTTTGGCATAAACCCCACAGAATACTTTCAAATCAGTGGCTAATGTCAGGTTCAAACTTATAGCATGGGAGAGAATGACTTCCAAGCCCAAAGCACTCTGTTTCTAAATTTTCTGGGTGCAAAGGACAGGAGTTCCCCTTCAAAGATAGTGTCTTCTTGTAGGTTGGAATGATGACTCTCATGGTGTGACTAAGTCACTGATGGTGGTGAAAGTGACTACGCTCTTCTGAATCTTGGCACACTACTCTTTGTTAAGTCTTGTCACTTAGAAGCTTAGGGTCTACTAAAGTGTTCAGGGATGATCACAGAGTGAATAAAAGGGATCTAATGGCCAAATAGGGTGGGGAAACTCTGACTCTAACTGCACCTACTGCTGATTATAATCAGAGGAGCTCCATCAATCAATAAAAGGATTTCACTCCAGGGCATTGGATGGGGTGAACATTTTGTGGATGTTAAAGATCTTTGGTAGTTCTTCTCCCCTAGTAGCATCTAGACTTGTATTTAGTCTGGGAGGAGCCCAATCAGAGGAGCATCTTGGCAGAGTAATGGGAGAACTGCAGAGGGAGTCAGGATAACAGGCTGCCATTGCTGTCCCTGCCTCTGGCTCTCCTGTGTCGAGGAGGGTATCTCTTCCCCCTGGGAGCCTGATTTTCCCCTTGATCTCTGGGTGTCATCATGTTATGGCTACTCCCAAATGTGGGGCTATGTATGACAAGATGAGCGTTCGATTGTGTGTAATTCCTAGTACCTGTGGAAAACTATATAGTCCCGGAAAGTTATAAACCTCTGGTATTCTCTCCCACTCCAGATGTGAGATGCTGGATACTATCAATGGTTTTTTAAATTAGTTTGCATTTTTAGCAGCAGACTTCTAAATGGCATGTTCTTTAGAAGTGCGTCTGTCTAGCACAAGAAGATGAAGCCACAGTTTGGAAAGAGAGTTAGAAGAATCAGAGTCCTGGCTACTCTCTGTTCCCTTCTGATTCCCACAGTGATCCACCAGACATCTGTGTGGGAAAACTGAGTGCTATGGTTGGGTGTAAACTGAATGCTCCCCCAACAGACCTTATACATAGGCTTTATCTCTAGGGGTATGGTATTGGGAGGTTCTGTGGATCTTGGAGAGGTCGGGGTCTAGTGGGATCTCCTTAGGTCATTATGGATATGTCCTCTAAGGGATTCTAAGTCCCTGCCAATCTCATCCTCTCTCTGCTCTAGCTCAAAATGTGACCATTCTCTCTGACATATGCTCCCAGCATTCCCAACCTCTAGCCTTATCAGAATCAAGGTGATACATGCCTTTGATTCTTCAAATGTGAGTTAAATAAACCTTTGGTCTTTATAATTTAGATGTATCAAGTATTTCACTATAGTAACTTAAAGCTGACCAATACACTGGGGCTACCTAGAACATTGGGAAATGACTAAAGTAGATGGTTTACAGGGACACTTCTAGATATTAAGCTCTAAAAATCCGGTATACTAGGAACTGCCATGCATGATTACTTGAGAATACCTGCATCTGTATTAACCAGTGTTTCATGTAGGGTATGACAGCCAGGGAGATGTGCCACTTGGGTTACTCTTAGAGAACTTGTGGTTAAAATCCAAAAAATGAAGTTAGCTAATACCTTCCAGTCATTGCTGCCTTTATAATCTGCCTCACCTTTCCAGGTGAGACAACCCACATTTCTCCCCAGCATCGGCAGGCTGTGATTGAGCATGATGTCACAATCTGGCATTTCTTCTTGTGTGGGTCACCTCTTCACTCTGCCACAATTGGGTTAGTCTGAACGTCCTGTCAAATCTTCCCAATCCTCTTCTCTTAACCTTTTATTCTTCTCAGGTACTAACCCTATCACTTCTTAAGCCTCTTGCGTTACTGATGCTTTATATTTACGAAGATGTCAGAACATGAGTACAACTGTTCCAAAAGAATGTCCATACTGCTTTATTAGGAAAGGAAGGAAACTCCCTGTCTATTGGAAATAATTGAAGGGATGAGGAAGAAAGGAAGAGGGTGAGAAATAAGACAGGCGTTAATTAATCTTAGTGTCTGGTATGAGATAAAATGTAGGTAAAAATTTCTCTTTTTGTCTGTATCTTTTTAGTCCTAGCCAGCAGATTCTAGAAAAAGATGGGCTGGCCAGTTTCCTAGCTCCTTAGGTATTTGGTGGGAGCTGTTATCTTTTTGCCATCTCAGTTAAGCCCTCAGTATCACAGGTCTCTTATGCAGAGTCCTCTGAGCCTAAAGGTTAAATTTTGACCAAGGATCTTTCTTCCTTCAGATACCCTCTACCCTTAGTACCTTCATCTTTAATTCCTTTGCTGTAGAATCAATGGTGAACTTATTTATGTTCCTCCCTCCTTTTCTTTAACATATGCATCCATCAACAATTGTCCCTATTAGCTATGATATGTAAAACACCATATTAGCTACCATGGTGATAAAGATCTCATTTAGACATTAACCTTGTCCTCCAGGAATTTAAAACACAACAGATGCCCACATTCTGCCCTGCATTATAGTAACAAATACCTGTGAGAGAAGTTCAGATGGTGTGCAGTTACCCAGAGGAGAAGATTTAAAAAGATAATTCTCACTGGCAATATCAGGGAAGACTTCTGGGAGGAAGTTGCATCTGCAGTGGGCTAAGGTATTAGTGGAAAAATGATAAGTAACCCTACATGATAAGAATTGTAATATGAATCAGTCATCTTTTACTCCTGTTTGCAAAGTGGCAACCAAGGGTAAGGCACAGATAATACATGTGAAGAAAGGTTCATTGGTTTTATTAATCTCCGAAGCCAAAGCAAACAGACACTAGGAAAAGTGTCCCTACTCGGCACATATTTCTACTTGAACAGAGATTTAATCACAGACTACTGGTGCAGCCTTCAGAACACATGAGTTATTTCTGCAAATCTGTCATATACTTGTTTTCTTTCCATGTGGTGGTTTCTGGGGGAGAGAACAAGGGAAAATTTTGAAGAAATTTAAATAAGTATGAGTAGTAATGAATTCAGAGAGTGAGGCATATTGGAAGAGATATAAAGGTAAAGAAGCCATTTTCAAAGTTATACTCTCACCATGATATCAGAAGCTTAGTGGATAAATGCATAGATATATTGTCTTGGGTTTTTCCATCTAACCCAAGCACAATAAGTGCACTCTCCATTTGCACTGTATGATCTGAGAGTTGGGGTTGGGACAGAATGTGAGAGATGAAGGAAGTAGTGACTCCTAGCTCCTCTCTCATTCCCAAATACAGAATGAGACAGGTATGTGACTAAGGTGGGCCTCATATTATTTCCTCTAGAGATGAGCTTCATGAATTTAAATGCTCTTCCAGAGGTCACATTAAGAGATAAGAGAATGTCTTGGCAGCTTCTTGGTTCTGTGTAATCATGAGGTTAGGCTTGTATTTCAAATTCCAAAATAGCTTTTCAGGGCTGAACTTAGTCAACTCTAATGATTAGTCTGAGACATATCCCTACATTGGAAAGAAGGGTGCATTTCTCCAAGGTAGAGCCAAGGCCAAATAATGATGATGCTTGCTTTACAGTTCAGAGGACCAACATTTTTTTGTCCAGTGACAAGAGTTTGATACTAAATTGGTCATAATTGCCTAGAAGCATAGGGCTTCCCTCCACCTATGAGAAGAAGGGATAATGGTAAAGAAAGCCAAGATACCAGGGCATATGTTTTGACATTTTAGGGATTTTTAAAGCTTTTATATATTTGGGAATCTACAAATAAAGACATGTATTTGAGGTAGACCTTTATGTTCAGATTTCAAGCTGACAAGTATGCCTGCAAAATAGCTATTACCCTGAAAGATACTCTGTCATTTAGTCTACTCTTATGCTTTGAGGCAAAATGATTGTTATACAAACTGGTCTAAATTTAACCCTCTCTTTTAACCCACTCTCCATCACACTTCCCACCACCCCTTCATCAGGAAATAGCTCCAGACCCTTTCAACAACTCATTCTATAATTTAAAAACTTTTTAAAAAATTTTATCTTAATGTGCATGAAGCAAAATCTCATTTTGGTTTTGATTTACATTTACCTAATGCCTTATGAGAGGAACATCTTTTAATTGCTTTCAGGCCACTAGTATATCTTTCTTTAGAGAAATATCTTTCTTCTTTTCTACTTGAGCCACTGATAGCTGTAAATTTCCTTGTAAGCACTACCTCAGCTGTACCACATAAATTTTGGTATATTGTTTGCATTCATCTTGAAGTGTTTTCTAATTCTCCTTGTGTTTCTTCCTTAACTCTTGGCTATGGAGGATTATGTTAGGGATTTTTCAAATTTCTTTCTGTTGCTCATTCCATGGAACTTGGAGAATATATGTTTGTGATTTCAACTGCTCAAATTTATTTAAACATGTTTTGTGACCTAACATACAGTCTATCCTGGAGAATGTTTCAAGAGCATTGGAAAAGAATATTGATTCTATATCTTTGATGGTTACAATAGTCTATAGATATTGCTAGGTGTCATTGGTTTACATTATTGTGCAAGTCTTCTGTTTCCTTGTAGATCATCTGTCTACTATGATCCATTACTTAAATAGGAATACTGATGTCTCTAAATGCAGTTGTTAGAGTTGAGTTCTATATTACTCCTTTTGATTCTAAACCTTTGTGCTTCATGCATTATGGGACTCTTGAAAATAGGTGCCTCTGTGTTCCTAATTGTGGTTTGTTCTTGAATAAGTGATTTTCAACATTTCAAAATATTGCTCTTTCTCTTTAATCTCTCATAACACTTTTTGTCTTAAATTCTTTTGCCTGCTATTTGCATAGCCACCACAGTTCTCTTTTGGTTACTGTTTGCACGGTGTTTCTTTAGACAAACTTTTACTTTTAACCTATTTGTATGTTCAGTCTAATCTCTGCCTCTTAAAAATTTAACACATTTATATTCACTGTGATTACTAAGTGGTAGGATTTACCCCTGCTATTTTGATACTTAGATTGTCTTTTTTTCTACTCATGCCTTTTTGGGGGTTCAATTCATATTTTCTTGTATATTGTTTTATTTATTTATTTTTCTATATTTTATATTATTTTTCTTGTGCTTACTCTGAGAATTGCAGCCATCACTGAACTTTAAATAATATAGTTATATGAAATTTAGTTTTAATAGCATACAAAATTTTGTTTCAATAGCATACAAAATTTTGCTGCTATATAAGTCCATTTCATTTCTCCTCCTTTGTGCTCTTATTGTCATAGAAATGACTTATTTACATGTTGCATGGCTTCAACACAAATTTATATTCACTGCTTTATGCAGTGTTCTTTTGAATCAGATAATAAGAGTTGAAAAATAAATTTATCTTGAATACTTACCTATGCAGTTAACTTACCAGCTGTCTTTCTTTACCTATGTGGTTTAGAGTTACTCTAGTGTTCTTTTACTCAGCTTAAAGAACTTTTTTTTTCCCCATTTATTATTATCAGTAATTCATTCTCTGTTTTTGCCCACCTTGGAATGTCTACATTTTTTTTTTCGTATTTTTGAAGGTTTAATTTAATTGAGTATAGAATTCTTGCTTGACAGTCTTTTTCTTCTAGCACTTTGACTATTATCCTTCTGTCTTCTTATTCCCATGTTTTCTGATGGCAAATTAGCTGTTATAAAGCAATCCTTGTAGGTGGTCAATTTCTTCTCTTGATGTTTTTGAAATTTCCTTTGTCTTTGGTGCTCAACAGTTCAATTATGTGTCTGAGAACATATCTTCAAATTTATTCTATTTGGAGTTCACTACATGCCTCAGATGCATTTTTAGCCATTCTTGCTTTACATACTGTCTCTATCCTCCACACTGTCTCTCCTCTGTACTTTCGGTATTTTAGTACGTTTGATGTATCTTAGGTCTCTGATAGTCTCTCTTTCTTTTTCCCCCTTCATTCTTTTCTATCTTTCTCAGTCAAGATAATCTTTTTATTGATGGTGCTGGTTTATTGTGAGACAGGGTCTTGCTGTGTTGTTCAGGCTGACCTTGAGTTCCTGAGCTCAAGCAATCCTCCTGCCTCAGTTTCTGGAGTATCTGGGACTGCAGGTACATGCCACAGTGCCCAGCAAAGAGAATAATCTTAATCTGTCCATCTTCAGGTTCACTAATTCCATCCTTGCCTGCTCAAATCTGCTATGGAGGCCCTCCAGTGCTTTTTTCCTTCTACTGTACTCCAATTCTAAAATTCTATCTGTGTATGCATGGATATATGTGTAATTTTTAAAATCTTTTTTTAGTTGTAGATGAACACAATACCATTTATCTATCTATCTATCTATCTATCTATCTATCTATCTATCTATCTACCTATCTATTTATTTTTACATGGTGCTAAGGATTGAATGCAGTGCCTCAAACATGCTAGGTAAGAGCTCTACCACTGAGCCACAACCTCAGTTCCTGTATGGGTAACATTTTACTGACATTCCTACCCAATATGGGTAGGATATTGTTCTCATTCCCTTTATTTTCTTTATTCATGCTTTACTTTTTAATCATAAATATCAGCTTCAGTTTTTGTCTAGGGCAAGGACCGATTTTGTTGGATATGTTTATTTCCTGTGTATGGGTATGTGTATGGGACATAACCACACTTTGACAATGCCTGCACTTGAAAGTTTTGAGCAGTTTTGGTGGTGCCGGTATATTGTGAGACAGGGTCTTGCTATGTTGTTCAGGCTGACCTTGAGTTCCTGAGCCCAAGCAATCCTCCTGTCTCAGTTTCTGATTGCCTGCAGTTCATGTGTTGCATTTGTAACCTGTCTTGCTTGTTTCTAGCAAAGTAAATTCTTTAGGCAGTAAATGAAGACTTTTCTTCATACTGTAGGAATCTCTGATGAAAGCATTTTTCTTCTCTTACAATAGCTATCCAAATTCTTCCAATTTGTATTATGGCTTCACTGCTTAATTGTTTTATGATATTATCAAATTGATCAATAATTTCTTGTATCTTTATAAGCCTCATAGATTTTTGTTGTTGTTATTTTTTTAAAAAAAATGGCTATTTAAAATAACATGGCAACTCTGAAAATAAGATTCTCTCTCCCTAACCAGGGTTTGTGATTGTTTGTTCAGTGACTTTTCTGAGCCTAGTCTTTATTCTATGGCCATTGAAGTTCCTCCTCAGATGAGCCACCAGCTGAATAGACAGAGAATTCCTTAAATACCTGGAACCACTGAGCCTCCAGTCAATGTGGAGGGCTCTGTGTGCACGCTGGATACACTCTGCAACACAGTCCTGACTTGGCCTCACTTCCTGATTCCCCAGAGCCTCAAAGTTATCCGGAGGTGAGTGTGTGGGAATTTCTAGGGTGTTTCTAGAGCATTTTCACTCACTGAGCATGTGCCCAGCCCTATGTGCATGCATGTTACCTTCTAGATTCTCTAGAATAGGTCAGAGCTTCTCAAGGACCATTTTACATTACATTTCCAAGTCTACATTACCATTTTTGTGGGGATCACTTTTATTTGTCCCAGCTGTTATCTACTGGGTCAGTCACTAAGCTCTGTTGAGCCAAATTTAGACAGCGTTGTTTGCAGTGTCATTCAGGAAAACCCCAGGCTGGTCAAATGGTGATAATTTTCTGCTAATCTGACTTTGAAGGTGTTCCAGTCCCATTCTGCTGTCTCCAGTGGTTGCTGATCTACTGGATTTTACAACAATGGCAGGTTAGTGGGTTTTATGGCTACCATAGTCCTGGCAAATGGAGTGTATAGAGACAGGATATGTTAAAATGCCACAATACTGCTTATTTACATCCAGACTCAGTTACTTAATAATAATTCCCAGGACTTCTATAAGCCTTCAGTTAATTTCCAGAGTTCTGAAAAAATAGATTCTGACAATTGATGCCAGCATCTTATTACTTAGATGGAGGAGAGGCTTCTTAGACAATCTTACTGTGCCCTTTGTTGTTAGTAGCATTTGATTTTCATTTGCAGTGTTCTTCCATGGTAGCAGTGAATCCGGTAAGGCCCACAATGATAATACGAACTAAAATTTCCATTACTAGCAGCAAGAACTTTAGATTATTGTGTCTCCACCAGAATTTGGGAGTCAGATTAGTAAATAGAATAAGCTGGAGAGAGAGAAGAACATGGATCCTATATGGACTTTTTGAAAAATCAGATGGCAGAATGGTTGTGTTTTTTGCTAATAATGAGATCTAGGGAATGAGTACAAAAATACATTGCACAAGGCAAAAAGTTTGAGAATATAAGACCAGTATGTTGAAAAATCCCCTGTGGTGAATTTTGCCATCATTAGAAATTATTTCAGAGAGAGGGTTAAATAAAGAACGACAGGGAATCAAAATCTTGAAGGAATGAAGAATGGTGTTGCAGATGTCCTCTGACAATTGCACTGAGGGGATGACATGCACTTGAGCTCAATAACAAATGATTCAAGTAGAATTTTAGGGAGTTAAGGCAAAGAAAAGTCAAAGGGGCAATGAAAAGCAAAGAGAACACTTACTACTTTGCAGAAGAAATGTAAAAAGAAGAAGATCTGTAGAGAGGGAACTCCAACTGTGGCAATGTCCTTCAGGAGATGTCCAGATTTCTAGTAGAAGAAGATGGTGATGAGCATTTCTTGAAGACATTCAAGGTATGGGAAATCATTAGGAGGACCTTATGGGACACATGGTGAAATGGCTGCAGGCTGTGGGAGGAGATGGAGCTGGGGTCAGCAACCACGATACAGAGGCATGTCAGGTCTTAGTGTTTGGAGGATGATGGGTTCCCTAGGACTTCTCCTGGGGTTCCTGCAGATAATGAAGCTGTTGGAGTGATGGTGGGAGTGATGGGAGCAATGGTGGTTTCTCTGAAGCATGAAGAGCTCTTCAGCTCAGGCATCACTCTGGCCTTCTACTGATAGCCCCACCTGGCCTCACTATGCCCATCACTTCCTGTCCCTATGACCTGGTTCTTGCATGAGTCCTAATGACAAAATTCCCTAATCACCACCCAATTCTTGGCTCTGTTTTCTTCCAGTCAGTACTTTTTTTTGGTTCATCCTCTGTATATAAGACCAGATCTCTTTAATTAAATATCAATTTCTATATTTAAGGTAGTTCTCACACATATTCACCCTTCACTGTACTGTCCCTCAGGTACAACCCCTTCTTTTGCTATAACATACATAACACATGGTGCTCAAATGAGAACATTTCCCCTGGGCATGCCCAGCTCCTGATGAAATATCAAAAATGGATGCAACTTACATGATTATGCCTTGTGAGTACTGCAGGAATTAAAACAACTGCTAATTACATACCTGCAATTATTCTTGTTCAGGGATTTTGCATCATAAATGTTATCTATGAAGTGTGACTCTCGACCTCTTATTTGTAATAGCAACCATTTCTGTCCCTGTTTTTAAAGCACGTGATGGGGAGAGTGCTATAATTTCAGTGAGAACCTTCCATCCATCCACTCTATATTTAAATCATTTTCAAATTTCAGTACTTCAGTAAGAGGGAAATTATACTGAGACTCATCTTACAATGGAGAACATCAGCGTTATAACCACACTTTGACAATGACTGCACTTGAAAGTTTTGAGCGTACAGTTGATTGCCTGCAGTTAATGTGTTGCATTGTAACCTGTCCTGCTTGTTTCTAGCAAAGTAAATTCTTTAGGCAGTAAATGAAGACTTTTCTTCATACTGTAGGAATCTCTGATGAAAGCATTTTTCTTCTCTTACAGTAGCTATCCAAATTCATCCAACTTGTATTATGGCTTCACTACTTAATTGTTTTATGATATTGTCAAATTGATGAATTTCTCACTTCTCAGCTTCCAGATCTTTAAATACATATAAAATACCTACAACAGTGGTTAATACTTAGTAAAGTGCTTGGTAAATGCTAGTAGCTGGGTATAAACCTAAAACATACAGGTCATTTTCTGTTGTAGATGTTATCTCTTTCGTGTAGTATCACAAGATGCATTTCATAGGGTATGATAAACTAGAAGTTGCTTTATTTAAAAAATGGTAGGGTTTTCACTGAGTCTTTCATATGTCTCTCAAACTGTCTTGTTCAGCAGAAATGTTGTTGTTATCTTTATCATTATCCTTGTTGTAATCCATACCATGTGTGTGGCGAGGTCTAAACCCCATGACAGGCACTGATCTAAACACTCTGTATATCAACTTACTGAATCCTTATAGCAACCTGTCAGTTCAGTAATAGCATTACTGTTATTTTACATATAAGATTGAGACACACGGTTTTAGAAACTTATTCACAGTGCTTGGAAATTCCACAGGCAGAATCCACACTCAAGTCTTCTGGCTTCAGGAATGTGCACAGAGCTGGGATATGCCACTGCATCTCACAAGTAAATGTCAACATTATAGCTGACCAGGTTATGCCTACAGTTCCTAATACGCATTCAGAGCAGGGCACCAACCCATTTGAATGATGAATCTTTGAATGTAATTTGACTTCTGTAACTCTCCACACAATGACAAATTCATTTATTGTTTTATTCATTTATTCAGCAACTAGTCTCTTACCAATATTTCTAGTGCAATTCTAAACTCCAGAATGCAGTCATGGAGAAAACAGAAAAACAAACTGCTGCTTTCAAGGAATTTGTATCCTAGTGTGGAAAGCATGTTGTAAACAAAATACATAAATTATATAATATGTTGGAAGGGCAATAAATTGCATGGAGTAAATAATGCATGTAAAAGAATAGATGATGCATATATGTATGTGAGGAGTGCTTTAATTTTAAATAGAGTAGCTTGGAAAAGGAATGATGAAGCAGGAAATAGAACCAAATTGTATAGGTATTTGAACAAAGCTCATTCCAAGCAGAGAAAATAGCTAAGAGGGCCGAAAGGAGACCATTATGTCTAAATCCGATAATTTGGAAGGGGATGAGGCATATTATATAGGATTTCATAGACTTGCATGAGGACATTATTTTTGCTGAGTTAGCAGAGAGCCATCAAAGTCTTTTAAACAGAGGGGATGACATCATCTGACTGACATATTGAGAGTACAATACAGGCTTCTAGGGGCAACTTGCATAATCCAGGAAAGATATGAAACTGCCATAGATCAGGCTGGTATCAGCAGATATGAGTAGACGTAGGGTCTAGATGTATACCAAAGAGGAAACCAACAAGATTCCCTGAAAGAGTAGATGTTGACTGTGAAAAGCAGAGAAATCAAAGAATACCTTGTGATTTATCCTTAACCAAATACAAGGATGGAGTTGTCATCAACTAAGATACAGATGATTACAGATAGATCCAATTAAGCTGAGAGCCCACCAGATTAGTTTGATATGTGAGTTTGAGATAGCTTTTAGCCATCCAAGTGAACAGATTAAATAAGAAGTTAGATAATGGAGTGAGTTTCATGCTGATGGTACAAATTCTAGTCATCAGCTAAGGAATGAGTCTAAACATAAAAGAGAAGTATCCTAGGAATAAAGTTCAATTGGTTTCACCACAAAAATGTTAAGAAGAAAAAAACAACAAAGGATCATGTGACAAAATGAACAGTGAGGAAGGAAGAAAACCACAAGAATATATATGCTCAGCAGCCAAAGGTAGAAGATGTTTCAAGAAAAAGAGAGTGACTAGCACCATATGCTGGTGTAGAAGAAAAGTATCCAGAGTAGTGAGGCAAACATATAACTGGGGTGTGTTACAGGATTAAAGGAGAAGGACTAGAGATGATAACAGGTACTTAAAGACAGAAGTAGCTGCATTATTAGTCCTTGCTGATGGAAAAATACATGTTTCAGGAGAGAGTGGGAATAGTGCACATATTAGGCAAGAAACCAGTCTTATGCACTGAAGAAGGTGTTGGCTCATGTCAGGAAAGGAGATCCAGGCTGGGGATCCAATCACAGCCCAGGAGTTAAATCTCAGCCCACCTATACTCTCACTGAATATCTTTGGGTAAGTTACTTAACCTCTCTGAACCTCTGGCGTGCTTAAAAAATACTTAACACAGGACCTAACACACAGTAAGGCCTAATCAGCTGCTGCTGCTGTTCTAAGTCAGAGCTTAATAATTTTGCTAGTAACAAAAGAGAAACTTTCAACCCACTTCTTGCATTAATTGTGAGCAGCATGTTTCTCTAAAATTCAAGCTAATCCTCTATCCTCTGCCATGTTTTCCAACAGAGCACACGGATTTGTGTACTTTGCACACACTTTGCTTAGTACATGACATGGACTGCTCAGGAAGGTAATTATCCCAGCAAACTAAGCTGCATGAAAAAGATAAACTGCTTAGTGGATTAAAATTGCATATTTTATATAACCCAGTGGCAAAAACATCCTCGTTCCGCTTGTTGTGTCTCATAAATCTCTCCAGGACATCTACTGCCACAGCTTTTGAGCTTCTCCATCTTCACCTTCTTTTCTCTGGTAGTAGCAAGACAGACTCAGGAAACATCTCCTCTGGCACCTCTGTTCCCTGTCTCCAGGAGATGAGCTATGATGACACCCGCCTCTCAGAGAGACACAGGGGTTGTGACAATTTAATAGACTGGGAAGATAATTGAAAGAGAAAACCAACAGTTCTTCCCTCCCTCTGGGGAAGAGGATGGGGTTTCATTAAGGGCTCAGATGCTTAGGAACAGTTGGCTGTTATTACTAGGGGCTTTCTCCTGGGCAACCCTCATGTACCACTGTTAATAAAAGAGCCATGCAATGTAGGGAATGAAGACATAGCCATTTGTTCCACAGCAGCCTTTCTAACTTAGCTAGGACTGTAGGGTTGTGACTTCTGGGCTGGCCCTGGATATTTTGCAATAAGCATGGGAAAATCATTTGGGGACCAGCATGTTTAACCATATTGTCTACCTGTTAGACAAAAGAGGAGGAAATAGACTGAAGTAAGGCAAGAGAGACTGAATTAGAAAGAATAATGGACTGACTTGCTAAGTCAGGCACAAAAGGCATACAGTGTGCCCCGGAGATCTCTATTAAGAGTCTGTGTACTCCTCAGTTCCTGAAGGAGCAGCAGTTTCTGTGGCCCACCCCTGGGTAAGCACTAGGAACTCCAGAAGGCTAGTCCACCAAACTGCACATGATACTCTTTTCTTCCCCCCTTTCTAGTAACTTGAGTTTGTTATATTGCCTTGTCTTCTTTCCTATTTCATTGCAGTGGCTACAGCAACTGGCAAATCAGTACTCAATAAATGCTGACCGAATAGCTAAAGTCTTGACACAGCTTCGTAGTTTTGTTATAAAAACCACAACTCATAAAAGCTCAAAACTCAATTTTGGGCCCACGTATCAATTCTCTGCCATCAAGGATGGAAGATCCGTAACTCTCTTCTCCACATGTGCAGAATGTGAATGTCCCCAGTACTCAGAGCCTGGCACGTCATCAGCACTGAGTAAGTACCAAGTGGCCCACTGACTTCTATAAATGTTAGGGAAGGATGAGGGTGTTACAGTCAGCTTTTGTGCTGCTCTGACCAAAAGATCCATCAAGAACAATTAGAGGAGGAAGTGTTTATGGTGGCTCATGATTTCAGAGGGCTCGGTCCATACATAGACCACTCCATTGCTCTGGGCTCAACATGAGGCAGAACATCATGGTGGAAGGGCCCAGAAGAGGACAGCAACTCAGAACATGATAATCTGAAAGCACGGAGAGCTCTGCTCACCAGGGACAAAACATAAACCCTGAAGGCATGCCCCCATTGACCCCCTCTTCTAGCGACATCCTACCTGCCTATAGTTACCACCTAGTTAATTTATATCAGTGGATTAATCCACTGCCTCGGTTACATATTTCAGACTCAAATTATTTCACCTGTGAAAATTCTTGCATTTTTCTCACACATGAGCTTGGGGGGCGGGGTGGCAACTCACATCTAAATTATAACAAGGGTGTATAAACAAGGACAAGGACTTCAGAAGAGTCTTGTGAGATGATAGCATATCCTCAGACCATACTAACTGCACCAACTTCACCTTCACATGTGCCCCTCATCTTCCCACTTAATTAATAATTAACTCTGAAGCACACATTCAACATGTCCACTGAGCTCCATAAAACAAGCCGCATCAAACTCAGGAGGGACTGTATATGTGCTATGCTTTAGATAAGAAGTATCCCCCCAAAGCCCATATGTGAGATAATGCAGGAGAGTTCAGAGGTGAAATGATTAGGTCATGAGAGTCTTTATCTCATCAGTATCTCATCCATTAATGGATTTGACTGATGGTAACAGTAGACAGGTGGAATGTGGCTGGAGGAGGTGGACCACTAAGGGCATGCCTTTGAGTTTTATTTTTTTGTTCTTGGTGAGCAGAGCTGTCTCTGCACTTCCTGATGACCATGTCCCGAGCAGGTTTCCTCTTCCATACCTTTCTGCCTTCACCTCAGGCCCAGAGCTACATTGTCAGCTATCTATGGACTGAGCCCTCTGAAACCTGGAGATGCAGATAAACTTTTCCTCCACTAATTGTTCTTGTTAGATCTTTCAGTCACAGCGATGAAAAAGCTGACTAACACAATATACAAGGCTCTAGGTGAAGCCCTGCATTAATTAACATTATCTTTACAACTGATTTATAAGGGAGATGCTGTTCTTACACTTATTTTAAAGTAAGGACAATAAATTCAGGTAGCTCCCCCAAGGCATCTACTTAGGAGGTCTCAGCTGGAATTCAAACCTGGCCATCTGACTCTAAGGCTTGCACTGTTAACCACTAAACTTACTGCCTCCTCCTATGAAAGAAAATAATTAGTTCCTAAGAGAAGCAAAGCTCTTACTTTTAAATTGGAAAATTCAACAGGCTGCTCTCGGGAGAGGATGTTATGGTTAGGACCTGGAGAAAAGGGATGAGATAGTTGCAGAGTGGAGGTGAAAGTCTTCCAGGAGCACGGAGCATCACAGGAAACTAGAAAGGATCAGAAAGAATAGTGGAAGAAAACTGAATGAGAAAGAACATGATTGATATCAAGTCCAGAGTTCTGGAGTGAAGTCAGTCCACACAGGTTAAGCTTAAGGAGTTTGTATTACCATCTAAGCACAGTGGGAAGGTCTATGAGATAAGGAGGATGGGTATCATTAGCTTATTTAATATATGAAAAAAAAGTCAAGAGAAAGGAATAAATTTGGGAGGGTCCTTAAAGCATATTGTAAGAGCCAACACGAGACTGAGAAACAAACCATTGTCCATAGCTAACCATTGTCAGCTATGGAGATTGGGACTCGTTTGTTACTGTGGCATAACCAGGAAGAAACTGACTGGTACTATATGCAAGAGTTCATTACAAAAGGACTGTGAAGGTGTATGGAGAAGAGTGGTGGAGGCCAAAACTGAATGACATTTGCAGAAGCCAAAACTGAATGACATTTGCAGACACTAAGGAGGTGAAGGGAGAGTAAATATGTTGAAGATCTCAACAGGCTGATATTTCCTGATCAAAGGAAAGAGTAGCAGAAGAGGAAACTAAAGAATTAGTCTGGGAAATAGGCTGGGTCCAGAGCAGTTAGAGCCTTGTAAGCATTTTAAAAATTTTAGATGTAATCCTGAGTACATGATGAAAGCCAAGGATTAAGAGGTAATCTTTGTGAAAGTGATAATTTTTCTCGGGAAGTTATAAAGCCATCATAGGTATAATATATTTTACATTAAAAATAAAAGAAAGTCTTATAGCCTGAAGCACTGAAAGTTACAGTCATCTAAGTCTTCACTTTTAACCTCTCTAGCGCTCCTGTCTTAAAAGATATTTTCCTAAATAACCATAACTTCATTACGAGACCTAACAAATTTAAAAAATGACGAGATAATGTTTGACAAATGTTATAAGAAAGTTACATGGAAATAATTTTGTTTTCCTACAACAGAGCCTCACAAAAAAGACAGCCCCAAAGGAAAAATATATTCTTTTAAAATCCTGTATATTGGGCTGGGGATGTGGCTCAAGCGATAGCGCTCGCCTGGCATGCATGCGGCCCGGGTTCGATCCTCAGCACCACATACAAACAAAGATGTTGTGTCCGCCAAGAACTAAAAAAATAAATATTAAAATTCTCTCTCTCTCTCTCTCTCTCTCTCTCTCTCTCTCTTTCTCTCTCTCTACCTCTCTCTCTCTTTAAATAAAATAAAATAAAATCCTGTATATTTGATAAGAAACACTTTGATTTAACCAAGCTCATTGGAACCGCATTTCTACAGAAATTATGCAACTTTATAACTCTATTCTTGGTAGAAAGGCAAATATATGTCACAAACTATTGATTTACAGAATAGAGCCCAGAAATGATGTGCTTGACCTCTAACATCATCTAGTTCAGGTGTCGCTGGGAAAGCTTGAGGATTCTCTTTTGTTCTCAAGAGCAACAAGGAAATCAAGAGAGGCCAAATCCTACCAAGAATTGCTGTGTCTCCAGATAATCCACTTTTAATATGTCAGCCTAAGCCTAGCACTCCATCAACAAGTTCCATCTCTGTCAACCTTGCGGAGGTCTCCAGTTGGCATGGTTGATACCCAGGAATCCATCTTACCTCTGTAAGAAGTGGCTAGGCCCAGACATAATTTAGAGTCCTGGACCTAGTCATGAGGCTGTCCCCAAAGCCGGTGTTTCATCCCTGGGCCCAGTGGGAATATTGCTTATGACAGTTTAATACAGCTGCAGTATTAGAGCAATTTATTTTTGTACACCTGTACCAATGCCTTCTCTCTTTCTACTTCTCTAAATGCCACAATGAGATACAGTTTTGGGAGCCTGAGAAAATCCCCTGGTACAGGAGAAAGAAGAATAAAACGATCAAACATTACTCTATTACCTACACATTTTAATATATCACTTAATAAATAAATCAGTAAATGCATAAGCATTTCAAGTATGCATTGACTTATATTGGTATCACTGCTTATTGCTATCATAGCCCAGAGAATGCATTCAAAACAACTACATTAGGAATTCTGTCATCTCTCCCTACACTCTGTCCATATATATATCTTGGCCAACAGACCTGTATTTATAAATCCTCAAGGACCAACACCTGAGACTTACATTGAAACAGTGTTAACAGAGCAACCTCTCTGTGTGAATGTCTTATAAGAGCATTGAATTCTGTATGCAACTGTTGGGTTTAATAATTAACCCTCCCACTTTTCCTCATCAAATTAAGGGTTGGGAAAAAGACAGAGGACAAAGACGAGAGCCAATGGATTAGCATATTTCTGGTAAAATTTGAGTGGGAGAAGGCCTGGTGCTAATTCAAAATTGGGATTCTGACCTCCGAGTATATCCCATATCACATTCAACTGCCATGATTTCTTGTTTTTCCTGTCTCAACAAGAGTTAAGCTGATTTTCTTTATGTAGAGAAAATACTGAGGGGAGAAAGAATAGGCACTTCCTGCCACGCACATTGCTAAAATTCTATTTTAAAAGCCAGCAGCAAAGCAGGGCTATGGAGAAAATGGTCCTCTGACAGTCCAAAATTGAACTCCTGAACCTGCCTCAAATTGGTCCCTAGTGACACATTTTTTTTTTTCCTCTTCGCTGTTGTCATCACCTTTATCCAGCCAACAGGACTGGAAAGTTCAACTTCAACCCTTTCCTCTCCCTCAGCCCACAAGTCCAATGAATTCCTGAGCCTCAGAGATTTTCTTTCACCTCTGAATTATTCTTGATGTCCTTTTCCTCTTTGCAACTCCACTGTTGCAAATTTGCTTCCAGTTCTCAGCCCTCCTATATGGCAAGCGGAATGGGTTCCTCTGGTGTTTAAAGCATGAGTCACAAATTGAATGGCATAGGATCCAAGTTGGACTTCATCTGGGGTGATGTGACTTTAGGAATATCACTTAACTTCTCTGATATCCAAGTTTTTTGTGTTTTTTTTTTGTGTGTGTGTAAAACATTCATATTTATTGTAAAAGACCACAATGAGGATTAATGAGATAATGCAAACAAAGTCTTCAGAAAATTATCAAAAATATAGTAAAAGCCCAGGAATGTCAGATGCTGTTAGGAGTGTTTAGAATCACTGTTCTTGAATTTGAAAACCAAGTTTTGGGACAATACCTATAGTATGATTCAGTGTTTTTTAAAAAATTCTTTATGTGTACATTTTGATGCCGCAGTCTGGCTGGGCACAAATCACGGAGCCGCCACAAAGCACTTGTATGTTAAAACAGGAAACTTTATTGCCTGAACTCCAACAGCACTCCAAGCACACTCCCCAGGCACTCTCCCTAATGGCCACCCAAGTGGACCCGGAACACCACACCAACCAGAACTCCCTCCACCAGGCTGCGCATGCGCACTCACTCTTGGAACCCGAAACCCGCCAGAACTCAAAGGGAGCTCCAAAGTAGCTGGCGCCCGCCCGCCAGAGGCAGCAAGAGCCACCCTATTACTGGACAGTAAAGGTCTAATATACAATTGAATACATAGCCTGTTTCAATACAGCATCATCCAGTCACAGCAATTATGGACAGCTTAACTTAATATCATCATCTTAATGGCTCGCCTCTCAACCATTACTTCTGGCAAAATGCCAGGGGCCATCCTGACTGGCTGTGACTCTCAACATTTTGATATGTCTTGATTGTAGATAAAAGCATGAAAGGAAAGATACCAGCCTATTGATGCTGGTTATCTAAGCTAGAAAGCAATGATAGATATCCATTATCCTTTATGCATTAACATCCTGTTTTTTACAATAAACTTTTTTTTTTTCCTAAAGTAAGGTCTCTACAGCAATCTCTTGGCATCCATTTCTATTTTGTTCTGTGTTTTTAGAGTTGCCAAATTGTGTGATTTGGAAATACTAATACCTTCCTCAAAACCTCTGCCTGCAGAATGAAGTCCAAACGTGTTAGTAGGTTTATGCAAAGCCCTTCCTTATCCATCATCTCAATCTGCCCCTCTAACCTGTGCCACCACCCAGTGCTTCAACTCTACCCATACTGCATTGTTCCTTAAGAGCAGGACACACCCCATGAGCATTCCATGACCCTTCCTGACACAAGGTGTCATTTTCCCTGCCCCAAATCCCCATGTAAGTAATTACAGATCACCCTATACTTCTCACCCCCACAATGAGAACATGGGGTTTTCTGCTGGTCTTTTAGGCTTTCTTCTGCTGGGTCTGTCTGATTGTCTTCCCATTCTAATTCATAGTCTTCAATCACACTCTCCGTGTTTGGGTGCTCCCTTTAGAACTCAGACCTAAGTAAACTTTTAAGTCCTTACTTGAGTTCTCCTAAGAACTTTCCCACTTTGGCTTGAGTTCCTATTTGGAGTCCTGAGGACTAAGGGTGTTATAAATCTTACTGGTGGTCAAGTTAGATTGATTACCTGGATATATCGAGATGGCCCATGAATTTGAGCAAATTGCAATTAAGTTCCTTTATTTTTTTTTTATCAACTTGAATTAACATTGATGTGTATTAATGGGATTCAGTGTGATATTCCTACACATGCACACAGTGGGTACTGAACACTTCCAGCTTCCCTTGGCCCAACCTTCCCCCACACATCCCAATCTCTAGCAATCACTAGTCTACATTAGGGTTGACTGTTATTAGCTTCCACAAATGAGAAAGAACATATGGTCCTTGTCTTCTGTACTACATTAATGTCCTCCAGTTCATCCACTTTTCTGCAAAGGAGAGAATTTTGTTTTAGGGCAAATACTATTCTTGAATATATGCCACATTTTCCTTATCCAGTCATCTAGCGACAGGCTTCTAGACTAATTCTGTGTCTTAGCTACTATGAATAGTGCCATAAAAGAACATGAGTATACAGATATCTCTTTAGTATGCTGATTTCATTTCTTTTGAAAATATATACCCAGAACTGGGATCACTGAATTTTATTTTATTTTATTTTTTACAAAATATAACCAGGCCACATCTATTCAAGGACTAGCATGCATGATGAATGAACAGTTTGTTGTTGTTGTTGTGTTTATTTTCCTGGGAAATCCACAGGAGAGCAGGAAGTGGAGTGTGTGTTGTAATAAAAAAGACAATTTTTCCATCTTATTTCCATTGCCTGGTTTCAAATTCCAATTTTCTTCCTATGAAAATGGACAGGTTTTAAAATTCTATACCTGCATATTAACTAAGTCCAATTTATCATTGTTTTTCTTATGGTTTAATTCTTTTTGTGTCTTAAGTATTCTTTGTCTACCTATTTCAAGGTTCTCTTGTATATATTTTTTAGAAACTTGGTTGTTTTGTTTTTCTATTGAGGCCTACAATCAATCAGAAATTGAATTTTATTTGTGGTTTAAGGGAAAGGATGAGCTTTAAGACATTTTTGTCACCATTTTGACAGTATTATTCTTTTCTACAACATAGGTGTACACTTTTTATGAATCAAGTCTAAATACACATACATTTGAGAGGCAGATCCATTTATAAGTTTATACACTGGCAATACTACTGTTTTTTTTTTTTTAACTAAGTAAGTTGTCTTGATATATGATAGTACAAGCTTTCTGTGTGCTTTACAATCAATTTGGCTATTTTGCCAAAAATAACCCTGCTATGATTTTTGAGATTATACTGAAGCTGTATGTCATAGAGATGAATGATATTTGTAAAATATTGAATAACTCTCCATATATTTAAATGTTCTTTAATTTCTTCAGTAATGGTTTATAGTGTTCTGAGTAGGAGCTTTGTTTATCTCTCACTAGATTTATTCATGGATATTCAATGTTGTTAAAATTGTAATTTAAATGATTTCAGAAAATTCATTTTCTAATTCTTGCTCATTTGCGTAAACATAATTGAATGTTCTGCAACTCTTACATCCACTTAATAATTTGAAAAATTAGCCTGAGATTTTTTGTTTTAAGAAAAAATTTCATTTTAAGCCAGCATGGTGGTTCATGCCTGTAATCCCAGTGGCTGGGGAGGCTGAGGCAGGAGGATGACAAGTTCAAAGCCATCCTCAGCAACTTAGAGAGACCCTATCTCAAAATAAAAAATGGTTGGGGATGTGGCTCATTAGTTAAGCATCACTGGGTTTCATCCCTGGGTTTAATCCCTAGTACCAATAAATAAATAAATAAATAAATAAAATCTATTTAAAACTTTTTAATTGACAAATTTAGTTTGTATATATTTATCATGTACAATATGATGCTTTGAAATATGTATACATTGTGGAATGCCTAAACAGAGCTATAACTGTATGCATGAGTTCAAGTATTTATCATTTGGGATTATAACAATTGAAATTTCTCTTAAGAATGTGTAAGAATACAATGCTATGTTGCTAACTACTGTCATCATGGACTACAGAACTCTTAAGATCATATGCATCTACTAGTTCAACATTTTTAGATTCCACATTGACAAATAATGGTTCCAAAACTCCAATGACTTTCTTCAGAAATAAAAAATTAGTCATGAAATTCATTTGGAAAAATAAGAGGCCCAGAATAGCTAAAGTAATCCTTAGTGATAAATGACTACAGAGCCACAGTAACACAACAGCATTGTACTGGCACCAAACAGACACATAGACCAATGGTACAGAATAGAAGACACAGAGGCAAACCTACAAAAAAAATCAGTTACCTCATACTAGACAAAGGTGCCAAACACACACACTCTAGAGCAAACTAGACTTTTCAACAAATAGTGCTGGGAAAAATGGAAATCCATGTGTAAAAAATCGAGATTAAATTCCTATCTCTCACCCTACACAAAACTCAACTCATAAAGGATCATAGACGTAGGCATTAGAACAGACACTCTATGTGTAAAAGAAAAAAAAAATGTGGGCTCAAATCTTCACCATGTTAGCTTAGGAACTGACTTCCTTAACAAGATGCCTAAAGCACAAGAAGTAAAATCAAGAATCAACAAATGGGATGGATTCAAACTTTACTCTTGCTTTCACAGAAGAATGCTCTCTAATATGTCCTGTTGAATAGCATTCTATCCAAGTAGAACTTCCTTCGAAATTGGAGTCAATCTTCTCAGACCCTGCCACGGCTTTATCAGCTCGACTGATGCAGAATTCAATAGCCTTTGCTATCATTTCAATAATGTTCACAGCATCTTCAGCAGAAGTAGATTACATCTCAAGAAACCACTTTTTGCTCATTCATAAGAAGCATCCCCTTGTTCATTACAATTTTATCATGAGATTGTAGCAATTCAGATATGTCTGCAGAGTGTGCTTCTATTTCTAGTTCTCTTGCTATTTCCACCACATCTGCAGTTATTTCCTCCAATGTCATCTTGAATGACTCAATGTCAACCCTAAGGGTTGCAATCAAATTTATATCAATGTTTTCCTTTTGATCCCTGACATGAATCACAGATGTCCTTAGTGGTATCTACAATGGCAGTCCCTTTCCAGAAGACTTTCAGTTTACATTGTCCAGATCCATCAGCGAAATCACCGTCTATGGCAGTTCTACATACTTATGAATGTGTTTATGACTAAATTTAAAATTATTCCTTGATCCCTCAGCTGTACAAAGGATATTTTGCAAGGGTAGATGAAAACCACCTTATTATTATCATTGTTTATCTTCATCAGAGCTCCAGTGACCAGGTGCATTATCAATGAGCAGTAATTTTGAGAGAAATCTTTTCTTCTGAGCAGTACATATTGACAGTGGGCCTAAAATATTCAGTAAACCATGTTGTAAACAGATGTGTTGTCATCCTGGCTCTGTTGTTCCCTTCATGGAACACAGTAGATTTAGTGTGATTCTTAAGGTCCCTAGGCTTTTCAGAATGCTGAATGAGCAGGGGATTAAATTTAAGGTCACCAGCTGCATTTGCCTCCTAACAATAGGAATGCAAACTAAAACCTACACTGAGGGGTTGGAGATTTAGCTCAGTTGGTAGAGTGTTTGCCTAACATGCACAAGGCCACATGTTCAATCCCTAGCACAACAAAAACAAACAAAAGGAAAAAAAAAAACTACACTTAGTTTTCATCTCACATTCAGTCAGAATGACAATTATCAAGTATACAACTAACCCTCAAAAAAAAAAAAATATATATATATATATATAGCCTCTCTTTATGTTGCTAATCATTTCCTTTGCTGTACAAAAGCTTTTAAATTCAATGCCGTTCCACTTATTGATTCTTACTATTATTCTTTTAGTACTATTATTTCTTTTAGTTTCAATCTTCTACACATGATACTTGGTTTTCTCAGCACCATTTGTTAAAGAGGCCATTGTTTCTACCACATATGCCTTTGGCACCTTTGTCAAGAATCAGATGGTTTTAGCTGCCAGGGTTTGTCTCTGTGTCTTCTTATTGTTTCATTGATCTATGTTTCTTTTTAAATTTCAGGACCAAGTTGGTTTTGTTATTAGAAATCTATAATATAATTTGAAGTCTTGCTCTTTATTGCTCAGGATTGCTTTGGTTATTCTTGGTATTTTTTTTCTTCAATATGAATTTTAGAGTTTTTGTTTTGTAGTTTTGAGAATATCATTAATATTTTAGTGGGAATCGAACTGCTCTTATAGATTACTTTTGGTACCTAAACCACATCCCCAACTTTTTTTTTTTGTAAATTGAGACAGGGTCTTGCCAATTTGCTTAGGACCTTGTTAAGTTCCTGAGTCCGGCTTCAAAGTTGCCAATTCCTGCCTTACCCTCCTGATTCACTGGGATTACAAGCATGCATCACCACTCCAGGCAAGCTATTGAATTTTGTATGTTTATGATGTATCATGCTACTTTGCTAAATTATTTTTTATCAGATCTAGACATTTTATGGTAAAATTTTTCAGATGATACAATGTGAAAACAGTGATAATTTGACTTTAATATTTTTATTCTTTCTATTTCCTTTTCTTGCTAATTTGCTGTCTAAATTTTCAAATACTATATTGAAGAGAGTGGTAATAATGAACACCCTTGAATTGTTCTTGATTTTGGAAGAAATGCTTTCAATTTTTCCCTATTCAGATCATGTGAGTTTTGAGTTTGTTCTAGATAGTATTCAGAATGTTGAGGTAAGTTACTTCAATGCCCAGAGACTTCAGGGTTTTTATCATGAAGGGATACCAAATTTTGTTGAAGGCTTTTTGTGCATCCATTGAGTTCATCATATGAATTTGATCTTTGTTTCTATTCAATGTTTACGTTTATTGATTTGTACACATTGAACCATACTTGAATTCCTGGAATGAAACCAACTTGTTCATGGTATATGATCTTTAAAATGTGTTATTCAATTTGATTTGCTAATATTTCATTAAGAATTTTGATACCGTCTCACTCCAGTAAGATTGGCAGCCATTCTGAAGTCAAACAACAACAAGTGCTGGCGAGGATGTGGGGAAAAGGGTACTCTTGTACATTGCTGGTGGGACTGCAAATTGGTGCGGCCAATTTGGAAAGCAGTATGGAGATTCCTGGGAAAGCTGGGAATGGAACCACCATTTGACCCAGCTATTGCCCTTCTCAGACTATTCCCTCAAGACCTTAAAAGAGCGTACTACAGGGATACTGCCACATCGATGTTCATAGCAGCACAATTCACAATAGCTAGACTGTGGAACCAACCCAGATGCCCTTCAATAGATGAATGGATAAAAAAATGTGGCATTTATACACCATGGAGTATTACTCTGCACTAAAAAATGACAAAATCATGGAATTTGCAGGGAAATGGATGGCACTAGAGCAGATTATGCTAAGTGAAGCTAGCCAATCCCTAAAAAACAAATTCCAAATGTCTTCTTTGATATAATGAGAGCAACTAAGAACAGAGCAGGGAGGAAGAGCAGGAGAAAAAGATTTACATTAAACAGAGACATGAGGTGGGAGGGAAAGGGAGAGAAAAGGAATATTGCATGGAAATGGAAGGAGACCCTCATTGTTATACAAAATTACATATAAGAGGTTGTGAGGGGAATGGGAAAATAAACAAGGAGCGAAATGAATTACAGTAGATGGGGTAGAGAGAGAAGATGGGAGGGGAGGGGAGGGGGGATAGTTGAGGATAGGAAAGGTAGCAGAATACAACAGTCACTAATATGGCATTATGTAAAATTGTGGATGTGTAACCGGTGTGATTCTGCAATCTGTATTTGGGGTAAAAATGGGAGTTCATAACCCACTTGAATCTAATGTATGAAATATGATATGTCAAGAGCTTTGTAATGTTTTGAACAACCAATAAAAAAAATTATAGTAACAAAAAAAGAATTTTGATCTATGTTTATCAAGGAAATTGGTCTTCAATTTTCTTTCCTTAACATGTCTTCTGGTTCTTCTTAAGAAGATGAAATACAACTGATCAACAAGTATGTAAAAAAGTGTTCAACAACTCTAGCAATTAGAGAAATGCAAATCAAAAGGATGCTAAGATTTTATCTCACTCCTGTCAGAATGGCAATCATCAAGAATACAGGCAACAGGGGCTGGGGTTGTGGCTCAGCAGTAGAGGGCTCTCCTAGCACTTTCGAGGCCCTGGGTTTGTCCTCAGCACCACACAAAAATAAAATAAATAAAATAAACATATTGTATCCAACTACAACTAAAAATAATTTTAAAAAAAGAATATAGGAAACAATAAATATTGGCAAGGATGCGGGGAAGAAGGTATGCTCATACATTGCTGGTGGAACTGCAAATTGGTGCAACCACTATGGAAAACAGTATAGAGATTCCTCAGAAAACTGGGAATGAAACCATCATTTGACCCAGCTATCCTACTCCTTGGTTTATACTCAAAAGACTTAAAGTCAGCATACCATAGTGACACAGCCACATCAATACTTATAGCAGCTCAATTTACAATAGCTAGACTATGGAACCAATCTAGGTATCTCTCAATAGATGAATGTATAAACAAAATGTGATATATATGCACAATAGAATATTACTTAGCTTTAAAGAAGAGTGGAATTATGGCATTTACCAGTAAATGGTTGGAGTTGGAGAATGTCATGCTAAGTGAAATAAGTCAATCCCACAAAATCAAAGGCCGAATGTTTTCTCTAATATGCAGATGCTAATTCACAATAAGGCAGGGGACACTAGGAAAGAATAGTGATTTATGTAAAGGGAAGTGTTGGGAGGGGCCGGGAGAGGATGTGGGGATAGGAAAGATAGAACGAAACAGACATTATTACTATATATATATATATATATATATATATATATATATATATATATCTACATAACCAATATGGTTCTGCAACATGTACATTCAGAAAAATGAGAAATTATATCCCATCTATGTATGATATATCAAAGTGCATAAATGCATTCTACTGTCATGTATAACTAATTAAAGCAAATTTAAAAATTTTAAAAATAATCATATCATTGAAAAATGTGGGTAATTTATCTTTTTCCTTTCTAATTTTAATGCCTTTCTCTTGCTTATTGCTCTTGCTATGACTTGAGGTACTACATTAAATAAAATTGTTGACAGTGGATATCCTTGGCTTGTTCCCCATCTTAGAGGAAACACTCTCTGTTCTTCTCTGATCAGTATAATATTGGCTATGGGTTTTTCATACATAGATTTTAGTATTTTATGTTTCTTACATACCTAATGTATTGAAAGTTTTTATAATGAAGGGACATCAACTATTATCAAATACTTTCTCTGCATCTAGTTAAATTATCATGCCCTTTTGGTCTTTATTCAGTTTCTTTCTTGTATGTTTATTATGTATGCCGAACCATCCGTGATCCCTTGGAGGAATTCAACTTGATCATGTTGAAAGATCTTTTTGATGTCCCATTCAAATCAGTTTGCTAATATTTTACTGAAAATTGTTGCATCTATGTTTATCAAAGATAACAATCTATAGTGTTCTTTCTTGTTGTACATCTGGTTTTGGAATTAGGGTAAAGCTGGACTAGGAAAAATCATTTGAGACTCAACATCATTAGCAATTAAGGAAAGGCAAATCAAATGTGCACAGATTTTGGCTGGGCACAGTGGTGCACACCTGTAATCACAGCAACTCAGAAGGTGGAGGCAGGAGGATCACGAGTTCAAAGCCAGCCTCAGCAACTTAGTGAGGCGCTAAGCCACTCAGTGAGACCCTGTCTCTAATAAAATACATAATAGAGCTAGGGATGTGGCTCAATGGTCGAGTGCCCCTGAGTTCAATCCCCCCCCCAAAAGAAAAAGTACACAGATTTCATCTCACACTAGTCAAAATGGCAGTCATCAAGAGTGCAAATAATAATAAATGCTGAAGAGGATGTAGAGAAAAAGGAACACTTGTATACTGTTGCTGCAATTAAGATTGGTACTATGGTAATCAGCATAGAGGTTCCTCAGAAGACTAGGCTTAGATCACCATATGACCCAGCTACTCCACACTCTGTATTTATCTTAAAAAATCAAAGTCATCGTACTATAGTGATACAGACAGACCCTTGTTCATAGCAACATAATTTATAATAGCCGAATCATAGAACCAGCCTAGGTGTCCATCAGTTGATGAATGAATAAAAACAAAATGTGGTCTATATACACAGTGGAGTTTTATTCAACCATAAAGAAAAAGGAAATTATGTCATTTGCAGGAAAATGAACAGAACTGGATACCATTATGTTAAGCAAAATAAGTCCTTTCAGGATTTTAAATATATCGACCCTTCTATTCTTCTCTGTAAGATTTCTGATGAAAAAAATCTGCTGTAAGTATAATAGGCCTTCTCTTATATGTGACTTGTTATTATTTTTTTTTAGAATTCTTTGTTTTATACATTTTTTGGGGTGGTACCGGGGATTGAACTTTGGGGCACTCAACCACTTAGCCACATCTTCAGCCCTGTTTTGTATTTTATTTAGAGACAAGGTCTCACTGAGTTGTTAGTGCCTCACTTTTGCTGAGGCTAGCTTTGAACTCATGATCCTTCTGCCTCAGTCTCTGTTGGATTACAGGCATGAGCTACCACACTCAACACTTTGGACATTTTGAGTATTATATGATGGTGAAAATATTTTTATGGCTGACTATATTTAAGGTCCTTTGAATTTCTTAAATCTTGAAATCCATATACCTTTAAAATTTGGTGGATATACAGCTATGATATCATAAAATAGGTTTTTAGTGCCTTTCCCATTTTCTCCACTTCCTGGAATGACCAAAATATTTGTTTGCTTAATTGTGTCCAGTTAAGTTTCATAGGATTTTTTTCATTGCAAAAATTGTTTTTACTTTATTTTTTGTCTGACTCATTTAATTAAAAATACCTTGCCTCAGCTTGAGAAAGTTTTAATCTGTTGTGGAAGCTCACTCTATTGCATTTCTTACTTCATTGAAATTTTTAGCTCTAAGATTTCTGATTGGTTCTTTTGTATGATTTCTATCTTTAAGGTGAATTTCCTCATTCATATCCTGAATTGTTTTTCTCATTTCATTCCATTTCTATCTAAATTCTTTTGCATCTTGCTGAGTTTCCTTAGGATAATTATTTTATAGATTTCCTTCAAACTGGTATTGGTTTCTAGAAGATTTTTCTTTGGAGGTATTGGGTTTCCTTTCATGTTTCTTTTGCCCCTATGTTGATGTCATGTAACATTTATCTCTTCAATGTTATGAAGTTTTTGTAGAGAATTATTTTATATGTACATAGAATATAAGGTATGAGTTTGGTGGTTGCTTTAGTGGGTTATATGTGAGCTCAAAGTGTAGTCTCCATGTGATTTACTTGGCTTTAATTAATGTCATCCATGCCTATGAATGTCTTAATAGCACAGACTGCAGCAGTTCATGAGAGTAGTTGTATAACTTAGTAGTGGACATAGGATTCCGAAAGTCCATATCCTCAGACTCCAAAGCATCAAACATTTATAGCACTGGCAGCAGCTGACATAATGTTGTTGGGACAGAATCTGCATAATACTATTCTTAGGTGCATCCGAGCATGTACCCCGGACTTCAAATACTGTGACACCAGCAGCCACATTCCCCAAGACACAGGATGTGAAAGATACCTTTCTCACATGGATGAAAGCATGAGACACCTGGGATGAGATATGGAAATGGCAACAGTTCCAGAGTCAAAAGATGGTTTGGATCCTTCATCGGGTGCAGTTGGATGAAGAGGGGTGATGCAGGATTCTATGGCACTAGTAATGACACTCAAAGTTATAAAACACAAAAGGGACCTTTCTTATCTACTTTGGTGGTGGTTGTAGATGGTGTTTAACTTTTAATACTTTTAATACTGGCAGCCACTTTTTGTGGATCCTTGGAACCCAGATAAATCCTTTTCCATGCCCCAAGGCATCATTCCAAGTGATATTAGAATTTTTGCCAATAAGCAGCTTTGGCCCCAACTCTATCAGCAGTGGAGAAGTCTTTTCCTAGCTCCAGCACCCCTGGGGGAATGTTCAGATAATATAAAAGCTGTGTGCCACTGGTATCCATGCTCTGGAAGAATAAGACATGGGGGAAACCTTCCTTAGGTCACCTGACACCAGACTTTTGGCACCAGCAACCATAATCCCAAGGTTCTGGGTTGGAAAGGAACCTTCTCTTATTTCCACGGGGTGAGTGCAAATGGTGCTGGTAACAGCATTCCTGGAGCTGAAGGATGTGGATGGGACTTTTCCCAGTTCCTAATAGACAAGGGTAAAGCCAGAATTTTGCATCTGCAGCTGGAATGGAGAGGAGATGTTCCCTAGTTCCCATCAAGGAAGTTCAAGTTCAGGTGGGACTTAGGCTTATAACTGTTACAGCCACTGGTCCTGAAGCTGCAAGATGCTAAGGGGGATATCTTCTGCCCTATGAGTGTACATTATTCAAAATCTTCTGGCAGGGTCAGCGGGTCAGGTTCCAGCCCCATGAGTTATATTTCACATAGTAGTAGCTATTGTAGTACCTTGAGTACTGGATACTGGGACAAAAGCAATATGAGTTTCTTCCTTGTAGCACAATAGACATGCAGACCAGTCAGTTTCCCAAGTTCACTTAAAAGCCTGTGAGGACTGTGGAATTCACCTGAAGGAAGGCCTATGGAGTTAGTACTATGGTCTGCTCCTATAATTGCAGTTGCTTGCACTTATTCACCCTTTCCCAACAGTGTAGAGTTCTTCCTGCCAGAAAGCCATATTTGAAGTTGTAATTTCCTTTGCTCTGTTCTCAATGTTTCATGTTCAATTTTCCATGGTATTTAGGATTCTCATTATTTCCTTGCTGGTTCTCAGAGTTCTCTTTCAATTAGTGTCCTCAAAATATTTTTTTCTTTGCTGTCCTGGTTCTTCTCTTTGGCAGTGCAAAGCTAAGGACACTCATTCAGCCATCTTTTGTATACCAAAATTTCTTTATATATTCACATTTGAAGGTAGTTTAGGTTGATTGCATATCTTAACTATTGCAAATAACAGTGCAAAAAAAATAGGAGGACAAATTTCTCTTCAAGACACTGATTTTGTTTCCTCCGAGTACAGATCCAGTAGTGAGACTTATGGTAGTTCTATTTTTTATTTTTTGGGAGAACCTCCATACTGTTTTCCATAATGGCTGTACTTAATTACATTCCCATCAAAAGAGTGTAAATATTCCCTTTCTTTCCATCCTTACTAATACTAATTTCTTGTCTTTTTGATAATAGCTATTCCAACAGGTGTCAAGTGATATCACATTTTGGTTTTTTAAATTAATTGTACATAGAATTTATTGTGATAGTGATGTATATAAATACAGCATGAAATGATCAGATCCAACTATTAACCCTCTGTCAGGTGACTATTTGGCAAATACTTTATTCCATTCTGTTGATTATCTCTTTACTCCATATTTTCCTTTGCTGTAATGAAGAGAGAATAATAGTGATATATGATAAACAAATAGATCAAAAGAACAGAAACAAACATTAGAAAAAATTATATTCATGTATATGCAATTCAAATAGAAAAAAAAGTCTTTTCAGCAGCTGGTGTTAGAACAGTTGGATATCTACATGCAAATAATAAATGTAGACCTTTAGTGCATACAGTGTACTAAAATTAACTTAAAATGCATTGTATGCCTACATGTAAGAGCTATAGACATAAAACTTCTAGAATAAAACAGGAGAAAAAAATGTCACCTTCAATTAAGCAAAGATTTTTAAGATACAACTCTAAACTCTAAAAATAAAGACATAAAATAAAAAGCTAAATTGGATTTTGTAAAAAGTAAAATATTTTACTCTTCAAAATTTATCATTAAATAAATAAAGAATAGAATAACCATAGACTACTTGTAAATCACATGTCTGATAAATAGCTTGTATCCAGACTCCAGACTATCTATCTATCTATCTATCTATCTATCTATCTATCTATATCCCACAACTAAATAATAAGACAAAAAATTTAAATGTGCAAAGGCTTAAAGTAAAGTTTATTAAATAATATATACAAATTGCTAATAGGCAGAAGAGGAATGTTCAGTATCATAAAAGAACTACAAATTAAACCATAGCAATATAGTACTTATTAGTATGATTATAATCAAAGACACTGATACCCAATGACAAATATTGACAATAATGTGGAAAGCTAGAATCCTCATACATTATTGTTAGAAATGTAAAATGACATTATGAATGTTGTAAACAAACTGGAAGTTCCAAAAGTTTAAATATAAGCTTATCATAGGACCTAGCAATTGAACTCTTAGGAGTCTTACCTGAGATAAGACATAACATTTCAACAAAGACTTAGATGAGAATGTTCACACAAAACTATTATTAAAGCCAGAAAGTAGAAATAACCAAATGTGCATCAACTGATGAATAAATAAAATTTCCAAAATGACATCTTATTTATCCATGAAAAGAACCTACTAATTCATGCTAAAAGTTATGAATCTTAAACACATTATGCAAAGTGAGAGAAGTAAGACAATGGAGAATAAATATAATATGCTTGAATTTTATAAAATTTCACAGAAGTTGAACCTTATATTGAAAAAAAAACAGATTAGTGGTTACCTGTGATTGGAGATGGGAATAGGAGTACAGATTAACTACCAATAAACAAAGATAACTTTTTAGAAGGTAGATATGTTCTGAAACTTGATTATGGTAATTGTTGCACAACTTTACTATAGTTCATTCTGTGTGTACTTGCAATGGATAATTTTTATGCTATGTAAATTAGACCTTGAGGAAGCTGTTTTTAAAGAAAAAAAAAAAAACTTCAGCTAATGAGATAGAAATTACATCCATCAATTCAAAATAATGGAAAATTCAAGATAAGAGAATCAGAATAGAGGCTTATCTATGGAGATGGTTTTGACTGGGATAGTGGAGGCTTTTCAGGATGTTGGTAATTCTTCATTTCTTGATCTGGGTGGCAATTTGATCTGTATATTCACTTGGTAAACATTAGTCAAATGGCTGAATTAAAATGTGTGCACTGAGCCAGGCATGGTGGTGCACACCTGCAATCCCAGCAGCTCTGGAGGCTGAAGCAGGAGGATCATGAGTTCAAAGCCAGCCTCAGCGAAAGCTAGATGCTAAACAATTCAGTGAGACCCTGTCTCTAAATAAAATACAGAATAGGGCTGGGGATGTAACTCAGTAGCCAAGTGCCCCTGAATTCAATCCCCAGGGGGGAAAAAAGTATAAAAGTGTACACTGCCCCCTAAGTATGCTATACTTTAATAAACACTTTACAAACACAAAAATAGAAATTGTGACTCCCTTTAGAAGCAGGAATCCTATTGTAATTTATTCCTGGAATTTCCTCCAACTATTAGCTTTGGTTTTATTTAAGAAGGTTGATGACAATGAGAGATAAAAACAGAGAAAAAATATAAGCAAACAAAACTGACCAGCTCATTCTCTGAACTCTAGCACATTTACAAGAGAAATACAATTGACTCCAAACAGAACTGGTTTCTGAGTAAAACCTAAGTTTCTGCATTATGAAGCCTACATTTTGTTTTTCCTAAGAGAACCCACTCAGAAATGTCCCTTTTTTGGAATACTATTAAAGTAATCCTGGCATGCATTCACAATGTCCCATATTTTCCATGACACTATGGGGTGAACATAGGGTAAGTGATGGCAGCAACTTTTTGGAATAACAAGAGTACTCCTTTGGTTCACAACTCGGGTCACAGTTGCGAGTTGTCTGTGTGCTTGGTAATGTCCCAGAATCCCCATGCGCCTATGGTTTTCCTAATACTGGGAGTGTTTGTACCAACTCTACCTAAGTCACAGGGCTGTTGTAAAGGTCAAATGAGATGAAGTTTCTTTCCCAGGCATCCAGTGTCATCCAAGGCCACTTCTTAGTTTTAACAGCAGCAAATATTCAAGTTGGAAAAATTAACTTGCTTTCAGTGGTGCAGCTTTTAAAATTGAGGTTATAATGAGTTCCTCGAAAAGTGCCTTATCTGCAAATGTGAGGTTTCTTCATTTGGTACACAAAAGGTTCTTCAATAGTCTGCCTATCAAGCTTGAATTTGGTATAATTCCAGGGGCAGTAGAATTCTGCAGAGGGGGATTAGGTACACATGTGGACATTCTCAACATGACTCCCACCCTTAGCACACCTGAGATGGATAATGCACATCATCATGCCACTGGTGAGACTACACAATCTCAGGGGTAGTTCAGGGGTGATGGTAAAAGCACATTTCCGTACCTTAGCACTGCACTAGAGGCTTTGAGGGTTAAGCGGTTGGTGGTTTGAGTCCAGCCAATTCCCATGAAAGATTCTTTTTTTTTATTAGTTTAAAACTTTTATTATAAAATATTTCAAACTTCAGCAAAACCAGAAACTAGTATTACATGCCCTCACCCCCATGCTTACTATCTAGCTTTAACAATTATCAATATCTGGTCATGGGATCTATAATTACTTGAGCATCTCTAAAAATTAATATTTCCCCATCTTGGAAAAGTATAATATGCAACTCATTAACACTAAGTAATCAATAGCATTGGCTATCGAGTCACCATTCATATTTCCCTGATTATATTATACATTTATTTTTAAGCCACAAAAAGCATATGCCTTTTTATTTAAAGAAAAGTTTGCAAAAACAGAAGTATAAAGAAAGATTAAGGTATTATTGTTTATACTGCATTATCTTCAGGATCTAGGACAGTGCCTGATGTTCCTTCAGTTAATATTGATTGAACAAAGGAAGTTAGGATGTTCAGAGGGAAAGAAGCATGAACCACTCTCTCTACCGCTTGCATGAGCTATTTTGTAAAATTTTTTAGTTGCTCTTTTTAGTTATACATGACACTAGAATGTATTTTGACATATTATACATACGTGGAACACAAATTCCCGTTCTTGTGTTTATACATTATATGGAGTTACACTGGTCATGTGTTCATATATGAACATAGGAAATTAATGTCTGATTCATTCTACTGTCTTCCATTCCCATCCCCACTCCCTTCGCTTCATTCCACTTTGTCCAATCCAATGAACTTCAATTCTTCCCCCCTCCGACCCCTTCCCACCTTTATTTTGTGTTACCATCTGCATATCAGAGAGAACATTGGGCCTTTTTAAAATTTTATTTATTTCACTTTGTTTTATGATACTCTCCAGTTCCATCCATTTACCAGCAAATGTCATAGTTTCATTTTTCATTATGGCTAAGTAATATTCTATTGTGTATATACCACGTTTTCTTTATCCATTCATCTGTTGAAAGGCACCTAGTTTGGTTCCATAGCTAAGCTATTGTGAACTGAGCTGCTATAAACATTGATGTGATTGCATCACTACAGTAGGCTGATTTTAAGTCTTTTGGGTACTTGCCATCCCTGGGGAGTATGGCCATCCCTGAGAATAATGATGATAATAGCTATTGTGTCTCAAATGCTGGCCTCAGACATGGTAAGCACTCTACTTGAATTTTCTTCTAATATATATTCAATACACAAAGTAAAAACATTTTTTTTTGTGTGCATAAGGTAAATAAGATAATGTCATCCTAATGTTTACCCATTCCCCTCTTATATTTAAGAGGAAGTTTCTCCTATACCTCACTGTATTACAAACCCTGTTTTGTAGACACTTAGGAATAGCTATTTCTTATTGAAATTTCCCAGTGGCAAAGGGTCACCCCACAGAGATAATTGCTAATTAAGACTGGATCGTCCAGGCCTGAAGCAAGACCAATACCCTAAATGTTACCATTGATTACATTTCTGGCTCTTGATTAAATGTCACCAAACAATTAGCTGATTATTCTGTCTCTGGCCTTGGCAAGTACCACAACTCCTGTGGCTCATGTCATTGGAACCATATGGACTCAAAGCTCTTGCTTTTTTTTTTTTTCTTTTTCTAGGAATATCCTCTCTCCTTCTTATCATGGAGTAGACTCTTTGCTCCTAACTCACAACATATCCCTATAGAGAGATGACTCTCCTGACCATCTTTCCTAAAATAAACTCCAGTCAAATCACTTGCCCAAGATACATACAGGCAAAGCAACAATTTGTCCCCAAAATGGGGGACAAAAGAAAATATCAACAGTATCAGAGTAGAGATTTATCCTAAGAAAACAACTTCAAATGAAAACTCAGTTTTGAATTAGAGCAAAAATCCTTCTCAACTAAGTGAGTTGAATCTAGAGAGAACTAAAATCCCTATAATTAAATAAGGCCATATTTTAAAGTGATGTAAAGGGAGACAGTTATAAAAAAGAGATGAAAGTGAAAGAAATTTTAGATCTCACACCTACCTTTAGGACAGTTTCATTACTTCTTTTCATTAAAGTAATTGTTGGTTCTAATGCCAGATCTCTCCATCAAACCAGCCTGTGGAGACCCTGGAAACTGAATCAACACGCTGCCTAATTATAAGTGATGGAGGCGAAAGGTGAAATTTCCACTTAGAAACAGTCATTCCTTGTTGAAATTTCCCAGGGGCAGCAGGTCACCCAGCTGAGATAATTGCTAATTAAGAATGGACAGTCCAGGCAAGAAGCCAGACCAGTACCCCAATGTTACCCTGGGTCGGCCATGAATTCAATTTTTGGCTCTTGATTAAATGTCACCAAATGATTAACTGATTATTCCTCAGACACTTTCTAGAAGTGATCCCAGTTCAGCGCACTGAGCAGCAGCCCAGTAATTCTGCAGTTCGTTTTAGCAGAGAACATTTCTGGAGAAAGTTTCATGTGTTACAATTTTACTTATAGCAGCGCCCTTCAGTTTCTGTTTCCCTAGGTATTGACTAATCACTGGTCTCCTCTCTTTGCTGAAGACACAATGTTGTTAATTTAATATTTTCTTTGGGTAATAAATTAATCAGATCCTTAGTGGGAATACTCAGACAGCAATACTTTGGAGCCATAAAATACACTACAGATTATCTGTAATTTTGGAAGCAGCAAAGTTAGACTCCAAAGATTCGCCGTCCAGCTCTGACACAGCTATGTCACCTTGGGCAATGCACTTAACCTCTCTAACTTTCAAATCCCTTATCTATAAAAGGAGAACAATAATAGCATCTATTTTAAAGGGTTATTGAAAATTAAATGAGATCACAAAGTTACTGAATCTCAGATGTTTCTGGAATAAGCCCAATAAAGATGACTTTATCTTCTTGCCACATTTGGCTTCTCCCAGGGGAGTGCTTAGGAATATCTTCAATCTTCTCCTAGAAAAAAGTTCAGAAATGCAGAGAGAGATCCTGCTGGAATAAGGGAAATCTTCTATCTCAACTTACTCTTGGGAAATGTGACATGTCAAATAATGAAAGAAGAGTAGCAACTACTAATTACCGAGCTTTTACTATGTGCCTGGTATACTTGTATATAATTTATATATACACAAACATTCATTCCCCTTGAGCCCCATGAAGGGATAAGGGTGACAGAGACTCAGAAAACTGAGTCATTGCCATCTGACTCCAGAGGGAGGCAATGTGAGTCTTCCCTAGCATTCTCGCAACCCCCATCCAGTCAGTCCCTGTTCTTGAGCACCAAATGCCATCTTCTCTCACAGGCTCAAGGTCATTAATACATGCATACAGTTATCAAGAGATGTTTACCATCAGATCATAAGCATAACATTATCTTTTCCATATTAAAAAAGCAAAAAACAAAAAACAAAACAAAACAAAGAAAACAATTCACTTCACCCTACTTTCTTCTCCACCTCCCACTCCATTTCTCCATTCACCTGAACAGGGGAAGCCCTGGAAGGCCTTTCCATAATACTCCATGTCACCAGAGCCTCTCCCAGTTTTCTCTTTAGCCCATTCCAATGGTTTTCTCCCAGCCCTTGCACAAAGCTATTCTTTTTAATTGCTGCACATCGATTATACAAAATTGTGCACTTCCTTGTGGTATATTCACACATGCATAGAAACATAATTTGATCAATTTCACACCCCAGTTCTTCTCCCCTCACTCTCACCCCTATTTGTCTCCTTTCTCCATGGTGCCCCTTGCTTTTCCCTCACGCGTCCACATATTAGAGAAAACGTATGATACTGTGCTCTCAGAATCTGAAAATGATGGTCTCTCGTTTCATCCATTCTCTTGTGAATGACATAATTTCATTCTTCTCTATAGCTGAATAAGATTCCATTCTGTTTCTATACCATACTTTCTTGATCCTTTCATGTGTTGAAGGACATCAAGGCTGACTCCATAATTCAGCTACTGGGAATTGTAATAAAATAAACATGGGAATGTACGTGCCGCTAAAGTATGCTGACTTTAGAACTTTTGGATAAATACTGAGAAGTGGTATAGCTGGATCATATGGTACTTCTACTTTAAGCTTTTTGAGATACTTCCATACTAATTTCCACAGTGGTTGTAAAAATTTACATTCCCACCAACAGTGTATGAAAGTTCCTTTCCCCCCGCTCATCCTAACCAGCATTTATTGTTATTAGTATTTTTGGTCATTGCCACTTTAACTGGCATGAGACAAAATCTCAGTGTAGTTTTGATTTGCATTTCCCTGATGACTAGAGATGTTGAACATTTGGTGATGCTTCTTTTGAGAACTGTCTGTTTAATTCATTTTCCCATTTAGTGATTGGGTTATTTGAATTTTTTAATGTTGAATTTTTTGAATTTTTAAAATATATTCTGGACCTTAATTCTCCGTCAAAGAGTAGCTGGCAAAGATTTTTCTCTGATTCTGTGCGTTGTCTCTTCCCACTGACATTTCCATTGCTGTGCAGAAGATTTTTACTTTGATGGCCTCCCATTTATTGATTTTTTTCCTCTTATTTCTTGAGCTAATGGGATCTATTTAGGAAGTCTTTGCTTGGGTCTACATGTTGAAATATTTACCCTATTTTTTTAAACAGTTGTAACATTTCTAAGTGGTCTTATACTTAGGTTTTTGATTTATTTCAAGTTGACTTTTGCACGGGGTAGAAGATAATGATCTAGTTTCATTCTTCTATTTATGGACAACCAGTTTTTCCCAGTACCCCTTGTTAAACAGGCTGTCTTTTTCCAGTGTATGTTTTTAGTGCCTTAGTCAAGGTTCAGATAGCTGTGTGGGTTCGTCTCTGTGCTGTCTGTGTGTTCCGTGGGTCTGCATGTCTGTTGCTGTGTCTGTGTCATGCTGTTTTGTTACTATGGCTCTGCAGTATAATCCAAGTGGAGTATCACAGTGCTTGCAACTTTGTTCTTTTTGCTCAGAGTTGTGCTGGTTATTCTTAGTCTTTTCTTCTTCCATATGAATTTCCTTCTCCTTTCTCATCTGACTTGACCTATCCATAGCCTTTGATACAATTAATCAGATCCTCCTTGACAACCATTCTTCACATGACTGACAGCATACCACACTGTCTTGGTTTTGCCTCCGTCTTTTACAGGTTAATCCCCATGCTGTTCCTGTTGCTTCTTCTCTCCACCCTCTAAATGTGGGTGTAAGTCACACATCAGTCCTTAGTCCTCTTTCCTTCCTTCCCTATACTCTTTTCCCTCCAGATCTCAGGTATTTTCATACCACTTGTAGGCTGAGGACTGTCCAGAACCCACTCAGCTCTTAAAATGTTGGCACAAGAGATTCTAGGCTAGAAAGGGAACTCTTATAAACTCTTGAGAATGTAAATTTGTGCAGCCATTATGCAAATACACTATGGAGGTTTCTCAAGAAAGTAAAAACAGAACTCTTCCACCATGACCACTATACCATTATCGAGTGTATATCCAAAGGGAAAGAAATCAGTTTATCCAAGAGATACCTGCACTCGATGCCTATTGCAGCACTATCACAACAGCCAGGATTTGGAGTCCACTGCGATCTCCATTGAGGGATGAATGGGTTTATAAACTGTGACACATACACACACAAACAATGGAATGATATTCGGCCATAAAATTTTAAATCCTATCATTGGTTAAAAACAAGGATGAATTTAGATGACACTACATTAAGTGAAATGAGTGAGCTACAGAATGATAACTACTACATATTCTCACTATGTGGAAGCATAAAAGATTGATTTCATAGAAGAAGAGAGCAGAATTGTGGTAACTGGAGGATGAGAAGGGGTAGGAGAACAGAGGGAGGGTAGATTACAAAAGACAGGGGAGTAATACGCCCTGTTGTTCTACAGCACATTGGAGAACTATTCTTCACAATTTGTTATATATTTCATAGAGAACTAGAGAGGTTTTCACATTTCCCACACATGCAATGATAAATGTTTAGAAGAGAGAAATGCTAATTACCCTGACTTAATTATTACACATTGCCTACATATCCTCTTTTCTAGACTTGTACCTTTTTATTAATTGACAATCGTGTGCCAATTAATGAAGAGGTCCTAGCCTGGTGAAGAGAATGTGAAAACCCCTGGTTTCAGGTGACAAAGAAGGGTTTGGTCATGATATTGAGCAAATCCACATGTCTTTCAGCACAGTTCCACATCACAAACAACCTTTTATTTCCACCTCTGTTATATAATAGGTCTGTTAGATCTATTTTGGATGGTGAAGAATAGAAAGAATGGTTTAGAGCAACCAATCTATCCTTCCCACACCAAATGTCCTATTAGCATTGGAAAATTTGTATCATCCCTGCATTATAATAAGGTCATATTGAATTGATGACTAATTTCCTCACTTACTACTCATTATTTTTATTTTTTCCTTTAGATGAAGAAATAATAACTTATCTAAAAATGTTGGTATATAAAGTTTGAGTAGCCTCAGTTTGCTCAGGTACAAAGTGTGAAAATAAATCCCCACTTTCAAAGGATAAGGCAAACACTGTATTAAAATAGATAGTGTCAGGTTGTATAGATTACACTGAGGTTGGTTGAAAGATACAAAATTTTACTTAGATTGGAAAAATAAGTTCAAGAGTTCTATTGTACATCCTGTTGACTACAATTAATGATGATATACTTGAAAATTGCAAAAATAATAGATTAAAATTATTCTTATCACAAGAATGTTATGAGATAATGACTTTGTTCATTTCTTTGATTTTAGTCATTCTACAGTGTATACCTGTATAAAAACATCATATCATACACCATGTAAATACATTCAACTTTTATTTGCTAATTTAAAATAAATAATTTGCAAAAAGATGTTATTAATTATTAAAGTGTATATGACATGAAAACAATGATTTGTAATTATAAGGTATATTCAATCTCATTTTTCACAAGGAATCATGAAAACAGTGTAGTCTGTACACAGAAGCAAAACAACATTTGTAGGGTTTTTAATCACAAGTAGACCATTTGGGCTGCCTGATTCCATAGCAAAGTTAAAATACAAGCTATTAAATCTTAATCTACATCTCATGTCCTTTTTCAGATGGCAATCTCTTCACTTGAAATAGGGTTTATATAGATGAACTAGAATCTTCTGCCATTAAAAATCGTGGTTTTTTCTGATAAATTTTTAAAAATTTCTAATAGAAAATGAAAATTTCCATGCCTATAAAGGTTGAAGATAAATTTACCATGACAACATATTCACTTTCTATTTTCTCCTGGAAGTTTATTTACCTTCAAACTGTTAGGTCAAAGAATGAATGTGGAGACAAGCACTACAGCTATTTTAACCTTGGTAGGACAATGAGGACTTGAAGAGCTATTAGACTAGGAAGATTTTGCAGAGATTGGTAACCAATTTTCTCCTAGGAATGAAACAAAAAGAATTGAGACCAAATGACTAGACACAAAGCACTTCTGGGGTATGTGGTTTATGATAAAAGAAAACTGATTTATTTGAAGTGTGTTGTAGATATTGGTTCCTTGGGAGTCACCACACACTATCATTATTGTATAACTCTTTAAATTTTTCTCAGCAATCCTATTTAGTTGTTTGGTAGGTCTTAGCATTATGCCTATTTTACATAATAGCTAAGGGAGTTTAAGTAGTTTTCCCAATAGAATAGAATCTAAATTCTTCACAGTAAAAATCCATTCTGTATCAAGATGAGAGAGCAATTTTCTTGGGAGGGGGGCTGGGATCTCTCTCTGTCTCTCTCTCTCACACACATACACACACATACACACAGCATCTGCAGATAAAGTAATAAAAAAATAACTATCTCAAGATTTAAATAAATGTACACCTAGGACATGAGTGACCTAGGAAATGTGACTGGGCAGGGGAAGCTGTGCAGAATGAAGATTGAAACAGTTTGTCATGGAATTGAGGTTATGGAGAATATAAATTATACAATGCAGATTATAAATTTGTGTGATTTTTCTGTGTCCCATTCTTTAAAGATACAACATCACATAGTCATAATTTCAAGAATAAAAATGATTTTAAAAATATATCCTATGGAGTAGAGTTGAATGACCTCAGGTTATTTAACTGAAAAACAAAAAAGAAAAAAGAATTTCAATACCTGTGATACCCTCTTTGCATCAAATGAAGGGACAGCCTTTCTAAGGAAAGATTTGTAATATAACTTCTGCCAACAAAATTGAATTTCTGAGAGTTGCAGGGAGTCAGAAATGTCTTTCTTGTATTGAATTTAAATAGAACAGTTCAAGTCATTCAAATCCAGATGAAAATAAACAGCCTTGAAAGATAGCAAGTCCCCTATCAACTGAGGAGTATGAGCAGAGAGACAAAGGGGGTTAGGTTAGGGAAAATTCAAGCCCTGTGTTTGGAGTCTAAATTACTCCTAAAACTCTTCCAAGAGCAAATTCAGGATCTGTGATTAAATTTCTTCTGATTGGGGGATTTTCAAATAAATTTGTGATGACACAGCTTTTAAGAATCATATAGACTTTCAGTTTTCTAAATGCAAAAATTGAAAACAAAAAATGCCAACCAGCCCTTGGGATGCATTTACTGCCCTCATTTCAAGGTCAAGAACTTCATTACTGTTCTTGTTCACATTCCATCAGGTTCTAAGTTGTTTTACAAACTTAATTTAATAAGTTCCCCCCTTCTAAAATGGAATAATGTGACCTCAAGTGTTACAGACAGCTTCTGTAAGATTTGTCATGACTAGGTTTGAAATAAATTGACTACAAGAGCCGCCCCCCACCCCCCGCGCCTGCCAGGTAGGCGGAACTGTGACCACCAACAGAAAAGGCCCAGTGGCCCGTGGAGGGACAGAGCTTCCAATCACTCCTGCAAGGTAGGCGGGCCTGCGACCCACCGGCAGAAGAGGAGCAGCGGCCTGCTGAGAGGCAGAGCCGCCCCCTCCCCCTTCGCCGGCAAGGTAGAGGGAACTGTGACCACCCACAGAGCAGGCCCAGCGGCCTGCTGAGGGGCAGAGCCGCCCCCCACCTCCCGCGCCTGCCAGGCAGGCGGAACTGTGACCACCGACAGAAAAGGCCCAGTGGCCCGCGGAGGGGCAGAGCTTCCAATCACTCCTGCAAGGTAGGCGGGCCTGCGACCCACCGGCAGAAGAGGAGCAGCGGCCTGCTGAGAGGCAGAGCCGCCCCCTCCCCCCACGCCTCCAAGGTAGACGGAACTGTGACCACCATCAGAACAGGCCAGACCTGCAACCGACAGACAGAACAGGCCCAGTGGCCTGAGGAAGGGTAGACCCCCCCCCCCTGCGCCTGCAACGTAGGCGGACCTGCGACCCACCGGCAGAACAGCCCCAGAGGCCTGCAGAGGGGCAGTGCCGCTGCCTGCGCCTGCAAAGTAGGCAGAACTGCGACCACCGACAGAACAAGCTTAGCGGCCCGCAGAGGGACAGAGAAGCCACCCGCGCCTGCAAGGTAGGCGGACCTGCTACCGACCGGCAGAGCAGGCCCAGCGGCCTGCTGGCGTGGTAGGCACATTGCCCCAATTGGAGGAGAGACAGAGCAGCCGCCCGCGCCTGCGAGGGAGACTTTGAACCTATACAAGACCAATATAAATATATAGGGGGAAAATTCAATAGCACAACAGTTTCACCAAGTAGAAAGGAACGTGAACAGTATGAAGAGACAAGGAAAGAAAGGACCACAAGCAATGCAGGTCAACTCAACGTTAGAAGAGGTAATAGCTGCAGCAGATGGAATGTCAGATAAAGAATTCAGGATATACATGCTTCAGATGATCTGGAGTCTCAAGGAAGACATCAGACAGCAAAATCAGACAATGAAAGATCACTTCAACAATGAATTACATAAACAAATCCAAGAAGCAAAAGATCAACTATACAGGGAGATAGAGGTTATAAAAAACAAACAAACAGAAATCCTAGAAATGCAGGAAGCAAAAAACCAACTTAAAAACTCAATTGAGAATACTACCAGCAGAGTAGAACACTTAGAAGATTGAACATCAGACAATGAAGATAAAGTATTTCAACTTGAAAAGAACATAGACAGCTCAGCAAGACTGTTAAGAAACCATGAGCAGAACATCCAAGAAATATGGGATAACATCAAGAGACCAAATTTAAGAGTCATTGGGATACAGGAAGGGACAGAGTTTCAAACCAAAGGAATGAGCAATCTATTCAATGAAATAATACGAGAAAACTTCCCAGACTTGAAGAATGAGACAGAATCCCAAATCCTAGAAGCCTACAGGACGCCGAATATGCAAAATCATAAGAGACCCACACCTAGACACATTATAATGAAGATGCCCAACATACAGAATAAGGAGAGAATTTTAAAAGCTACAAGAGAAAGGAAGCAGATCACATTTAGGGGTAAGCCAATCAGGATAACAGCTGATCTTTCAACACAGACTCTGAAAGCTAGAAGATCCTGGAATAACATATTTCAAACACTGAAAGAAAGTGGGTTCCAACCAAGAATTGTGTTTCCAGCGAAATTAAGCTTCAGGATGGAAGATGAAATTAAAACCTTCCACGATAAACAAAAGTTAAAAGAATTTGCAGCTAGAAAACCATCTCTTCAAAACATCCTTGGCAAAACATTACAGGAAGAGGAAATGGAAAATAACAATGAAAACCAACAGTGGGAGGTAGGACAGTAAAGGGGGGAAAATAATCAAAGAGGAAAACAAACCATGTTTAGTAACAGAAATAAACAAATATGGCTGGAAGAACAACCCATATCTCAATAATAACCCTAAATGTTAATGGCTTAAACTCACCAATCAAGAGACACAGGCTAGTAGAATGGATCACAAAACGAGACCCAACAATATGCTGCCTACAGGAGACGCATTTGATAGGAAAAGACATACATAGGCTGAAGGTGAAAGGTTGGGAAAAATCATATCACTCATATGGACTTCGGAAACAAGCAGGAGTGTCCATACTCATATCAAATAAAATAGATTTCAAGCCAAAGTTAATCAAAAGGGATAAAGAGGGACACTACATACTGCTTAAGGGAATCATACACCAATAAGACATAACAATCATAAATATATATGCCCCAAACAATGGTGCAGCTATGTTCATCAAACAAACTCTTCTCAAGTTCAAGAGTCTAATAGACCACCATACAATAATCATGGGAGACTTCAACACACCTCTCTCGCCACTGGACAGATCTTCCAAACAAAAGTTGAATAAGGAAACTATAGAACTCAATAACACAATTAATAACCTAGACTTAATTGACATATATAGAATATACCACCCAACATCAAGCAGTTACACATTTTTCTCAGCAGCACATGGATCCTTCTCAAAAATAGATCATATATTATGTCACAGGGAAACTCTTAGACAATATAAAGGAGTAGAGATAATACCATGCATCCTATCTGATCATAATGGAATGGAACTGAAAATCAATGATAAAAGAAGGAAGGAAAAAGAATACATCACTTGGAGAATGAACAATAGGTTACTGAATGATCAATGGGTTATAGAAGCCATCAAGGAGGAAATTAAAAAATTCTTAGAGATTAATGAAAACACAGACACAACATATTGGAATCTATGGGACACAGTGAAAGCAGTTCTAAGAGGAAAATTCATTGCTTGGAGTTCATTCCTTAAAAAAAGAAAAAACCAACAAATAAATGATCTCATACTTCATCTCAAAATCCTAGAAAAAGAAGAGCAAAACAACAGCAAAAGAAGTAGAAGGCAAGAAATAATGAAAATCAGAGCTGAAATTAGTGAAATCAAAACAAAAGAAACAATTGAAAAAATTGACAAAACTAAAAGTTGGTTCTTTGAAAAAATAAACAAAATCGACAGACCCTTAGCCATGCTAGCAAAGAGAAGAAGAGAGAGAACTCAAATTACTAACATACAGGATGAAAAAGGCAATATCACAACAGACACTTCAGAAATACAGAAGATAATCAAAAATTATTTTGAATCCTTATACTCCAATACATTAGAAGATAGTGAAGGCATAGATAAATTTCTTAAGTCATATGATCTGCCCAGATTGAGTCAGGAGGATATAGACAACCTAAACAGACCAATATCAATTGAGGAAATAGAAGAAACCATCAAAAGACTACCAACTAAGAAAAGCCCAGGACCGGATGGGTATACAGCAGAGTTTTACAAAACCTTTAAAGAGGAACTAATACCAATACTTTTCAAGCTACTTCAGGAAATAGAAAAAGAGGGAGAACTTCCAAATTCATTCTACGAGGCCAACATCACCCTGATACGTAAACCAGACAAAGACACTTCAAAGAAAGAAAACTACAGACCAATATCTCTAATGAACCTAGATGCAAAAATCCTCAATAAAATTCTGGCGAATCGGATACAAAAACATATCAAAAAAATTGTGCACCATGATCAAGTAGGATTCATCCCTGGGATGCAAAGCTGGTTCAATATATGGAAATCAATAAATGTTATTCACCACATCAATAGACTTAAAAATAAGAACCATATGATCATCTCGATAGATGTGGAAAAAGCATTCGACAAAGTACAGCATCCCTTTATGTTCAAAACTCTAGAAAAACTAGGGATAACAGGAACATACCTCAATATTGTAAAAGCAATCTATGCTAAGCCTCAGGCTAGCATCATTCTGAATGGAGAAAAATTGAAGGCATTCCCTCTAAAATCTGGAACAAGACAGGGATGCCCTCTCTCACCACTTCTGTTCAACATAGTTCTCGAAACACTGGCCAGAGCAATTAGACAGATGAAAGAAATTAAAGGCATAAAAATAGGAAAAGAAGAACTTAAATTATCACTATTTGCAGATGACATGATTCTATACCTAGCAGACCCAAAAGGGTCTACAAAGAAACTATTAGAGCTAATAAATGAATTCAGCAAAGTGGCAGGATATAAAATCAACACGCATAAATCAAAGGCATTCCTGTATATCAGCGACAAATCCTCTGAAATGGAAATGAGGACAACCACTCCATTCACAATATCTTCAAAAAAAATAAAATACTTGGGAATCAACCTAACAAAAGAGGTGAAAGACTTATACAATGAAAACTACAGAACCCTAAAGAGAGAAATAGAAGAAGATCTTAGAAGATGGAAAAATATACCCTGTTCATGGATAGGCAGAACTAACATCATCAAAATGGTGATATTACCAAAAGTTCTCTATAGGTTTAATGCAATGCCAATCAAAATCCCAACGACATTTCTTATAGAAATAGAGAAAGCAATCATGAAATTCATATGGAAAAATAAAAGACCCAGAATAGCAAAAACAATGCTAAGCAGGAAGTGTGAATCAGGCGGTATAGCGATACCAGACTTCAAACTATACTACAGAGCAATAGTAACAAAAACAGCATGGTACCGGTACCAAAACAGGCAGGTGGACCAATGGTACAGAATAGAGGACACATAAAGCAATCCACAAAACCACAACTACCTTATATTTGATAAAGGGGCTAAAAGCATGCAATGGAGGAAGGATAGCATCTTCAACAAATGGTGCTGGGAAAACTGGAAATCCATATGCAACAAAATGAAACTGAATCCCTTTCTCTCGCCATGCACAAAAGTGAATTCAAAATGGATCAAGGAGCTTGATATCAAATCAGAGATGCGCCGTCTGATAGAAGAAAAAGTTGGCTACGATCTACAGTCGCTGGGGTCGGGCTCCAAATTCCTCAATAGGACACCCATAGCACAAAAGTTAATAACTAGAATCAACAAATGGGACTTACTCAAACTAAAAAGTTTTTTCTCAGCAAAAGAAACAATAAGAGAGGTAAATAGAGAGCCTACATCCTGGGAACAAATCTTTACTCCTCACACTTCAGATAGAGCCCTAATATCCAGAGTATACAAAGAACTCAAAAAATTAGACAATAAGAGAACAAACAACCCAATCAACAAATGGGCCAAGGACCTGAACAGACACTTCTCAGAGGAGGACATACAATCAATCAACAAGTACATGAAAAAATGCTCACCATCTCTAGCAGTCAGGGAAATGCAAATCAAAACCACCCTAAGATACCATCTCACTCCAGTTAGATTGGCAGCCATTATGAAGTCAAACAACAACAAGTGCTGGTGAGGATGTGGGGAAAAGGGTACACTTGTACATTGCTGGTGGGACTGCAAATTGGTGCAGCCAATTTGGAAAGCAGTATGGAGATTTCTTGGAAAGCTGGGAATGGAGCCACCATTTGACCCAGCTATTCCCCTTCTCGGTCTATTCCCTAAAGACCTAAAAAGAGCATGCTACAGGGACACTGCTACATCGATGTTCATAGCAGCACAATTCACAATAGCAAGACTGTGGAACCAACCTAGATGCCCTTCAATAGATGAATGGATAAAAAAATGTGGCATTTATACACAATGGAGTATTACTCTGCATTAAAAAATGACAAAATCATAGAATTTACAGGGAAATGGATGGCATTAGAGCAGATTATGCTAAGTGAAGCTAGCCAATCCCTAAAAAACAAATGCCAAATGTCTTCTTTGATATAAGGAGAGTAACTAAGAACAGAGTAGGGTCGAAGAGCATGAGAAGAAGATTAACATTAAACAGGGATGAGAGGTGGGAGGGAAAGGGAGAGAGAAGGGAAATTGCATGGAAATGGAAGGAGACCCTCAGAGTTATACAAAAGTACATACAAGAGGAAGTGAGGGGAAAGGGAAAAATAATACAAGGGGAACAAATGAATGTCAGTAGAGGGGGCAGAGAGAGAAGAGGGAGGGGAGGGGAGGGGAGGGGGGATAGTAGAGGATAGGAAAGGCAGCAGAACACAACAGACACTAGTATGGCAATATGTAAATCAATGGATGTGTAACTGATGTGATTCTGCAATCTGTATATGGGGTAAAAATGGGAGCTCATAACCCACTTGAATCAAAGTGTGAAATATGATATATCAAGAACTATGTAATGTTTTGAACAACCAACAATAAAAAATTTAAAAAAAAATAAAAAAATAAAAAAAAAGAAATCTATTAATTGAATGTCTGGGAATGGCATGCTTTATTTGGAAATATTGTGTAAATGACTACTTAGTTAAAAGAGCTTAGTAATATTTCCACTCAGCAGTTACTACTTTTTTATCTGCTGCATGTAGAAAAACTGAAAGTCTGCTTGACAATGTGGTATTGATCTAGTTCAAACAACATCAATAGTTATTATAGTTACTTGGTGACTAGGCTATTATTGGAATGATTCCTACTAGCAAATAAACAAAATTTTATAAGCAGTGCTCTAATTTGTATGTCATCGTTCATTCACAAATACAAATAATCCTTTCCTTACATTGTGACCTTTATCAATATTAGCCTCATATATTTGTCTTAAGAAATAAATCAGGAATCCACAAGATATTTTTGCATAATTCATCTTCTATACCTTAATATTGCTGAACATATTAAAATTCACCCTGTCATTTTAACATAAATAATAAAAATAGAAGTGTATTCATACTTCTTTCACTTGTAAGGCTCAGTGTACATACATGTCTATCTCTCAAAATATGGTTTTCCAATATTTCAAATTCAGTGTTGTATTTATACTACCTCCCCTCGCAAAAAAAAAAAAAAAAAAGAAAAGAAAAGAAAGAAAGAAATTGACTACAAGTTCAATATTCAAGGTATGATGACCAGGGCTATGTATTTCACAAGTGTAAACTCTTCTAACCTTTGAGATTTACTCTTACTCCCATTAATGACCAAGATTTTGACCCAGGCTTAAAAAAAGTTAAATTTTGTTTTGCAAAAAATATCTCACAGCGAGTAAAGTGGCACAATTACATGTTAATCTCAGATCTGGGGGACTCAAACTTCCTAAGTAGTGGTAGGAGGAAGGGGTCAACCAACCTGGTAACCCACTTGTCCTGCGAGGTGATAACTACCAAATCATTGGTAGGAGCCATGCATCTCAATTTGTTATTAATTTGGCAAAACTCAGGAACCAGGAACCAAATCAACAAAAGCCCTTGGAAAATAATCATCTGAGAAAGAAAGGCCAGATGGTCTTGTTGCCTCTGAGTCTGCTTTGAAGGAAAGCAGTGGTGTGGTGGAGATCCATTGTAGAAGGGATGTGGAGCACACCTGTGTCCTGTTCTTTGAAACTAAGAAGGGTTTGGCAGGATGGAGGTGCTGGAAACCTGAAGCGTCCTCCAGCATCTGTAAGGAGTGTGTCAGCCTGCTGCATTATGCAGTGAGTGTACTGAATCCATTCACAGTGGGAATGAGGACCTTGACCATGACTACCCAGTACACATTTTCCCGAGCCCCTGGAGTTGTGCTCTTGCACTTATTTGTTAACTGTTTAATATATTCCTTTCCTGCCAGAGGAAGTCTCAGACCAACATACTATTACCTGGGTAATTTCTTATTCTCATTACGCCATCTTATTTCTTTCCTTATTATTATTCTGTCCAAAATTGAGTGCCCTTGGATCGATACTGTTTCCTGACTTTCCTTTCCCTTCTCTGCTGTTTTCTTTACAATGCTGGCTTACATTTTCTCTAAGGTTCCTTTTAACTTTACAGTTCAATCACACCCTTTGTTTTCTTTGAAATTTTGGGAGATCTGTGTTCACAGGCTGCTTTCTCACTGCAAACCAGAGGACACATTGTGCTGCCCAGAACAAGTTTGAACAAGTTGAAGGGTTAAGTAGAAAGAGAGTGTTATGTACCTGAAAAAGAGAAAGAGAATCACACCAATTAAAATTGAATGTATAGTTAGTTTTTCAACCTTTGAGACCCTAGAGTGAGAGCAAAATATCATGTGGCAAAAGTAATCTGCCTCTTTCTCATTGTGCATTTCCCATTGGGCATTCATGTAATCTGGGGTCAATTTTATATTATCAGTGGATGAGTATGAATAGAAGAGGGCTTCCATTCCTAATCTTCCCAGAATTTGGCTGAAAGGAAGAAATGAAAGAAAAGAAAAATGCAGGTTCTTCAATCAGACCTGGCCTTGAAGGCCTCCCTCTGCCGTATTCTCCCCTGGGTATATAACTAACATCTGAAGACTTCCTTGCATCAACAGCCATATCTGCATTATTCCATTTTCTCCTTAAAACCATAAATTAGATACTATTACTATCTATTTTATGGATGAAGAAGCTGAGTTTGAGTAGTTGAAAGGACTTATTCCAAAGTCTGAATTTAAATTTTGTGGCCGAAAATTTGATCCCCCAAATGTGCTGGACTTCCTATTTCTAGTTTCTCAGTAGAAACTGAGAAACTAGAAATAGTATTAGGATTTTTAAAAAATATTATCAGATAACATATACACATTATTCACTGTTTACTCACAAAACACTAATTTCCAGTATTGCTTTAAAAAATCCCAGACACAAAGTCAATTGACAAAGGATCTCCAGAAATATGATATCTGAAACTCCTATTATATCTAATGGCTAGTGCAGAGCTACTCACTGGTGGGCAAACACATTAAGAGGAGTTCCACACAGTCACAGAAGGAATAAAATGTTCCAGGGAAAGAGAAAGACTGTTGGGACCCCAGAGAAGCATTGTTGAGACTTTCTATCACTGTGGAAATCCTTTATGGCTGGGGAAGAATGGGGCCTGGTTACCCAAACAAATTTAATTAGGAAAAAGTAGAAATTTTAAGTATAGAGACAGATACAGGATACTAAAGAGAGCTTTGGAGTTGCAGGATGAAAGGCCCAGGCCTGAGCACTCTTCCTAGGCTTCCTTTAAGTCTCTGAGCTGGGTTCTGTTCTTTGAATAAGGAAACTCATCATCACTATCTCTCTGTGAGCTTTGCTGGGGATCAAATGCATATAAACAGGAGAATAGTTCACAAATTATAAACCACTAAATAAAAAGTTACAAATGGGAGGTCTGGAGCTGATCTGGCCTACAGATGTTTTCTGTTTGGGCTGAAAAACTGTCCTTCAAAACAACAACAAATAACCAATGATGATAAAGAAGTAGGCAGAGCGTAGCACACATCCTCTTGCTTAGCTTGGGCTCCACTATCCTAGATGCTACATTTTTGCTGCTTGTCACTTCCTAATAGTCACCTATAATTTCTTCTTTACTAAATTTTACTCCTCCTTTATGATCAAGACCGTGTAAGATGAATGTCATCAGGAAGCCTCAACCTTCTAAGCGATTGTGGCACACAGAAGGTCTGCCCCCAGGGGTGAAGAGGTGGGAGTGGAGAATGCAAGACCCCCCCCCCCAACCCAAGACACATTTTTGACTCAGCAGCAAACAACCTGGTTTTGTGAGAGCTTGGCTGGGACTCCAGAGATGCAGCCACTCTCCCAGCTCTTCAAATGATGTTGTTGAGACTCAGAAAGAAGAGGGGACAAGATCCATTAGTCAGCTTTACATCACTATGACCAAAATATCCAACAAGACTGACTTAGAAGAGAAAAAGTTTATCATGGCTCATGGTTTCAGAGGTTCATTCCACCGTGGGCCAACTCCATCACTCTGGGCCCAAGGTGAGGCAGAATATCTTGGTGGAAGTACATGGTGGAAAGTGTTGCTCTTCTCCAGGTGGCCAGGAAGCAGAGGGGAAGGGGCCACAGGGAAGATGGACATTTCCAGGATACATCCCCAGTGACCAACCTCCTCCAGCCATGCCCCACCTGCCTATAGTTACCACCCAGTCAGTTCATTCACACTAGGATGAACAGCTCTCACAATTCAATCATTTCACTTCTAAACATTCCTGTGTTAACACAGCAGGTCAGGTGGGCACCTCATATTCAAATTAGAACACCCACCATCAACAAATCTCTCCTTTCCCGGTATTTTCAGCACCCAGGAATTCCTCAAGTAACAGATATATACCAGCAATGACATCAAAAAACAAATGAAGTCAAGGAGGAAAGATGTGAGAGAGGGAAATGAATCTTGGCATCCAAAAAGACTGATCGTTTGGCAGCAGTAAAAATTTAAAAACCAACCACTGTAAGGACTCAACGGAGGACCACTGGAGTATTCTGATGACCAGTGACAAGGACAAATGCAGGAATTGCAATTCACATAGCAACTGCCCATTCATCCTGAAAACAAATCTACTCTGGTCGTTATTTATCCAGAGGTTATCTTTGATTGCTAAACGAAGCTGTGACACATCATGTGTGTTCTTCAATTCTTTGATGTCTGGTGTCAACCAGGCGTTTAATAACTGTCAACAAAGATACTGTATTTGAGGGAACATATTCAATGAAAGATTAAATTAGGTACTGTGGCCAGACCACCCGCAGTGCAGGAAAGCATTTTGTGCTAGAAAATAACATTACTGTGATAAGGATGAGAAGAATTTTAAGTGACAGGCTGAGGATTTTCCTCCCCAAAATGCAAGGTGAGTATTCATCCTCAATCTAGGGTACATGTGGCTTGGCCTAGTTGAAAATGCCCTCTTTCAGACTCCTGGCTTACATATCCTGTGTGTATCACTGGTGATCTTTGAGATTCACTGCTACCCAGGTTTTCCTGATCCTCCCACTCTCTTTCTATTGTACCCCAATCCCTCAAGTCAAAACATTTACTGGGATGGAATGCTGGGATGGAAATAACACTGAACTTACAGTCAAAACACTAGAGCCTGGAAAATAATTCATTATCTATCCCCTGCCCCCTCCCCCCCCCGGTGTTTTTTGGACCTTGGATCCTCTATCAGTCAAAGGCATTATATAAATTATAGATGTATGTGATGCCAGAGCTTATAAAGTTGCTTTGTAAAAGTCTTCTGATTGTTTTCAGTGTGGCAATTTATTGAAATCTGGCCTAGGAGGGAATGGAGTTAGGATAAACAGTTATTACAAGCAATGGAGTTATAAAAAAAAGAATAAATTAGCAATAATGTTATATGTGTTCAAATCTACGTGTGACAAGGACAGACTGCAGATATCTGAAAGAATATGCAAAATTAGCATGGAGGCAGTTTCTGGTTACAGAAAAGCAGTTCTAGTTGACTGGATTGAACTCTGTCCCAAGGGAAGGAGCTCTTTCTAGCTGTTCCATCTTTGTACTATCAGCCTGAAGTTGGTGCTTCTCAACCAAAAGTTGTTACATTCACAAAGCCACAGAGCTAAGGATGAATCCACAATGGGACTTAGTGGTCTTATCCCTGAAGGCCAGATGAAAATCTAAGTCAATTGTCTGTCATCAAATTGGGTCCAGTGATTAAGTATAAATGGAGAGCTACTCAAAGTCATTGCAGGTAGTATGTAGCCAGAGGGCTACACGCTTACTAATACTTCAATTCAGCTTTCAATACAATGGGACTCTATACCTTACATGAAGGAAATACAGTATTCTCAGAATCACTGTTCTAATTAAATTTGAAAAACTGGTAATATTTGTTGCCTTTGATTCTCTTTCCTTTGTTTTTATTCCATGCATTCTCTTCATTTTCACCCGTGATGCTAACATCGATGAGACTTATTAGACAGCAAACATTATACAGATACTTTATATAGCGGTATCTTATTTAATCCTCATAACCAACTCTTTCACAAATGAGAAAAATGGCAACAGCAAAGAGAAATACCATGTTCAAGGTCATAGGGTTAAGGATTGAGAGAGTTAGGATATGATCTCAGGTCTCTACGATTTTCTTGATGGTTTGCATGACCTGAGCTATTTTGTCTCTAGCATTATTTTCCACTTCTACAGGACCAGCTTCTCTACCAAAGAGGACAAATCAACCAGAATGGCTGGGATATACCTCTGGACTCCTTCACTTAGCATCTGGATTAATTACAAATACCAGTCTATTCTGACATATTTATTGATCCTTCTTTCACCATGGAAAGCAAATAGAAACCTCTTGAGCACAACAGTCAATATGACTTCTGTTCACTTCCTGTACCCGCTGGCCAGATCTTTTTTGTTTTTTTGGCCCCATTTCTTAGACCTCTAAAGCCACTGAGTAAGATCTCATCAGCAATGTTAACTTGAAGCATGAGGAAGACATGCATGGTCATGAATTCCAATACACACTCTCCTCAAGCCTCTTTTTTCCCAAACTAAGAAATTGTTATGTAGTCTATCAGACTTGGATAGGCATTTCATAAGGAGATATTTTGGAAAACTATTATCATACATGGGTACCTTTTTGAGAGGAGAGGTTTAAAACAGTTTTAATTTAGCTTTAATAATCTAGTTATGCTAAAGAAAGCAAACCTTCAGATTCTAAACCCAAATCGTTCTTACAGGCTTTTAAGACAAACCATGTTTTATGTTTTTTTTTTCTTTCTAGTGGGAAATTGATTTGTAAGTAAGAACACTGAACACATGTATTTTAAGATAATTTTTTTGTTCTTTGTAAAATTGCCCCCCCCAAAAAAAATGTTATACAAATTGGATAAATATTAATGAAGAAACTGCATTGAATTGAGTGTAGTAGAAGGCTAGGGAATTGTGTTCCCATTAAAATCCACACCTGCTCACCACTTGAATTTGACCCCCACCCTCATCATCTTAATTCTTACAGTCACTGGGCTTCTGTAATTGGCATCTCCAATTTCCTATTTAGTGAAGAATCTGAGATCTCCAGTATCCAATTTTGTAGTACATCTGAAATGCTCAGTTTGGCTGTTTTACAAAACCATCTGGATTGAGTCAGCTGTGAAGCATCTGGGTAGATTGGTTATGGGCCAGGCTTAAAAAAAATACACTGCATGGATTTGCCTTTAAGAGTCTGGTTATTTTTGCTGTACAGATTTGGACATGAAATCATAAATTAGGAAATTGTCTCAAAGGGTGAAAGTCCTTCCCGAAAGTCTTCTATTTAACTCTTGATTTATTAACCATGAACAACTTCTTTTGTCTAACCAAAAAATTTTTATTATGAACCTTAACAAAACAGACAAGTTGTTTTCTTTCAACAGGGAAGTCTTCCAGGTAATCTACAAAATTGTGCTTCATCATGATCAAACTATCCTCCCGTAGATAATACCAATTCATGTGAACTGGGGATTTCACAAGACTGAGCACTGAATAAAAATCAACCTTCCTGACAATAATTATTTATGTCAATAATCTTTCTCTAAAACAGATGATTTCACTTTCTATCCATACCTTTTACTCTTCTTCAATGGTCTTATTTTTATCTATGATAAGTAGTTGGATTATTTTTCTCTGGACCTTCTCAACAATTGGCACTGACTTCTGAGAATGTAGAGACTTGCAAAGGCAACTATTATTCCAGAGACCACCCCATGCTATATTTTTTATATTCTGCTATCATCCCAGGAGAACTTTCTAAGATATGTCTTCATTTATCATCATATATTTTTTTTAATCTGCTTGAGAAGATTTGGACTGAATAGAACCCTAGGGATCAATGACAACTCACCCAAGAAGATCAGAAACTTCACATCATACATCTCCTTAGAAGTCACCCATCCACAGGGTCTCTTGTCACCTCAGAACCTCCCTCTGAGAAGAATACCCAAACCACTCTTGCCTGGGCTTTCCCATCTTGTTGAAATATGTCACCACTTCCACCTCTCAAAAACATGGAAGTTATTCCAATTATGTTTGACGTCTTCTAGAACAGTTAGTTTATCAGTCTATGTCCTAATAGCTCCACATCCAAAATACCCCCCAATGTATCTCCTTCTCACCAAATCCAGTGTAAGTGTTCAAAGTGATCAATCTCTCTCACCTGCCTCAGCTTCCTGCCTTGTCTCCTAGTTTTTACTCTCATCTCCCCCCCACCCATTACTTCTAAGCAGATAAAAACATGATATCACACTCAGGCATCACAAGTAATGTTAACACTTCAATATACGTCTTTGTAGATATTTCTGTGTGCATGCATTATACGCATTATGTGATTTTTTGAAAAACCAATAAATATATACACAGTGTCCCTTGTAGGTTGTAACTTGTCTCCAGTAGATAATCATACCTCTCAACTTTAGTGTGTTAATTCTGTAATTACTCACCAATGTCTTTGCAGCTTTCCTCCATTCCAGTATAACACTTAGCGTCTGATTGTTGTCTTTTAAACCTTTCAGTCTAACACAGTCCCTTCTCTATGTGTCTGACTTACTGAAACGACTGAGATAATTTTCTTAACATCTTTCTTCACAAACAAGTCCAACTTTGGTTTCTGTCACATAAATCACATCAGTTTAGTCTCTTTTTTAAACATTGTGTCTCAGTGCCTGTAGAATAAAACCCCTAATCCTACTCTAGCCTGTAGGATCTTATGCATGATTGGACCTGTGCTCAACCTCCCTGAACTCATCCTCTAGCCACTGCTTCCCCTTGCTCACAAAGTTCCAGCCACGGAGGACTAATCTCAGATCCCCAAAAACTCCAAACCTTTTCTTGCCTCAGGACATTCAGATTTGTTCTTTTCTCTGCCTGAAACCATCCTCTTGTAGTCTTCAGGTCTCAGTTCAGCTAATATTACTTCTTAAAGGCTTTATTCATCTTCTAGCATTAAACAGTCACCTTCTCCAAACTTTGGTGTCTCCCCAAGTCCTGCCTTAATATCTATTTTTTTAAAGATAGAGAGGGAGGAGAGAGAGAGTGAGAAGAGAGAGAGAGAGAGAGAGAGAGAGAGAGAAAGAGAGAGAGAGAGAATTTTTTAATATGTATTTTTCAGTTTTCAGTGGACACAACATCTTTATTTTATTTTTACGTGGTGTTGAGGATCGAACCCAGTGCCCGTACATGCCAGGTGAGCGCGTTACCACTTGAGCCACATCCCCAGCCCCCTTCAAATCTTCACATAGCCTCTCCCATGCTGACTCCATGCTGGCCTGTGACTGAGTTTGGCCAATGGAAAATCAAAAGAGCTGTGATGTCCACACATGCTTGAGGAACATGGACACATTGGAGTTCATGCCCTCGGTACCCACTGAATGCAGTTACATGAATAAACTAACTGCAGCAGGAGAAGGAGAAGAACCACTAGGTTGAGTCCAGTCCACCCATAAAATGAGAATTAATAGATCGTTGTGTTAGGGTGGTATGTTTTAGGTGCTTATTGCACTTCATAGCATTTATGTTATGGTTTGAAAATCTCCTCCAGAATTTCAGATGTTGGGGGGGTAATATCAACAGAGTCAGGGGGTGGGACCTAAGGAGAGGTCGTGAGGCCATGAGGGATCTTCCCTCATAAATGCACCAATGCTGTTATCATTGATTTTTTTTTATCATGGGATTGGATTCTTTTCAGAAGGAAGAGTTTGGGAACCCTTCCCTCTGTTGAATGTGCACATAATCTCTTTTGCCCTCTGATTTTCCACCATGGAATAACACAGCAAAAAGCCTTCACCAAATGTCAGCCCCTGGACCTTGGATTTCCCAGTCCCTGAAGCTGTGAGGATATAAATTTCTGTTCTTTATTGCAGATCTGTGGAATTCTGTCACAGTAGCAATAAGACAGAATAATACAATTACCCTGTGAAATTATTAGACATACCTGTGTACCAGTTACTGTTCATTTCTTGTGAATGCAAGCCTCAGGTTTTGCCACTGTATTTACCAATGCATGTATCTTCATCACCTGACACCCAGTAGGCACTGAATAAAATAGGTTTGGTGGGTGGATGGAAAGTTCTAAGACTTAAGAAATGTCTCAGAAAAAATGTGTAAAAGACCAGAACTGGAGCAGATACAGAGACCATCTAGACACAACTTTCTCATTAGTAGTGAGGAAATGGGAACAGAGAAGAAAAAGAAATGCATTATTTAAAGGAAGGTTTATCCAATGAGAAAGTACAAAGCAAAACCTTCCCAGAGTAAGATAACCAGATCTAAGAATAACAAAGACTGAGAGTATTCAGAGAGGTACAGGTTCAAACTTTTAGATTGAAATAGATCTCTGTGTGCTTGAAAGGTTTTGATCCACATCTGTTCTTTGTGTGCAACTTCTGACCTGTAACCAGTGACTCAGACCCCATCAGGACTGTGGTGATGTCCCAGCCCTTCGCATAATCTTGGCTTCCCAAATCCTGGTACAACATTTGTTCATGAAAACACACTCAACTGTTTTTCTGTTGTTTTTTGTGTGGTTGGCTCTGGGTATGCTTCTCCACATTATCCAGTTTTACTCTGTGATACTGACCTACATACATACACTGACTCACTCACTAGTATCTTTCAGTGTTTACAAATATGGCAGCCTCCATGCTAAGTGGTTCTTATGCATTATTTCAGTTTGAACTCACAGCATCTCTTACATACAAATATAATTATTATTCTCATGCACTTATGAGAAAACTGTGTATCAAAGAATTTGGGTAACATGTTCAAGGTTAACAGCTAAAACAGGTGAAAAAATGCTTCAAATCCATCTGCAAAGCCCACAGTCTATTGCCTTCTCCCTTTGTAATGCTTCATTCCTCATGAGCCTGCCTGTGCCAGACTCAGCCCAATATTCAACCCTGTGTATCTGGACACAGCAAATTTCATGAAGAGGTGTTTTATTCTTTTGAGTTCAAATTCACAGTCAAGCTTGAGCTGAGAATCAATGAATATTTACATGATATATCAACCTTCCCAGATGCTTTTGGAATAGTTCATGCCTTACCCCCAAAATGTGTCTGACTGTTGTTTTTCAGATCTGCTGGAAGGCTAGTAGGGAACATATTTTGGGACAGAGGAACTGTAAGCAGCTTGGCTGTACAAAAAATAACTTTCTTTATATTCCCTACCTGTATAAATACCTACATCTTTTTAGGGTTGGTAAATAATTCTTCTATTTAGAAAATTAGACTTAAGGAAACCTGGAGGTCTTAGTTGTACATCCTTTTCTTCTACCCCTTCGTAAAAATACAGTGCATAAAAGATCAGGCTCAGTGCCACTCGGATTCAAGGAGATGTATCATCTGGGTGGTGGCTGCAGTGGCAGGTGTGGGAGAGATTGCTGACACTGCGTCCTTGGATTTTTGCTACTGTCAGAGAAATTGAGGCAGGAGAAACCACCTGCTCAAGGTCACATTGTTCTCCATATGACAATACAGTTATCTGAGAGTCCTGGCACCTAATATTTTGGTGCTAAAATGCACAGCTGAACCTGATATATGTACCACTTTTTTACCTGAGTGATAGACAGTGCAACTGGCCTTTTTTCTCTCCTGCCTCAGCTGATTCTGAGAGAATTGCTTCTCCCTGTTTTCCAGGCCCACCCCCTGGATACCCTCCTGGTACACACTGGTTGCTGCCTCCAGACTCTGTTGCCTAGCAACCAAGCTCTGCAGGCTTCCTAATAGACAAAGGTTTTCCTTCCAGTCCAACTGCTGTACTAATGCTCATTGTTGACAAGGGAACAATTCCCTGCTGAGCATATGCTGTAATCTGAAAGCTGGTTTGGGACTTGGTGCCAAGAGCTGCATCTCTCTCTCCTGAAACAGCAAGGAGGGATGAGTTTGAGCACTGACTCATTTTATTACATAGATTACACCCACCCACACTGACCAATGTCTATGCAGGCATTTCTACTTGGTCACTCATCAGAAATTATATTAGAGAAGGCATTCTGTTACAGGGGAATCTGAAATCAGAGAGTAATTCACATCACCGTCTTGCCTCAGATAACCCACAAAGCATCCTTTTCTATTGCAAGGTGTACAACCACACAGTCTGAAATAATTTCAAATCCATCAGGTAAAAAGCTCAGATATACTGTATTTAACAAGAAATGCTTCAATCCATGCAGAACTTTTCCATCCATCTTACTGGATACTGACATTGGGCCAGCATCAAGGTGGTCAGAACATAGAATGGCATTCCCACTTAACAGAAAATTAGGTGACTCACCCAAAGGTAGCCAGAGAAAAGGAGACTGTATTCTTCAAATTCAGCTATTCAAAGGCTCTGAATCCGGGAGCTTTTTAAACTCTGGGACAGATGCATCGTCATGGGGAAAAGGACTTGATATTTGTGTCTTGCCTGCAGAGATAGGAGCACCGAGGGTCATTTTCTAAATTAGTAAACAAGCCTGGAGAAATGTATCAACTTACTCTGGGTCACTAGTAAAGCTGTGACTCTCTTATCTTTCAGAATCCAGGCAATCAGCCATTAAACACCACATTACTGATGTCTCTGGGGCTTTATGATAAGATAGCATATGAATGTTTTTTTAAAATATATGCAAGCAAAAATGTTTTTAATAATATTGAACATGGAAATGTTTTTTAATCCAAGAACAAAATGTTAATCTTAATGAGGGTAGACATTGTGTCTATTTTCCCCATTTTTTGTTATCCATAGGTCTGTACATAGCTTATCATATAAAAGCCATACACTAATTACAGGGAATGAAAAATAAAGAAGAAAGCATTATCTAATATGATGAACATTACTTATGTTCAAATTTCTATTTTCTTTCTTTCAGTTAGAGTAATATAATACCATCTTGGGTTCAAAATCAGGAAGGCTTTCTAGCACTTTAACATTGCTAAAATCTTGTATAATATTTTTTCACAAGAAAAAAATATTTTTTTCCAAAAGGAAAAAAAACTAGACACTAACTAGAAAGTCCCTGTTGTTTGGACTGGGAAAAGAAAGAGGTTCTAGCCAATCCAGAAATGCCTTTCTAACCCCTGGTATTTTAATTATTCTTCTACTCATTTTTTTTTCCTCATTGAACAATGATCAACAAAGATGTTTTGTTTACCTACTTCTATGATTGATTACTTTTGCGGTAAATCAACCAGAGCACACAGCATAATGGAAAAGACCATAAAATTTATACTCAGACCTTCCTAAGTGACAGTTTGACCTTTCTAGAGATGGTGTGACTCTTAGGCCTTTTTGAATCAGTTTCCTGATAAGAAAAGTGTGAATCGTCATAGCATCTACGCCACACTGTGGTTACAGATAACACATTGATACTTTTAAGTTTTATACCTCTGATCGGGCATATAGACCTCAATAAAATGTTAGTCTTGATTTCAATTACATTAATAGATAATAGCAACTTGAATAAGTAAGTATTTGACTTTATATCATCTTCTTTTTTGGGGGGTGTGGGGGGTGAGTTCCAAAGATGACTCAAATTTTTCGATCAACTCATGAAATGAATTCCTAGTAAATTTCCAATAAGAATGTATTCAAGTAGCGTTTCACAAAACTTACCACCTTTCTAGGTCCAGGGGGAAAATCTAGAGAAGCATCAGTCTAGACCTGTCCATAAAGGAGTTTGCTGTTAGTACCACTTCACCTCCTTTCGCTTCCCATCCCCACCCTTGGAAAAAAGGAACTCTTCAGCACACACTGTTCCTGACTCTCCCTATCTGGATGGGAACACACCATGTTTTTGCATCACATGCTAGATTTTTTTCTGACACCATCTGTTCTTCTAAGCCCACAGCACACAGTTTGCCTTGCTGTCACAACTCTATTCGAAAATGTCGAGAAATGTGATGAATGATTCTGAGCAGTGGTGTTTACCTCCTAACCATATACCACTGACTGGCAGGGAATTGGGACCTGGTATAGTTCAGACCCTTCCAATACTGGAATTCTATCATTAGCCTTGCCTATTATTTCACAGAGTTTGAATAACAGACATAAGGGCCGAGTCCAAAGACTTTCAATCCACTAAGGACCTATTGCTACTAGTCTGTCCTTAGCTCTCATTTACTGAGTTCTCAGTTTCCACTAGGCCCTATTTGAATCATTACCTTTCATATAGTATTACACATTACAATCCTCATACCACCACCCCAACAAGAAAAGAGATACCATTATCCAAGTTTACAGCTAAGAAACTAATAGCTTCAGAAGAGGAGTTATTCTTCTCACAGTCAGTGCGAGCACATGGCAATGTTGGAATGTGAACCTTAGCATCTGTCTCTGTATGTTCTACCCTTGACCAGTTCATATACTGCTTCTCACGGGGATGGTAAACTGTCACCAAGTGACATACACTCCTGTTCCCAGGGTTAAGATGACTGCTGTTTTGCTGTTATTTTAAGAGTAGAAGTTCATTAGTAGTAGAAACCATGAAAAATACACACACCCTCATCCTGCGTCAGGCCCCACTCAGTAAATATCCCTAATGAAGCATTCATAAATGGGGACTCTCACCAGCATGATCAAATTATTAATCTACCAAATCAGGACACATTAGAAAGAAAAAGATATTTTACTAAAACCACGTGAGGATGAAAGTTATAAACTGGAATCATCTTGGGCCATGTGGAACCCTTGATTGCCCTCGTTATAGCTCCTGTTCTGCTATCTCAGTGTTATGAGTTTCCTCCGCAATACAGGTTAGGAACATCTTTGAAATGGGTACAGTGGTACACTAAAAAGTAGATCTATCTGTACTAAACACAAACCCAGAAACAGAGACTATCAAAAAGACTACCTGGATGTCACCCTGATGTTGTTTTCCTTTTATAAATGTGTTTGTGATTTGATTTTTCCCCCCACTCCACAGCATACTATACCTGATTTGTGCTCTGGTTAATGTCACTCACGTCAAGAACAGTGCCAAATGCAATGAGGTGCAACTGACACCAGGAAAGATGATGAGCAAGGAGAGTGGCAGCTGGGTGTGTTTCCTCCTTGCAGAATTTTAATGAATTAAGGAGCATCCTGATAGAGTACATCTGTACATGCCAGAAGCCAAGTGGAATGCTTTCATCCCAGATTCTGAGATTGGAGAACCCTGAAGTGGGTTCCACCCCCATGACAGGATGGATAGGTCCTGAATTGTGGATGAGCCCTGGGAATGAGTAGAGACAGCTGCAGAGCTACAGAAGGAACTACAGAGAAATAGGAAACCTGAGTTCTCTTTAACTCTGTGCTACTCTTTATTTACGTGACTTAATTTACACTGTTTCTACCCTAAGCAAAAACAGATTTTAGAAGGAGCTTATTTCAAGTGTCCAACCACAAGGAAACGTTGACTCTCAATTCTCATTTCTAAGTATAATTCCCCGCTATTGTCAGGTATCTATCTTCTAGCAAAAAAAAAAAAAAAAAAATAGAAATGAGTATATTTGAATTTTAATATGTCCTATGACCCAGCAGCTATAACCGTTCCCATTGAAAGTAACTGTGAACCAGGGCAACATTTCCAAAGATGTCAATTTGCTTGTATAGCTTTGTTCCCTCAACAATAAAATCTGACCTCCTTACCATCGTGTGGTTATGAGTCTTCAAGGAAACCATGTACCAGAAAGCATTTGTGAAATGCAAAGACTTTCCATATATCAACACCAGCTATATGCTTTAATTCTCCTGTGAGTAATATATTAAGCAATCATATTTAACCCAGATCTTCTAGATCCCCAAGAGGTAGTCTTCCTTCCATGGGCACCTGGTAGGTCAATGTCATTGTTAGAAGCAAAGCTCTCTCACTGTTCATGCTGTGAGTTCTGAGTTAACAGGCCTGAACCTTCTCTCTCCAGGTTTGTAATTAATTCCCCTATTTGCATAATGGAAATGGTACCTTATAAAATTTCATATCCATAATTGTTATTATTAATAAGCTCAGTTGTTATTTTTCTAACTGAGCTCTGAGATACTTAATTACTAGAACTGTAAACAGAACATAAGGGGTGCAGAAAGCATGAATATTTAGTGGTACTGACAATTTAGTTCATGACCTAACATGATTAATATTACTATCAATTTTGCCACTGAAGTTGTCAACATGGGTACTAAATATAAAACAAGGAAGACCCCTTTATTCAGAACTTAATTCACTAAGGAAACCCAATTCAAAAGGAAAGGGTGAGCATCTGACTCAAGCACTGTAGCACAGTCAACCAGCAGAGCTACACTGAGGCCTACCGCAGGTGAGGATTCAAAAGTGGTGGGGGTTAGGGGAAGACTAGAAAGTTAAAGAATATTCCAGAACTATTTCAATAGTAGACTTTTCCACATATATCTAATAAATACACCCTCCTCTCCAACCATCTATAGAAATGACTTAGTGAAAAGAACACTATGGTTCAGTCTGACTCTATAACCTACATTCCTCAAAGGCCTCACTCTCAGAGTGTCTAATTCTAATATCTCTGCTGCCTTGGCAGAGCTCGTGAAGAGTGAAGGCTCTACAAAGAAACACAAGAGGTCAAAGTCAAGGTTCCGGGCATGTTGTAGCCAAGAAAGCTTGAAGTGATACATGTTCTGGGTGAACAGGAGCTTCCTTACATAGAACCATGAGAAATGAGGGAGAGTCATCAGGCGACCATCAGTACATAAGTTCAGGAGGATCTAGTGCAAAAATAACGTTGGCAAGGTGTAGACTGTTAAATCTTGCTACATAGGAAAAGGCATCAGATGGAAATAATGAAGGAAAGTGAGAAGGACTAGGAATGGAAAGAAAATTAAGTTTTGCTTCTAACAAGCTAAGATTAAAGAAATTATCAACTCGAGGGGAGGTGCTTTAAACTCTTGAGGTAAACATGAGCAAGCATATAGATGAAGACACACACAGTCATACTATTCTTCCACTTACACACCCCAGGTTCACACAATCTCCTCAGCTTCCTCAAGGCACTGTGACAACTCAGGTGACCACACATATAAATGTACTTCCCCAAATCACACTCCCACTCTTTCCCTTCTGCATATTTCCTGTCACGCATAGGAATATCAGCAGCACCCGGAGAAGAGCTTTCAGAAATAAGAGCACACAAATACTCTGATGGCAAAGGGACAGAGGTTCTATGGCCAAGAGAATGAATCAGAGAGACAGAAAGAGCTAACCAAATGCCAGTAGAAAGGTCAGTGTGACCAACTCTGCCTTCCTAAAGCAATGGGCAATTTTTCTGTACATCTGTAAATAGAACTGAAGATGGAAGAAATTCAGGTTAATGGCCGAGTCCTCTCATTATCCAGATTGGGGCCCATTTTTGGAAAGAATATTTTAGTGATGTGTTTACCAAATGGTCCTATTCAAATGCTAACTGAAGTGGAAAGATAGAAAAAATATAAATGACAATCTTCCCAATTCCATTTCCCCAAAAGGCACCTATGAGTCAACCAGGACACAAACATACAAAGACACACTTGAACATCTGTATCTATCAACTACATCACTCCTAAGACTCAGAGCCAGCTTTGAGTCATAATCACATAAGCCTATCTTGCATCTGAAAGGGATATGGCATAAAGGAAAGGGAGATTGAGGTTGCTGAAGAACTTTCAGTAAGAACTAGTCACATGTGGGAACTGTTCTAACATCTTCATCTCATTTAATCCTGACAACACTGGAGTTGCTACCATTGCTACCATTCTCATTTCATAAATGAGCCAGCTGAGACATTGCGAAATTAATCTTGTGCTGAGGAAGTAGGATTGCTGCAATTTGAATCCAGATGATGTAGGTCTGGAGTCTTTTGCTAAAATTGGTGATTTCACTCCTCAGACAAACATAAACTAGCAGTAACTTTGATATTGCTTTGAGAAAGATGTTTGGCTGTATCTGGGCTTGATGAGGAGAACTATAGTTCATGGTTGTCATAGAGTTGAAGAGACTTACACAGGGTATGCTTGGAGTACTGACCAGTTACTAGAGCATAAGCCACCACAAACCATATTGGTACAACTTGGCCCGAATATGACAGTTGAGAACTGAAGGAATCAAAAACAATTTAATTCACTTAGTAATGTTGTTATGAGTTTGGGACACACATGGGGACCCCTCAGCACAATGATGGATGGCCAAAGCAGCTTGAGATTCTGATTTCTCATTACTGTTTCCATGTTAAAATGTGATTTCACAGCTGTAATCTTGACATTTCAAAGTCTGCACATTTCCTGTATCTATTACTAAAATTCACAGAATATAATCATCAGTAAAGTTATTTATACTTATAACATGGTAATTAAGTGAATTACCAAAAGTTGTGTAACAGCAAGAAAGTGATTTTTTTTTTCCATGCTCAAAAAAAAGTCAATAGAGAAGAAAAGGGCAATTGAAATTCCAACACTTGAACAAAGCTTGGTAGATCTGTCAGCTCTACCAGATCGAACAAATAATGTGCTCACCTTCCTAAAATAATATTGTGATGAATACTGGACATACATATGGGTAAGGATAGGGCTTCCTGTGAATTTCATCTTTACAACTTCCAGCAGAGAACTTACCCAAGGTTACCCAAACATCCTGAGAAGGTCCAGGACTATTACCCCGAGCTGCTAATGCCCAGCTTACTTTTTCTTCTGGTCTCAAATTTGTCCTTTGCGGAATGGGATGAACAAAATATTTCTCATTCCCTCTCATGATTAAAAGGTCTATGGGCAGGTGACTGGCAGGGAAGATGGCCATGGCCTATGACTATGAACTGTCTAGGCATTCAGCCTGGCTTCATTTGAATCACACACTCAAGTGACACAATTAACCAGCCATGGAGATTGAGTTCACTGAACAGGAACAATGAAGCTGCCAAAAAAAAAGGAAAAAAAAAAAGGGCTAAGGAAATTGAAGGCTGTGTTACGTACAACAACAGGCATTTACTTATTCTTTGTCTTGCTTCAATAAGATTTTAGGGGGATGATAAAATTGAAGTCCAGAAACAAGGGGATGAAAATATCTCCATGTTTGGCTATCAGACTACATACAGAAGAGTCCTAAATTCATAGAAATAGTCCAGTAGATCTTTGGAGAATGTAGAGCTCATTTAATTAGGGCAACTAGGATGCTTATGGGGTACAAAATTGTAGCATGTAGTAGATGGCTGAATGCCCTGGGAATATTTTACTCCAACAAAAAGACCTTAGAGATAATTATCATTCTTTACCAAGAGTTAATTTTGTGATATTGAAAGAGGATTAGAATTTTTTGTTTTAGGTGGTTTGGAAGACCTGAATACAACTGATTTGAGACTTCTAAAAGCTGACTACAAACTTAAAACAATGCCTATGAAATACTGAGGAACACCAGGATCAGAGCGGTTCAAGAAGGAGCCAGACATTATAAATCTTCCTGCAACACACCTGATGTCAGGTGGCTAGAAGGGACGTTAGACATTATGCACTTAACCAACTCAGTGTCATCTTTTCTAAGGTATATTTTCTTTTTTTTTTTTAAGAGATAGAGATCGAGATAGATAGAGATAGATAGAGAATTTTCATATTTAGTTTTTAGTTTTCGGTGGACACAACATTCTTGTTTGTATGTGGTGCTAAGGATGGAACCCAGGCTGCACGAATGCCAGGCGAGCACGCTACCGCTTGAGCCACATCCCCAGCCCTTCTAAGGTATATTTTCAACTTCATTGGACACTGATGTGAATGATTCCATACGCTTATTTCCTAGAAAGAGTCGTTACATTTTCTAACAAGCTGGAAAATTTTTTTTATCAAAATTAAGGAGGGGGAAATGTCACATGACTGAATGGAGTGAGGTAGCTGGGATGAGATATCATCTCCTTCAATCATCGTAGAATTTAATAATTCTATTTTCCTCGTGTAGGAACAAGAAATGCCTCATCTTTACAGCCTTCTGAGCTTCTGAGCTATAGATTATGCTGCCAGCTATTCAGAATATAGGACAATAGCAAATCATTTATCACTGGTGGGGACTAGGTACCCTGTTCCTTTGAACTGAAAGGGGCTTCAGGAGCAACACTACTATTCCCCTCTTTTTTTCTCTTTATGAATTCTACTAAGTCTTTATCATTATAGCAATCAGTCTACCTGATCAAGCTATTTGTAATACAGTTAGTGACCTTGCTATCCCCCATCCCAGCTGAATACATTATTATATATGGAAAGAAAAGAATGAAACCATTTTTCATCTGTCCTGCAATTTTCAGATTTTTTTTAAAAAAACAAATCTCTGCATTTTCAGAAGGTTTTACATCAGATTCCCTTTGCTTTGCCGATGCAGCAGAAGATACAATAGTTGTGTGGAACAATTTTCTAAGTTGCTGCAACTGTGCAGGACAGGATGAAAGATTGTTTTCAAAACATAGTTTAACAGTTCTGTTTGTTGTTCCAGATGAGCAAGATCATCGTTTCCACTCATAGGAGAAGACAATAAAATCACAATAGTTAAAAGAAAGAAAGCTTAACTTTAGAGGTGCTGAACTGAGCATATTTAGAACCAAGACCACAAATAAGAAAGTAGAATGTCTTACAGGCCCAGGCAGATGAGATAAAAATGTCAAAGGGTACAAAGCAACATCAAGTACAGAATCTGGTACACAGTTGAAAACTCTGTGTTGCCTAAGCACCATATAACTTAACAATGCCATCAATAAGACAGTTTCCCACCATCATTTCTAACCCCATCATGATGGTGAAATGTGATAGACATTATTATCCAAAGTCCATTTATGAAGACACAAATTAGTGTGAATATTCTTTGTATACAACCAGAGATATGAAAAAGTGTGCTCTATATGTGTAATAAGAATTGTAATGCATTCTGCTGTCATATATAAATTTAAAAAATTAATTAAAAAAAAAAGAAAGGACATCTCTAGGAATGATGAGTTTATGAAACTGAAAAGACCTCTGATGTTGAACATCTTGGAATACCCAGTCCCACTGCGTATTAACTTTCTGGTTTAAGTAAAAAAAAAAAAAAGGAAAGAAAGAAAACACAGTTTTGTTTTTTTTTTTTTTAATGAGGCTTAACCAAACACTTCAATTGAGACTCTTCAGTGTTTAGACTGCTGTTTGGGCCAAGTTCTTTAAACATCACCTGTTGCCATGATTTTCAATTCTAATTCCTTATTTAAATGCCTGGGCAGCTTTGAAAAAATACCAATGTCTGGGTCTCCCACTAGATCAATTCATATCTTACTTATGAGTATCCCTACATTGGGAACCAAATGTTTGTGTGGTTTTAAAATATTACCAAAAAAAAAAATCTATGCCTTGTTATTCTAATGCACAGACAGGCCTGAGAATCAATATGAAGAAATACTGAAAGAAGGAGCTTGTTCAAAATCTGTCAAAACTTGGAAGCCAAGCAGCCTATCCAACTCCTGAGGCTCTTGGTGAATAACCTCACAGGTTCAAGTTAGATGTCCTGCAGCAAATGTAAAGGGCGTGACAGAATGAGAATGTGAAAAAGTCAAGTTTCTTATTTAATTATATTATTGCAGAATTGGAAAGTTTGTTTCATTAATGAGAAGATATTGTAGGAAGGTTCTTAGTGCCCATCATATGCCAGAAATAACTAGACATTTAACATACACTTCTCTACTCTTTCAATGCTTCAAAAATACATTAAGATGAAAAAGATACTAATGCACAAGGAGATACATTATATTGCCAAGTACATAAGCTAATAAATTTAAGAATGAATTTAAATTTGTCACTTTGAGATAAAAATCTGCATGAAATTAAACATACAGGTCTTCAGTGTAGAATTTCATGAATTTGGCAATATATCACTACAATCAAGGTGTATCAAGGACATTCCCTTCACCCTAGTAAACTCCTCTGTGTCCCCTTCCAGTGAACCCACTTATCAAAGGGCAACTATGGTTCTGATTTCTATCAGTATAAATCACATCATGGTTTTTGTATTTGTTCTTTTAGTTAACGAGTTTTCTTTGGTGGTTTACTGGATGTAATTTTTTTTAAAGATCCAGCCGTATTGTTTTATGTTCTCACTTATCTGTCGCCTTCATGCAGTAAAGGAATATTTCATTGTATGAGTATCCCACAGTTGACTTCCCTATTATTCTGTTAATAAATATTTGGCATTGGTGGTAAAGCCTTTTGGCTACTAGTAAAGCTGCTACAGTATGAATACTCTTGTCAAATTTTCCTGTGAACATCTATTTTCATCGCTCTTGGGTAAATAGTGAAGGGTGACAATTCTGGGTCCCAACATAGGTATAGGCCTAACTGTGAGAGACTAGCAAAGTGTTTTCCAAAGTGGACATTTTACACTCCCTGAGTGTGAGAGTCCCAGTTACTTCCCATGTTCACCAACATGCTGTGGCAGTGAACAGGGGCTGCATTTCAGTTTTAATTTCTATTACTCTGATGACTAATGTTGTCAACATTTTTCACATGCATATTTACCATTTATCTCCCTGTGCATTGGCACTTTTTTCTCTCCATGTATTTTTGCAACATTGAAAAAAAAAGCATATGTTAAATGTCTAGTTATTTCTGGCACATGATGGGCACCAAGAACCTCTGACAATAGCTTATCATTAATGAAGCAAAGTTTCCAATTTAGCAATAATATAATTAAATAAGAATCTTGACTTTTTCACATTCTCCTTTGGTCACTCCCTTTACATGCATTTTCCTCTAAATTATCCAAAATTTTTCCTCAGTTGTAAAAAAAGATCATTTTCTTTTTATTATTTGTTCTATATAAATTCTGGATCAAGATCATTAAGCACTTATATATTACAAAGTATCCTTCTGGATAGTAGCTAACACTAATTTTTTGATGAGCAGATGGTATTTGGTTTTTGTTTTTTGGTTTTGAGGGTTTTTTTTAATGAAATCTAATGAATCACTTTTTGTGGTTAGTGCTTTTCTTTTTCTTTTTTTGAAATATTTTGTAGTTGTAGATGGACACAATACCTGTTATTTTTTATTTTTATGTGGGACTTAGAATCAAACCCAGTGCTTTCCACATGCAAGGTGAGCACTCTACCACTGAGCTAAACCCCAGCCCAGGTGCTTTCTCTTTCATGTCCAAAAATAGTTGCTTGCCCCATGATGATAATATGTTCTATTTTTTTAAATTTTTAGAGTTACAGATTGTATGGTTAGGATTATGACTTATCAAAATTAATTTTATTTAAAAGGTTTTCTTTTTTAATTTTTCACATTATTTGGTATGACGTTGTAGTCGAGATTCATTATTTTTCCATATAATTAGTTATTTCAGCAACATTAGTTTAAAAGACTCCTTTTCCCATTGAATTACCTGTGAGATTCTGGTAGGGAAAATGACTACGTAGGTCAATCATGTTATAGCAAAAGTGACTACACCTGTGTTGAACTGAACTCCACTCTTTCTCATTGATCCACTCATATATCTTGTGCTAATGCAGCAACATGCTGTGGAATTACATTGGTCATGTCATACATGAACGTTAGAAAGTTATGTCCAATGCATTCTACTGTCTTTCCTATGCCTATCCTCCCTCTCTTCCCTTTATTCTCCTTTATTGAATCTAATGAAATTCTATTCCCTGTCCCCCATTGTGTGTTAGCATCCACATATCAGAGGAAACATTCAGCCTTTGGATTTGGGGGATTGGTTTATTTCTCTCAGCATGATAGTCTCTGGTTCCATCCATTTACTGGCAAAGGCCATAATTTTATTCTTCTTTATGGCTCAGTGATATTCCATTGTGTATGTATACCATAGTTTCTTTATCCATTAATCTGTTGAAGGGTACCTAAGTTGCTCCCATAGCTTAGCTATTATTAATTAAGCTGCTATAAATATCGGTGTGGCTACATTACTGTAGTATGCTGATTTTAAGTCCTTTGGGTATATACCAAGAAGTAGAATAACTGGGTCAAATGGTGGTTCCATTCCAAATTTTCTGAAGAATCTCCATACTGCTTACCAAAGGGCTTGCACCAATTTGCAGTCTGTATTAGTCAGGGTTTTCTAGAGGAACAGACTCAACAGGAAGTGTAATTATAAAAGGGGGACTTATTATGTTGGCTTACTGACCAGAAGCTGGATAGTCCGCAATGGCCATCTGCAGGCTAGAAAGATGTAAGAGCTAGTACCTGCTCATTCCAAGAAGCTGAAGCCCCAGAACCAGAGGGATCAACAGTGTTACCCTAGTCTGAGGCCAAAGGATTCTGGAGAATACACTTTGGAAGAGTTTTGAAGAAGCAAGAGTCCGATATCCTCAGATGATCACAGCAGCAATCAAGAACCCATTCAAGAAGAATCGAGCTTGCATCTACTGCTGCTTCTTTGTTCTTCCAACTTTAATATTTTTAGTTGTATGTAGACACAATACTTTTTTTTTAAATTGTGGTGCTGAGGATTGAACCCAGTGCCTCACACATGCTAGGCAAGTGCTCTACCACTAACCCACAACCCCAGCCCATTGTTCTTCTAACTTTTTTTTCCATGCAAGCCATCATCCTACTGGACAGTGCTGCCCATGTTTAAGGAAGGTCTCCATTTCAGTTGGCTGTCCAATACGCCAATCATTCCTAGACACACACTCATTAACATACCCATAATTCTCTTAATTCTTGGCATCTCTTAATTCAATCAAGTTGATAATTCAAATTAACCATGGCATTCAAATCAACCCACAAACAATGTATGAGCATTCCCTTTTCCCCACATCCTTGCCAACCTTTGTAGTTACTTGAATTCTTAACAGTTGCCATTCTGACTAGAGTGAGATGGGTGACTGTGTTTATATCAAACAATATTAAACCTTCTAGTTTATTATATAGTTATCTGTCAAGTTAGATCTTCTTTAAATTTCTTAGGGATATTTTAGAATGTTATATTTTAGATAATTTTGTAAATGGAATATTTAAATTTCATTTTCAAAATATTTGCAGTTAGTATACAGGAAACAAAAACATTATTTTTTATTGATGTTATAACATTCACTATCACTGAATAATGTGCCTGAAACTTTACTTATTTATAACATATAAATATTCTTTACTTATTTATACTTTACTTATTTATTAACTTACTTATAGCAATATTCTTTATTCTTTATTATTTATAGCAATCTTTTTAACAGAGAAGGAAATTGAGGCAGAGATAAATTAATTATATAGCCAAGAACATAAAACTAGTAAAATACCAAAGTCAAATTAATACTTAAATATTTTTATAATAAATTCCATGTCTAAATCACTCTGTTTTGCTTTTACAATATGGGGAACATAGGACTGTATCCTCAGGAGTATGAATCTATTAGTTATTGGGTCCCCATGGGAAAAGAAACAGTAAGGAAATCTTTTAAGAAACCTGTACAACTGCTAGGATTGCTTTATGTATACACATGGATGTATAACTAATGTGATACTGCAATCTGTACATGTGGAAAAATGAGAATTCATACCCTATTTGAATCAAATGTATGATATGTCAAGATCATTGTATTGTCTTGAGCAACTAATAAAAAAAAAGAAACCTGTACAGGGAGATGGAGAGAATGCAATGAAGGGGTGACTGTGCAATGCTCAGTGTCCTGTACACTTCTACCTCCAATTTGACTTCATGTCTAAGTGAACCAAGAATGGCGTTAAGTTAACCATTTTGAAAAATAGTCTTGTAGTTCTTCAAAGGTTAAAAATCAAGTTACAAGTAAGATCTAGCAATTCCACTGATAATAATATATCCAGGGGAAATGAAAATATATGTCCACACAAAAACTTATATGGGGAGATCTAAAGTACCATTATTTATAATGGTCAAAGGTGAAAAAGGTCCAGCAACTGATGAATGGATATGTAAATGTGGTATATCTGTACAAATGAATATTTTCAACCATAAAAGGGATGCAACATAATATAACATGAACTCTGAAA